>NC_068358.1:81879748-82209748 GCF_020536995.1 Dreissena polymorpha
AAATTTACAAATCATTTACTAAGCAAATACAGTGGCGTGATTACAAATTAAATATAACAACAACAGAAAAGAAAGAATCAAAGTACTGGCAGTACTGGTGTGACGATGCTTTTGAAGAGGATTGATATAAAACATCAATTTAAGTTTATCTATATCACCACAATTGTGTATATTGATACGAACATTTGGGTACGATAATAAATTTGGGTACGAAAATTTTGGGTACGAAAAAAAATTTGGTACGAAAAAAAGTTTAGGGGTACGGGGAAGTAGTACCCGTGTGTAACTTGACCCATTGAGCGAAACTGGGAGGCGGGTCACATTCTTGTTCATTAAGTATGGCAATACCTTCATGATGATTCTCGAAAGTAGGTATGAGCACATAGCCGGACCATGTGAGCTCAATCGTATGAGCACTTGACTATCCGAGTTCGCCCACGAACATACGGATAAGTTAACTAATAGCGAAATGACCTTATACATGTATATGCTGAAATCTAACAATCGAACGAAATATCAAACATGGTATGTACACTTAGGTGCTTGTGTAATTTCTGTTAGAATATCGTATTCAATATGTAAATTTTAAATGATTGTGCCCGCACTTGAGTTTGTTGACTTGTTTGAGTCTATACGCGCCTAGGCTGCACCCAGTGTGTGTATTTGTGTTTTTCCAAGGTAATGAGTTACCTCCGCGCTGAGGCTGCATAATGTTGGGAACCGGAGTGTGTCCAGCACTCCTACCTAATAAGATTAGATTTACGACAGTTGGGACGAATTTTGAATGATAGCTGCAATTTCCAGCTATTTGTTTTGTACTGAAATACTTTTTAATTTTTAATAATTAATGAGATTATCCGGAAAAAACCCTGACCGGAATGGTGACCACAGAACAGACAAAATATAACATTGCGCCGGGAGCGGGAATCGAACCGGTGTCGTAAAGGTGAAAAAGCGGACGTCCTTACCACTGCGCTAGCGGGACGGACAATTACGCAAAGAAATGGTGTTTTATCTATATATATCATAGCAGTGCAGCGTTTACAATTTGCAGGTTCGAAATTGTTCGCATTCTTTAGTTTTGTGATCACGTAAAAAGTTAATTTTACATGTTTTTATTCGCAATTTATTTACTAAATCGAGAACAAATATCAAACAAAATAGAGAAAATATATAGTTGTTTCATTGGTCCATAAAAATAAAATGGATGTAAAATTACTAATTTGAAATTAACGTTCTGATACACTTATTGAATCTGTTTCCCCAGGATATGCTGTTCTATATCAACACGAACGACAACTCTGCTAGGAGAATGTTATCAATGAAAATCAACGAGCAATCTCCTACGCAGTGGCGAATGCCAAGGGAAGTAACTGAAAAATCGAGTTATCTCAATCGGACTGGCTCGGTCTTTTACATAGGTCGCCATTGTGTTGATTTTTTCACTGGTTATCAAACCTTATACGATGCTGTTCCAGCATCGTCAAAAATGAAAAAAGAGGATGAACAATTAAAGTATTCTTGCATTTAGAATAGATGTTCGTACTTTACATAAAGGCATATATTAATTTTTTTCTGTTTTATTATTCGTTTGCAGTAAACTTAAATATGTATACATAGATGGTCTTATATAATAACATGCTTTAATGTATTTTTTTCTAATGTTTTCAAACGTCGGGCAAATACAAATATAGTGAAATTCATCTTCAATATCGGTCGAATCGCAACAATTGCAATATCGTTGGTTTCTAGAAATGATTTGTCTCGCATAACGACCAGTTTGAATATGTAATGGGTGGGCTGACAATCTCAGTCTAGTAAAAAGGTATCTCAAACTTCTTGGGATAATGTCTAGGTAGGACTCATATTCAAAGTTGATTTTTAAACTTCGATAAACATCTAGCATTGAACTGTTGTTTAACGTCCCATACCAGTCCTGTGTAAAGTGATCATATACTCTGCGTTTAAATTCCTCTACAAATGTATTAGTATCAATATTAATATTAGTTACATCATCAAATACATAACTGAAACCATAGTCATCAAGCATCTTTTTAACATTAAATATCCAATTATGATAGCCTTTGTGGTAATCTGAAACGGTCAAGTTATATACAGTTTTAATAATGATATTTTTAGATCTACGTATATTAAACCAATATTTAATGACACGTACATATCTATTTATATACATGGGATATCTACCCAGCTCACCATAAACACAAGCATTACACGTGTTAAGTTTAACCTTTAATAATCGTTTACAAAATTTCAAATGGATTCTTTCTAATTCATTAGATTTAGTATAGCCCCAAACTTCCGAGGCATAGTTTAAAATGGAACCAACAAAAACGTCAAATAGTTGACAAAGTATTTTGGGCTTTAAATCATAGTCATGACATTTAGATAATAAGATATTCATTACTTTTAAAGCTTTACCCGTTAGGTGTTCCTGATTCAATGTAAAACTCCCAGTATAATTAAAAACAACTCCTAGATAATTAAAATCGTTCACTACTTGAATGACATGTCCATTGTAGGTCCACTTTTCATTGGGCAATAATCCGCCTCTTTTCCGAAATACCATAATCTTTGTTTTCTCTGTATTTACTTTTAATCCCCAAACATTGCAATAATAATGTAGATTATCTAAATGATTTTGAATTTCGGCGATTTGCCTACAATGGCCATATCATCAGCAAATAACAGTGAAATCAAGACAATGTCATCAATATGCAATCCGGATTGTACATCATTTTGTAAAAACAACTCGAGATCCTCTAAAAACAAAGAAAATAATAAAGGGGACATAACCTCCCCCTGACGAAGCCCCACTGCATATGAAAAATAGTCAGAATATGAAGACAATGACTTAACACAAGATTTAACTTTTTATACATATCCCGAATAATCCTAAGAATTTTACCCTGTATACCACATTTATACATTTTTAACCATAATGCATTTCTATATATAGTATCAAAACATTTCATCATGTCCACAAAAATAATATATAATCTCTTATTTTCAAATAAATAATTTTTAACAAGAGAATGGAGAATAAATATTGCATCAGTCGTAGACCGCCCTTTCCAAAATCCGAATTGGGCGTCCGAAATAGTGTTATTTTCACAACAGATACGATTGTTTAAAACGGTAATAAAGAGCTTAGATAAACAGCTAACCAAAGTAATCCCTCTATAATTATTAACATCTTCTTTTGAACCTTTTTTGTGCAGAGGGACAATTATTCCCTCGGTCCATTTTTCAGGATAATACCCTGAGTTCAATACGCAATTAAATAAGTCACATATATGCAAGGCTAATATTTCAACACTTTCAATAAAATACTCGTTCAAAAGATAATCACTACCGCAAGATTTGTTCCGCTTCAATGACTTAACAGCATTAATGATCTCTTCAACTGAAATTTGATAATCGAGCTCAGGGTAAACATGATTAGGATTATCAAAATCATTCAAACTATTAAAATTTTCAGCATCATAATTCTTATCATTTGAAATGTCTGTGCTTACATTTTCTAAATACTTTTTAAACTCATCGAGAGTAATTTTGGAAGATGTTTTTGCAGATTTAGATTTAAAATGTTTCCAAAATTCTCTGGGCCTACTTTGGCGTAAATTTGCCAATTCGGACATACGTTTATTATAGTCTGCGTGCTTTTTCTTTCTAACGATATTTTTATAATTAGTTTTTGCATCACACAAAGTAGACCTGTTTGTATCGCTTTTGTCAACATAAAACAATTTAAGCGCTTCCAAATACATATTACGGGCGACAATACAATCATGGTCAAACCAATCTTTATTCCTTTTAGTGTATCCTTCAAAATAAGTATCGTGTGAATAAAAACAATCTTTGGCAAACATTGGATCTGCAACATCGCGAATAGTATTAGAAAACTTATCAATCAAAACGTTAATTGAGTCCCTGTCAGGGCAATTTATCGACAGGCGCATCTATCAATACATGTAGCCTCATATTATGAATGAACTGAGCAAAAATACTACGTCATGAAGACGCTGCAGAAAGTGGACTATTTTATTCATTCATAAACAATCTCCTCCGCGACACGTACAATACGATCATTGTTTATTGATTCTTTTCTATAAAAGCACCGTTCGAAACTATTGCATTTAACACGATATTAATATCATGTTTCCATTTGTGAATGAATATAATTGGAGAACTCAAACCTCTTGCATAAATTATACAGCTCTTTCTCGCGCAGATACGCTTAGTAAGAGGGTATTGGGCTCCTAGTAGCGAAGCCGTATCGACCTGAATTTTTTGACTAACCACCTTAGACGGTCGCTAAGCGACCATCTAAATACGGTGCATTTTACAGAACATGAATGTTCTATTTAATGTTCCTATATCGTGCTTTTAAGCTGGAAATGATCAAAACAATTGTGGAAAAATACATACCGTGTTTTAAATGAAAATTATGAAGTATCGATACATTTGACCCGTAGTAACCTGCCTTAATTTTCACGCCTTACGGAAAAATACTGAATACCGGTTAAATATTAGAACATCAATGTCATGAATTTTTTTTAAAATGATTGCTCATTCGAGAGTCAATCTAGGTAACGTGTAATATGAGTAGAGTTCACTCCAATTACAACTAAGTTTAAGAACTCCTCGAATCTCACTCAATGTAAAGGATCAATTCAAAAAGATGTTATAAAACAATATTCTGTAGTAGTTCACATAAATCACGTTGCACGATTGTTTCAACTCCAGACCGACTGTGCGGTCTTTGTTTACAGCTGATTACACAACCCCCAATGTCTGACCAATGAGATCGCTCCGTAGATGGAGGTGTGACATACAAAAGGTGAACGTCGTCTGTTGGTTTTCATGTAGCGGGACCGTGGTCTAGTGGTAACACACTTGCTTCACAATCCGAAGATCGCTGGTTCGATCCCCCCGCTGCACCTAACCTACTAAGTCGTCTTTCGCATGAGACGTAAAATCGAGGTGCAGTGTACTAGGTGCTATACACCGGACACTAAAAGACCCAGGATCACCTCTGGAACGGGGTGTCTCCTGTATCTTGCACTATCCCCCGTAACCAACTAACACGTCTTTCTGGGGGGCGATGGCCATATGGGAGACAATCCCGGTGCACTCGTTAAAAAATAATGAAGAAGAAGAAGATTGGTTTTCATTACTTGTTGAGAATCCGCTGCGAACGGTAGGTGAAATTTGTAGGTCCTGGTTATAGATTTTATATGAATGTTTAATAATTAAAACGTGACATTCGGATATAACAGTGATTGAAACGGGGTAAGTTTTGTAGCTTTAAGTGTTACAGCGGTATGTCTGTAGGTATATAACTGACGCCTCAGTAACGAAACATATAGCAATATTCTAGCCAGAATAAGAACATCATGTGTGCATTCTGCAAAATTGATGTGTGCATTCTGCAAAATTGTTATTGCTTAGGTTATCTACCGACTAATACTATGCATTGAAACGCAAGATATAATATATGTCGAAGCAACTACACAAAAGCAATATCATTCAGGCAGCGAACAAATAGCTATAATCTGAACGAGAGTCTATATACTGCCCTAAAAGGTATGAAGATTACCTGAGTCCATAATTGGGCCGTGCTTGGTTTAATATATGTCGTTAACTTTTGTCCCAGTTTAGCCTGTGCAGTCCGCACAGGCTAATAAGGGACGACACTGTCCGCTTTTAGTATGATTTTCGTTTAAAGAGTCTCATCTAAGCAAAAATCCAGTTTAAGCGGAAAGTGTCTTCCCTGATTAGCCTGTGCGTACTGCACAGGCTAATATGAGACGACACTTTCCGCATCAATATATTTAACTCCCTTTTCACAGAGCACGGCCTTAATGTTAATAACAATCAGTTACATGAGGTCAAACATTTGTGACAATCAGGACCAGGATCCATAAATTTATTCCAGAAAATCGTATGGATGTTTTAGTATAGACGACGCAGTTTTATTTATTTATTTTTCTCTTAAAAGGGTATATACAATTATTAACGATTTTTATCAACTGTTGTAAAAAGGTATTTTTACATGGATACGCACACTTAAAAGCTTAGTTTTCTTAACATACCAGAATTAAAGCTTGAAATTAAATTAGCGGAACGCCAGTGTGTTATTTTCGGACTTTACATGTTCGAGAGTGGTGCATATATCTGCTTATTGGATTGCGTATTGATTTGCGTATTTGAACGTTGCTTGGACATTTTACTGTTCTAGATGAGAGCGTGTTCTACAAGTGTCCGGACCGTCTCCGCCTGTCGCTCATCTTCTACTACGGCCACACTGCCGTCGTCTACGTCAACAAACTGGCGCTGGCCGGCCTGCTTAAGGTACCCGGTTACATTCATGTTTAATTGCGGCTAAGGGCTCGATGGTTTAATCGTGTTGTTTGCAGGCGCTTGAGACGTTTTTGTTTCATATGAAACAAGGTTAGTTAGTGATGTATATTCAAATAGGCAAATTGCACTCATGATAAAGTTGTGGTTTGTTTTCCTGTCAAGTTTTGATTGACGAAGTTAAACGATGAACCACTTTTGTTTCTTTTAGGGGCGGATCAATTTTGAATTTGAAAAGATGTTCGAAACAGGAGTGGACGAAATGTCATGGGACGACACAGTAAGCGAAGTTCTGATACATTCAGGTCATTTTACCGTACATAAGTGATGCATAAAACACATAAGCCTTCATTTCCTTACGCACAACGTCGTTTTAATATTTGATACAGTGCTGTTTTAAACGAGTAATGGACAAAGGTGTCTGGTATTAAAGAATATACGCTGATGAATTTCTTGTACTTGCAAGTTATCAACTTCAGTGCCGTGAATAACTTTTCTGTACACTATACAAAACTAAAAACACAACTTTGGATCAAAGTAGTTAAGTTTTTAGCCTTAACACGAATTCACTTTTTCTACCGAACAAACAACTCACATCCGGAGTTACCTATTGTTCCGCACGCATGCGTGTTGCAGGAGAACTACAGGATGGGCGGCTCCTATAAGTGGCCGCGTGTCGGGGAGGTCGTCGAGTACCGCCGGAAGGTGCGCGAGGTTATCCGCGATATTATACGTGACACGCCTCTCGACCTGCCTATCAACATGAAAAGCCCCTGGGTAAGAAATGGCGATGCCTCAGTCCAGAAAATATCATCAAAGAATTCGTTTTAACAATGTCCTATTAATATCTTAATTTTAAAGGGGCCTTTTAACAAATTTTGGCATGTATTGAAGTTTGTAATTAAAATGCTTTATATTGATAAATGTAAGCACCGGATCTAAAAAGCTCCAGTAAAAAAAAACAATAATAAAATTAAAGAAAGATAAAAAGTAACCCTCAACTGGGTTCGAACCATTGAACCCTGGAGTAAAAGTCTGTCGCTTAGACCGCTCGGCCATCTGTGCTCATACCATGATTGAGGTATTTTATGCTTAATATAAGCAATCCTCATAGTATCCCAAAATATAACGACAACAACAGAACTCTTCAAATTATTCAATCGTTTTGAGTTGCAACGCTTTATAATTTTCAGGTTTTTAAATCGTCAAAAGATGCATATAATGGATATGTTTTAGCATGGTAAATGTTCAATTATTCTGTTTCCTCACAAATATCATAACTACAACGAAAATTTGCGAATCTGAAGCATTTCTTTTTAGAATTTTGTCAATTTACCAAAACGTGGAAAGGCTCATCGAATGCTAGCAAAAATGTTTTTTTCCAATCTACATTTATATAAAATATTGGGATTTAAAGAGATTGTTTATATTCTGGTTGTAATTTATTTCACTTGCTTATATTCTGGTAGTATTTTATTTTACCTGTTCTAATATAAAGTGGGCTCTTTTGATGGGGTTTGAGCATGAAAGAATCCACCTGGAAACTTCTTCCGTTCTAATTCGTCAACTACCGATTGGATTAGTCAACAGACCTGACGGCTGGAATTATGCGCCAGAGCAAACAGGTAAAATTTACTGACAACTCACTTACTGATATTATTTATTTGGGATTTTGTCCAGAATACCAAATTCTACATTAAAAATAACATTTTTATCACCAATACAATAGGAAGTAATAAATAAGCATCCGCGATTTCTCAACACGCTCCAGTTATTGTTAAGCTACTTGTCCAATTGTTTCAACTCAATTAAAACTTAAAAGCAGTGTCGCACGAAGAGGGGTATTACATAACACGAGAGCAGTGAAGTCCACGACAAGCATGCACATTATCGCAATGCGGTCAGGAGCTTCCCTGTCATCTAATAAGACAAAGTAACCTTGCGCGACTTTATAGGTCACAGGAACGCTCCTGACCAGATTGCGCCCATGCACAGCCTGGTCTGCAGCGACTTTGGTCGCACGTAGCATAAGCCCTAGTTTCGCATGACGCGGCTCATATAATCTTTCAATCATGGCAACTTGATGGAACAGAAGCCAGCTATTAAACTTCTGTACTTCTTACCGTTAAAACCATCAGACTTGTTAACACTATATTGCATTAGTCACAGCAAATGTCTAATTATGCAAACTTGTGTGAACGACAACTTTTATTCCTATCTCAATATTCTAGAAAGCTTACCACAGACAAACCAGATGTTGCGTGTCAACGGACAGGAAGTGACGTTCGGAAAGCCCACAGATTTTCCGTCATATGGTTGGGACAATGAATATGGTCACGTGACTTGCTAGTGAGTTTGTTGAGTGCTCTGCTTTAAATCTGTTTTTTTTATTGCTACGCCGCAATCTGCAGTAATAGCCCGTTGATCGTTATACAACAGAAACTTAAAGGCTCTGGTACAAATCCAAATATCGTGCATTTGTTTTGTTACGGTGGGATTGTATGACGCAATGCCAATTTGATTATGTTTTTTTACGTAATGACATTTACGTAAAACGAAATGTTACTATTTGGGACACGGTGATACACTTAAGTTTTACATAAGACCAGCAACAAAAGGATCACGTTTTGGTAAACGTGCTTTAAATGACCAATCCTTTAGGCACGTGCAAATTTTTTTTTGCACTGTATATAAGATTCCTCTGGCTTGCCTTGCTGCAACGCAATGTCGCAGTTAATCGCAGCAATGCCACTGTTAATCTACTATTTTTACGCTTAAACCACGTTAAGGTGCTAAAGCTATGTTATGGTCGTCCTAACCCTTGACTGAATAACTGCAAGTATACCTCTGTAGAAATACAATAATTTTGTGAGACTATTTTAACTCTGGAGTGTACACGCCATTTATATGGATCGCTTATAAAACTCGTTGCGTCACTAATTATAATTAGCAAACTCCCAGCTGTTGACACTCCGGGTCGTTTGGATCTGTTGTAATGTACTTATTAAAGGGATCTTTTCACGCTTTGGTAAATTGACAAAAGTGAAAAAAGTTGTTTCAGATTCGTAAGTTTTCGTTTTAGTTATGATATTTGTGAGGAAACAGTAATACTGAACATTAACCATGCTCTAATATAGCCATTATATGCATCTTTTGACGATTTAGAAACCTAAAAATTATAAAGCGTTGCAACGCGAAACGATTTAATAATTTGGAGAGTTCTGTTTTGTCGTTAAATTTTGTGAAACTACGAAGATTGTTTATATAAGGTATAAAATACGTCAAGTATGTGTACTCGGCGGAATAGCTCAGTAGGCTAAAGCGTTTTTACTTCAGGACTCTGGCAGGACTCTAGGGGTCACTGGTTCGAAACCTGCTCCGGGCAATGTTCTTTTCCTTTTTTAAATTTTTTTCTTGATTTTTTACTGGAGCTTTTACGATCCAATGTTTACATTTATCAATATAAAGCATTTAATGAATAAGTTAAAAAAAATGCCAAAATCTGTGAAAAGGCCCCTTTAACCCATTTATGCCTAGCGTCTAGAAAAAAGCCTTGGCAAACAGCGTAGACCCAGATGAGACGCCGCATGATGCGGCGTCTCATCAGGGTCTGCGGTGTTGGCTTACAGAAATTTCTGTAAGAAATATTCTAATTATAGAAATAAATACACTAGACATTCCTAATTTTGGAAATAAATTGATCCAATTTAGGAGGATGGGAGAGTCCACTCAACATTAATGGGTTAAAGCTCAAAACATTTATGAACAACTACATGTAGTTGTGTCCCTTAGTTACATAAGACGATCCAATGTTCGAAAAACTTAGATGTCATTATTGATGATTTTAGCTGGAAGTTAATACAAAATACATCACGTAACCGCAACCAAAAGATGAGTGTATTTCAAATGTGTCCATTTGTTAACCTCTTTCCTTTACTTCGCATTCACCAGCGTGCCAGCGTTTGAGGCCTCAAAGTTCCTGGTGACTAATGGCGTCTTCCTGGACTTCATACGGGCTGGCGGTTACAACCGCCCGGAGCTCTGGACGGACGAGGGTTGGCACTGGAGGAGCTTCCGGGAGTCTAAACATCCTATGTTCTGGGTGTGCAACAGTGGTGAGTGGGGAAATGCATGCTGTTAGGACAAGAACGCGCGAGATATTAACCCATTTATGCCTAGTGGACTCTCCCATCCTTCTAAATTGGATCAATTTATTTCCAAACTTATGGATGTCTAGTAAATTTATTTCTATAATATTTCTAACACAAATTCCTTTAAGCAAACAGCTCAGACCCTGATGAGACGCGTCTCATCTGGGTCTACGCTGTTTGTGAAGGGCCTTTTTCTTGACGCTAGGCATAAATGGGTTAATGTTGAAAGTTTGTAAAGTGTGCATTTACAAATACCAGTAAGTGCATTTTCATGATTGAAGCAGTGTTTATTTTCTATTCGTACCCAGTATTTTTATAAATTAGATAATCGAACATCGCTTCGCAATAGAAAGTCTATTGTGCGTTCATGAAAGAACTGTGCTTTTGTCGAAATATTACTGCCGAAACCGTGTTTTTCGAAGATTCTTGCATTTGGGTGAATGGGATTTTCTGAGAAGTTGCATGAAATATATTTATTCCGATTTCAAAAGAAGACATATTTATCTTCAATCTTATACTTGGCCTAAAAAACAACTAAACTAAAAATTGCATAAAAATACGGTAACAATTGGCCGTTACATAATTGGACTCCAGGAACATAGGATTAAATGTACACTTACTTGTAATGCTGTGTTCTTGATGTAGGCTGTAAGAGTGGCTGTGGGACGGATCTGGCTGAATACAGCCACTGTAGCCTCCCAGAGGGCGGCGTGGGCGAGACAGCGACAGACGCCAATTACAAGTGAGCGACCCATAGCTATAGTATACATTAAGTGTCATTCTTACGTACAAGAAGGAAAATACAATAGAAATTTCTCTATACACACATAAGATCAAGACAAACAACAACAACAAACAAAAAACGAACCACGCATATGTATTTATGATACATTAACCCATTTATGCATAGCGTCTTGAATAAGGGCCTTGGCAAACAGCGTAGATCCAGATGAGACGCCGCATGATGCGGCGTCTCATCAAGGTCTGCGCTGTTTTCTTAAAGGAATTTATGTAAGAAATATTCTAAATATAGAAATAAATATACTAGACATCCCTAATTTTGGAAATAAATTGATCCAATTTGGAAGGATGGGAGAGTCAACCAGGCATAAATGGGTTAATACACGAAGGAAGAAACAAATTATAAAACATAACCTACTTGTAAACCCACGACGTCGCGTGCGTAGCCATTTAACAATCAACGAGAATTGTTATATGATATGAGTTAATGTCGTTTTGCTACGCAGATACCGCGCGATGTGGGACAATTTAGACATGCCGTGGTCCTGGCCTGCGGAAGTGAACTACCACGAGGCCCGGGCCTACTGCCAGTGGAAAGGGCCAATCTGAACGCATCGGACAGTGGGCTACACCACACCGTCTCTCTGATGTACGAAGGCGGCCGTCATATTGGATTTGGAACTACTTTGGGAAACAAGATGGCGGCCCCACGGTTTCAAACCTGACGTAAAGAAGAAACAGTAAAACGTGTTGTTTGTAGCTCGTCTATTTCAAGATTACATTCTTTAAATAATATTAAATGTAAATCTGTGAATTCCCACAATATAATTACACTTGTTTAAATGGAAAGTTTCCAGTATTGACATTGAGTACTTCATCAAGTTCATGTAAGCAATATAAATTGCCGCAATAACGCCAATAGAGTCTTTTGATGATTTCTGCTTTGGCAGACTATTGGCTCAGATTTATTCTGAACGCGAATAATTTCAGCTATCCTATAAATATGAGGTCGATACATGTATACATCGGTAGATTACGTCTAATTATTTGGACTATGGCATTAAGTTAATTTTAAATTTTCACGTTTTGGTAAATTGAGAAAATTTAAAAACAATGTTTCAGATTCGCATATTTTGGTTTTAGTTATGATATTTGCAAGGAAACAGTAATACTGAACATTTACTATGCTCTAAAATAGCCATTATATGCATCTTTTGACGATTTAAAAGCCTGAAAATTATAAAGCGTTGCAACGCAAAGCGATTGAATAATTTGGAGAAACCTGTTGTTGTCCTTATATTTTGTGAAGCTATGAAGATTGCTTATTTATAGTATAAAATACACCCTTCATTCAATAAGCACGGATGTTTGAGTAGTCTAAATGGTAGACCTTAAATCCAGGACTCTAGGGGTCAGTGGTTCTAGCCCTGATGAGGGCTACTTTTTTTTCCTTATTTTAATTCTATTCTTGATTTTTAATTGGCACCTTTAAATTGACTGTTTTCGTTATAATTTGTGACACCACAAGGATTGCTTACATAAAGTATAAAATACATCACTCATTGTATACACATGGAAGGCCGAGTGGTCTAAGCGGTAGACTTTTATTCCAGGGGTCAATGGTTGAAGCCAAGTTGAGGGTTACTTTTTTATTTTATTTAATTTTAATCTTGTTTTTTATTGGAGCTTTTTAGATCGAATGTTTACATTTATCAATATTGCAATTAATGACACAAATAATTTGGGAGAGTTCTTTTTTTATTGTTTGATTGTGTGATATTTCAAGGAATGCTTATATAAAGTATAAAATAAACCACTGACTATGGAAGCACTGATGGCCCATTGGTTTAAGCGCTTGACTTTTACTCCAAGGATCAGTGGATTGAGCCCAGTTAAGGAAGACTTCCTTTCTTTTTTTCAGCGTAGCTGTTTAACCTTACTTTTGACCTTAGTTTACCTTAAATCATGACCAGTAAAATTCACATAAAAATTCCCGTCAGTAGGTCCCAAATGATTACATCCGAATTGTACATTAGCTAATAATACAAAAATCACTGTGAACAATGGATGCATATCATTTGAGCAGAAATATGAATATATTGTAAAGAATATGTACATGTTAATTACAATAAATTAAAAACATGATTAAAAACATTCTCTAAACATTACACCAAAACGTTTTTCCATAGTTTAAGAAGCATTAAAGCATTAATCACAGGTCTCTAAAATTAAAAAAAGCTATTGTTTACATGCCGTAACGCTCACACTAAACACTACAAAAACACACAAAGTGTAGCAAAGGTACACAAAGTCAAACACATGCTGCAAAGTCCAATAAACCCACTGTAACTCAAGGATTGCCTTTGTTATAACTTGCCTGGAATTATATCTACTGTAGACCAAATAAAAACAATTATTTATGTTAAAATCTTTGTTCCTCCTAAATATATTCCCCTAATAGTCTTAAATTTATTGAATAAAGGATACACTGGTTAACTTATTTGTGTTTTGATCTGACTTTACTTGTCTTTGTAGCCTTTGCTAGACTGTGTGTGTCTTTGCAGTGTTTAGTGAGACCCACTCTTATCTAAATTTGTAAACAGCATAGTTATACATGTCAATTTATCAAGTCAAAAAATGTAATAATTTATACAAGTGTTAGTCTATTGCAAGATTTAGTTCACTGATATATTAATTAAATGTGTTATTACTATTAATCACTTCAAGTGGCATAATAAGCAATCAGTTGTGTATTGCGCATCAGACACAAGAAAGAATCGACGCTTGCTGAAGAACTTTTTATTTCAAGAATACCAAGATGGTGAGCATAATTAATTGTAGATTTCACCAAGCGCTTATTATATCTAGTTCTGCGGGTTTTCAATGTACATAGCATCAATAGCTTTTGCTGCCATTTTGTTTATCGGATGCATTTTAGTTCAAACACCCATATGCCAAACGATTGACTGCCCACAATGTTTACCTAATTTTTGATTATGGACATTTTATGAGCAAATTATCGCCTTATATAATTGTGTTGTTACCAGTGCAGCAAGCGCCCCTTGTTTTCAACAATGATATGTTAAGTCATTGAAACTTTTAAAGTGTTTTCTGTTGAGTTCAGTAACAATGTTTGGCTAGATTGAACTTTACCGGTACGCAGTTGTTTACCACTTTCGACAAAGCAAGGGTTTGGGGGCGGTAGCCCCCGATACTAAGGAAATATATATGATAAAACGATTATAAGGTGTTGTGTTAGTTGGTATGTGTTAGGTGTTAAGGGTTAGGATTAGGGTACACTGTTTGATGTTAAGTGTTGCGTACCGGTAAAGTTCAATCGTCCCCAATGTTTATATGTGAATATCTGTAACATTATATATATATTGTTAAGTGTGTTTTTTATTAAGCTAAACTTTTTTAGCACATTATACTTTCTTGAAGAAATCTTGATGAAATAATCCCAGAACTTTCCAAGCATATGTTCTGTATACATCTTTTTTTCTTTATCTGTTTCTTTTACACTGAAAATACTAGTTGGAAACTGTGTAGAGCTACGATTGTCCCAATTTTGTTACTATTTTTGTACATGATCTGATGAACATGACCATTCCAAAACTCTATTTTACTGTCTGTTCATGTCAATCTTCTATCTAGTCAATTAATATTTCTGTGTTTTTTGTTTAAACTATTTGGGATTATTTTGATGCATGTTACATCAATTAAAAAGTGTTATTTCTTACTGTACAAGTAATCAAACGTTTTATCTTGTAAAATGTTGCAACTCGGCCCTGTTTGTATATAAAGTTCATTGAACATTATGTAGATCTTAATAGTTAGTGCAGCCCAAAATGTCATATTTAGTTATTCTCATTATTTGCTACTTAATTGCTAGCATAAGAAACATACCATTGTAGTTATTTGAATATTTGTTTCGATTTAGTTGTTGCAGTTTCTTACCGCCTCACTGTCACAAGTACCAACACATGTACTCACAGATGTAAATAAGCAAACACATTTTCAACAAGTTGTTGGGTTATGTGTCCAGATTTTTATGGGGATCAATAATCTATTGAAAAAAACAACATTTAATTGTTTCTATAACAAAAAAGTGGTTTTAAATAATCTTTTTTTGATTTCAGGTTCAGTGCTTGTGGAAAAACATGAGTTCCTGATCCAGAGTAGCTTTAAAGGCGAGCCCTTATGATACATGTCATTATCAATGTGACAGTTGCCTTAAAAAATTGATGCAGAATAAATTGTTTTTAAAAAGCTTAAAACGTTTATTTACACATTTTGTGTCAAGACTTAATTAAACAATTAATATAGTTGACAGAAATAATTGTAACCAATATTATTGCTGTTAATTGGAACATCCTTATAGTGTAAGCAAACACACCTTTCTATATGGAGAGGAAATCCAGGTTCAAATCCTGGTGGGGATCCCATATTAGCAGCAACTTAGATTATGTTCATATTGATTATACAAACAATACTTTTTGTTGTCAAAGTGTGTTGTATTTAATATGCAAATAAAATTTTCATTGTTTTTTTATAATTTTCTCTATCTCACACAAACTTACTTCATGTTATGTATCATTCGTATTAGGGCACCATTATTAGGTTCACAAGATATCAGATGTCAAAAACAAAAGCCCATAATTACGTCCTGGCAATTAATCATAATTATAAAACTTTTACTTTAAAAAGAAAAGGGTTCTTCTTTGTTTCTTCTACAGAATCAAATAAAAACGTTATTTTTCGTACGATATTACAAAATCAGGATATACGCCGAATATCTTTTTAGCTCCACTGGCCAAAGACCAGCAGGGCTTATGTCATGGTCCTGTGTTTGCTGTGTGAGCGTGCATCCGTGTGCACGTTAACTTTTCCTTTAAACATCTTTTATCTTTAACATGAAGTACAAAAAACAAGTACCAAATTTTAATTGTGTTTTTCCATAGTCTTAAACTAAAAATCCAGATTGAGAAAGAAATAGTCCTCAGTAATGACACATTACAAATCTTTGAACAAAAATGGAATCTGATAAAATTCTCATAATGTTTGTCCACTTATATACATTTTGCTCTAATGTTAGTTTATCTTTCTAAAATATTTGCATATATTTTTTTTCAATCTTATAAGATCATTGTGAAAATACAACAAAAAACAAATGCATTATGCTTTCTTCCCACTTTATACAACTCATCATTTTTCATAACTGTTCTTTTCTTTTGTCTTTAAAAAAAAACAACACCTATCACAAACAACCAAAGAAAAAACATATTAACCCAGTTTTTTGTTTGTTTGTTTTTTTTAATCTTAAGGAAACCAAAAAAAGTATATATATTAGCATATCTTGTAAAACATGTCTGAACTTTATTGCTTTGTACAATCACTTTGTTGTATGATCATATACATGTATACATTGGATGAACTATATTGAATAAAAAAAAATGTAAAAAAAATGTAAAAAAACAAAACAAAAAAAAACTTTTACTTTGAAAAGAAAAGGTTTCTTCTTTGTTTCTACTACAGAATCAAATAAAATTGTTATTTTTCGTACTATATTACAAAATCAGGATATACGCCGAATATCTTTTAGGCTCCACTGGTCAAAGACAAACGGGGCTTATGTCATAGTCCTGTGTTCGTCGCGCGTGCGTCCGTCCGCGCGTTAACTTTTCCTATAAACATCTTCTCCTAAACTACAGGTCCAATTCTGATGAAATTTCTCAGGAATGTTCCTGGGGTGAACCTCTTTCAAATTTGTTCAAATTATGCCCCTGGGGTCAAATTTGACCCTGCCCTAGGGGTCACAAAATTGAAAATTTGCTTATATAAGGCCTATTTTGTGAAAACTTTCAAAATCTTATTGTCCATAACCATTGAGCCTAGGGCCATTAAAATTTGTATGTAGAGACATCTAATAGTCCTCTACCAAATTTGTTCAAATTATGCCCCTGGGGTCAAATTTGACTCTGCCCCGGGGGTCACAAAATTGAACATATGCTTATATAAGGCCTATTTTGTGAAAACTTCAAAAAATCTTGTCCATAACCATTGGGCTTAGGGCTACCAAATTTGGTATGTAGTGACATCTAAAATAAACCTCTACCAAATTTGTTCAAATAATGCCTCTGGGGTCAACTTGGACCCTGCCCCGAGGGGTCACAAAATTGAATTAACGCTTATAAAGCATCTATTTTGTGATATCTTTAAAAATCTTCTTGTCGAAAACCATTCGACTATGGCTACCAAATTTGGTATGCAGTAGCATCTTATAGTCCTCTACCGAGTTTGTTCAAATAATGCCCTTTGGGTCAAATTTGACCCTTACCACCGGGTCACAAAAATGAACATTATATATGCTTATATCTTGCTTATTTTGTGAAAACTTTTAAAATATTCTTGTCCTTGACTCTAGGACCTAGGGCTACCACATTTTGTATGTAGTGAGATATAGTAGTCCTCTACAAAGTCTGCTCAAATTATGCCCCTGGGGTTACATGTGACCCAGCCCAGGGGGGGTCACAAAAGTGTACCTGTGCTTAAATAGGGCCTATATTTAAGTATTTGCACATGCCGAGAATACTTGTTTCAGCCTTTTTTTCAGCAGTGGAGCGATACAGGGCCATCATGGCCCTCTTGTTTAATAATTAAGACTATAAATGGTTTTAAGTTTGTGTTTGACGTCCTTGCTTCTGAAAAGCAGAACGGTTTAGGCATAAATGACTACCCTTTTTTGTTAGAATCAACATTGATGCATTATTACTTAAGCAAAGTTGAACTCTTTAAAAACTCGATGACTGGGGGACTGAATTTTTTATGTTTGTTGCTTACAATTTACTGAATATATAAATGTTTATGGCGAACAAATGCCATCTCTCTTTACAGGGAGATGGTGTTTTTTCATAAATATCCAGGTTATTTTGTATAAATAAGACCACATAACATATTTATATAGTATAAAATGAATTCTGAGCTATACATCTATGATGATGCCATTATGTGTTTCGCTGTAAAAAAAATACAGAGAAAATAGACTACAGCTGCATGTCACAAGAGTTGTAAAAGGGCATTTTGACAGTATTGCCCCGGACTTTTGCCCATTTTGAAGGATAATCTTATAAAAAACTGATTTTGGTTTAGGGTGCATAGGGGATGGAGGAGCTTTTATTGGTGCCTTTTAAAAAAGTTGTTTCATATTGTGAAAAATTGAGTTTTAAAATGTATACACGATGCCTTAAATAAGTCAAATTCCAACAATGTTTTTGGTTTTTCAATTAAAAACAAGAGATGTGTTTGTCAGAAACACAATACCCCTTATTGCGCCGCTTTATAGCCATATATTTGACCTTTAAGGATGACCTTGACCTTTCACCACTCAAAATGTGCAGTTATTTGAGATGAACATGCATGCCAAATATCAAGTTGCTATCTTCAATATTGCAAAAGTTAGGGCAATGTTAAAATTTTCAGACGGACAGACTGACGGACAGTTCAAAAACTATATGCCACCCTACCGGGGGCATACAAAACTGTATTCTTAATTTGTTTATAGGTTGTAATGGTGTCTCCACAGTATTGGAATAACCAATTTACACTTAAGGCTAAAACAGGGCTGATTCATTATATTCACCACGAGGTTCATTAAAATGCTTACTGGGTCAAACATGCGGCATTGGGATACGCGTCGGCCTCTGCCACGCCACTTCTATTTACAATTGCTGCCTGCACAGCTGACCATATTTAGTGTTTTGGTTGCCCAGCTAAAGAGTATCTGCCTGGCCAGAATAACAGCATCTGGAATTAAGTTGCCATGGCTAAAATATAAAAAATATCTGCCAGAAGTACTGTTTGGTTGCCATCATCAAATGCACAGAAAGAATTGTTTTTCAAATTCAATCAAGCTCTCCACTTATTCCATCCTGCGAAACCCTTAAGGTGTCTCAATACTGGTAATAGTAAACCCCACTGAGAGCCATATGGCTTTTGTCTGTATACAGTTTGTGACTGCCTGGCTTGTCACTATAATGTTGTTGTTTTTTTTGGGGGGGATCTAAGTGGATTTTACTATTTCTTATATTACACTGAAGAGTTTTCCCCGTACCACTGTACAGTGTTGTACGATTGTTTATGGTATAGAACCTAAACATATGGATTAAATCTCAAAGTTTGTCGCCCTGCAGAACATCCGCATTGTTGTACCGATAATTAATGCAATTTAAGAAATACTGGTTCTTTAAGTTTGAATAATTGTGTTGTTTACACTTCAAGAAACAACTAATTGGCTTTCTAAACATTTAATTAACATTTGAATATTTTGTATGTAATGACAACTAATGTTTAACAATAACAGAAACAAATATTCTATTATATTACTCCTCAGAGATATTGGTCCTTCTATATATCTACATTATCAGTTAATTTAGTGCAAATTTAATGGTGTGTAACCCGAACTATATTTTCGGTGTAATATCTTCCGCCTAGAGGCGTTAGACATATCCTTCCACCAAATACACCCGAGAGACGATCGCCGTTATGGCGGAATTGTCCGAGGAGTCCCGATTGTGGAAAGGGCCTGAGTACAGACTGCTTCTCGAGGCCGAACACAACGTCATTAGAGGCGCGCAGGTAGGCATTATATTGACCACTCAATCTTGCGGATTTCTACTGAAGAACACATTAGACATTTTGTCAATTATTTTAAATATTTCGAGCTCTCGGACTGTCTTGAAGAAGATTTTCTAGTACAGTAAGATGTATATTTGCCAACGTGTTAGAACTCTTTACTCTATACAATGTCTCATTTTATTATGAATTGTGAATTGTCAGTTGTCAGTCATTCTAACTTAGCCCGACTTAAAGGTTTAAATAAATAACCATGTCAAGAAATGTTCTTTCTTTCATTTTCATTTTCTAGCATAACTTTTTAAGGTGACATTACATTAATATTGCTAAAGGAGAACCCACAAGCCGGAACCAAGACTGACCATGTCTTCACAGCTGGTTCTCAGGCATACAACTACAACATGAAGTTTGGCTCATCCACAGTAAGTGAAGTACCTGAATTTTTTTTTATTTATTCTTTTTTCTTATTTTTTTTTTATTGAATCCTGATCTTAATTCTGATTTGCGTATATGAACAAGCTTTACAACTGCATATGTGTTTGAAAGAGCATGACGTCGCTGTTCTTCAAAAACCGCGTAAGTCAAATTTGGCGCAAAATGTTATTTGTTTTTGGCCTGGGGCGAAGCCCCTAGGCCATAGAATTCAACACGTTTTTTTTAGATGAGCTGACTTGGCTGGCTGCCAAAACAACCACGAATGAATGAATTTGGAAAAGTCCAATTTACCACTTGGCGGTCATTCGTGCGCTATCAAAGAAGAGGGACCTATACAAACAAATAGGTCCCTGCAAAGAAGTTCTCAATAACCCGCATTGTGAATACAGAACATCACTATATAATATGACAGTGTCATAAAACGTGTAAAAAAATATTATTGAAGCAAAATTCCTAAGCATTGGGTACGGCATAGTTTTTATTATTGTTTGCATATTCATGCGAGAATAAGTTCCTAACTTGACGGTCAAGGCCGAAAATATACGAGTGTAAGGAGACAGTAAGAAGATCTTTTCTGATACATTTTTTAAGGTATTAGCACTCTAATGAACTTCGTGCAATATCTCCTTCTTTCGAACATATCCGTCAATCCGAACGTTATCCGGGAATGTGCAGAAAACTACGAATATTCTATAAATACGCTATGAAATACTAAATGTAGGATCCGCCAAATACAATGACAACAAATATGGCCGACATTGTATCGACAGATTGGTCGTTTAAAGAAAAAGCAATTTGCTATATTGAAAGAGAACGATTAATAAAAGTGTTATTATTGTTCATATTAATGTGACTGGAGTTAATGATAAACGTCAACTAATGCATGGCAGTGTTGATATTTATGGGAAAAAAAAGATTCCTGGAAATACGATGTCAAACGGTTGAAAATTTTGACCACTGTGAAGAATAACGTTTAGAACCCGTGTCACTTACAACATTTTATATTGTTGGTGAGAAGTAAAAGGGGATAAAGTGGATTTATGCTTGTGTGATGACTGTAGCCATGTGAACGGGTTATCGTACGGAAAAACCCATCACGTAAAGAAGAGTCTTCAACTTTTCAAGAAAGGAATGCCATGTTTCATGTTTTGCTATCAACACAAAGCTCGGAACAGGAAGGTACATAGATTTTTTTCAAGTATAACAGTTTCATTATTCATAATTGGAGTAAAAAAGATTTTGTAGGAAAAGTGCACCCTGTCAGTGATTTTTACCACATAATTAGGCTCATATTTGCTTATATTTTGAAAAAGAAAACGTGCCATGTAAGGAAAAAGTGGGACAATTGAACTTTACCGGTACGCAACACTTAACATCAAACAGCGTACCCTAACCCTTAACACATAACTTACGCAACACCTTATTATCCTTTATATTTCCTTAGTATCGGGGGCTACCGCCCCCAAACCCCCGCTTTGTCGATAGTGGTAAACAACTGCGTACCAGTAAAGTTCAATCTAGCCGAAAAGTTGTGTTGTAAATGCATGGAAATCAAGGACAGCATATTTGAATTTTATGACCGAGTATTGATGTTTTCCTCAAACAAACAACAAAAAAGTATATTATGTCCCAAATACAAAAATTACTATTCTGAAAATGATATACTTTTTGTGTGATCATCTATATATATACATTCTTCATCCAAATGTTAATACCAAATACATGTATTATCCCTACTGGATATGTGGTGTTTACACTTACTTATTAATCCAGTTTAAAGGGGTTTATCATATAAAATACTAGTAATGACATGCTATGTCGTGAATGTCTGAATAAATAAAAACGATGACGCATATCATAATGGATCATTTCACACTTCTCATGAAACACTAATATCAGTTCTTACTCCTATACAAGTGCTTGTGTATTTGACATCTGTATATAATTATTTTGTTAAATAACTTGAAGAAAATGTTGTCAATTTATAGAAACAACTTTGAGAAGGCTTATTGAAGCCAAATTAATAAGAAAAGACCAAATATTTTTGTTTTAATAAATACAAATGGTTAAAATTATTCACACACAATTTGCAATTGTGCATAATTTTGTTCGACTGAAACTTATTGATGATCTTATGAACCTGTCTGAATATAACTACATGTACTAGTCAAATATCAACTTCAACATTTCAGTGATACATTGTATGCTGATTACCTGTGCAGGAGGAAAATGAAACCAGACAGATTATGGACTCAAATTCAACCCGTAAAAAAGCTAGGAACTTGCAGTCACTGAGTGTTCTTGTTTACAGTCATGTGTTCAATGCTGCCACAACATAAACATTATAGCTGGCTCTGGACTCGACCTTATGCATCTTAAAATGATCTTTGAACACGATGGTCTCAAGAGCATTTTTATAATGAATAACTTTGACGGTCAGCCCAGGGTCACCAACTCCAAGCGTCTTTTGGAGACACTTATTCCAACCAGTCGAAGTTCTTCAAAGAACTACCACGACAGTCGTGTATTTGTTTTGTTTGTCATAATAAGTTTAATGTTTAATATCACTAGTATCACTAGGCATTTAGTGTTTTTCCCAGGCCATTTTAGCGTGGCGAAAAGCCACGCCGCCCTCCCGGATCGCCACGCTGCCCTTTTTAAAGGCAAATTTCGCCACGCGCCCTTTTTTTCAAAGGCAAATTTCGCCACGAAATTTGCCTTACGATCTAACTTGGTCCGCAAAATCAGCTTCCTTGATTGTCTGTGACGCTCCGACTGTGCTTGATTTACTCGAGAGGCGTCAACGTCTAATCGACTATATTTAATGGAGCAGATTTAATCTATAACAGTGCTCGATTAGGTCTTACTGGCTGCCCCAAAGCTGTGAATTAGTCATGCGTGAAAAACCCCGTGTCAGTATCAATCGATAATGCCGGAGGCTATGTTATACCAAGCGCACTTTTCGCTCGGCAATGTGTACTCCTCCACGATATAATCATTACTTCGGAGACATTTGATGAAAAACTCGATGTTATTCTTGTGGCAATTGTGCTTTGCATGCATTATTCAGTTATATCAAAACATATTTTTTTACGCATAATTACTTTTAAATTCACAAACAAATTTATTCTTTATCGATTTCGTCTTTAAGATAATTAGATCTAATTATTGAAATAATTACCGAGACGTATACCAATTTAACAAAATACTAATCGCCTATACGATTTAACGTTGCTATGCGCACCTGTCGCTTACATCATTTGACATTTTATCAACATGGCGGACTATACAGAATTAAATTGTGACTCGGCAAAAATGGCAAATAACGTCGTAAACGATCGAACTAACGATGGAGATTATACATTAAGAAGGAATAAATGAAATGTCTGTGATAATCAACGATGCATAAAAATGTTTTAGATAGCAACAACATAATTTATTTATTTGTAATCTACTCGGTGGATGTATGTCACGGAAACGAGTGTTTGCATATTGTTAGAGATCAATTTACTCGCAATGTTATTTTAAACATCTGTCGAGATTATTGTTAGAAAATGGGATAAGACAAACATGGTTTCATTTATATGTTAGTGGATCTGTGTATAATCAGATTCATATGCATATATTGCTTTATTATGTTTGTCGTGCTGTACAGTTTATTGAAACAGCATGGAACTTAAATGTTCATTGCAAGGTAAATATATTAATATAAATCATAGTAAGTTAAATACATCTATTACCATTAAATGTGCTTGTTTATATGTTATTTTTTCCACAACTGCTTCGTGGAGCAAATAACATGGAACGTTTTTGCCCTTTTTTGCCTAAACTGCGCGCTAAAATGCCCTTTTTGAAAGTAATGCGCCATTGCCCTCCTGGGAAAAACACTAGCATTGATACATTGATAAATCTATTTTTCTTTAAACGCGTTTGATTGAATGATTATATGTGCCTTGTTACTTAATTATTAATGTTCTTATTTCCCTGTAACATTTTCAAGTCTTATTTATAGAAGAACGCATTTCACGTGCTATTTCAAACAAGGTTAGCAAATCTTACTGCACTGAGTAGGTTCCATCTCACACATGATATATGAGATGTATGTATGTTTATGGGTTTATTATAGGCTTTTCCACTTTTTTTATCTTTTTATAATAATTTTTGAACATTTAGCTCATCTTAATGCTCACATATAAAAATCTCAAATTCAGTATGGCTTTTCTGGAAAAGGGGGGGGGGGTAACCTTGATTGTAAAGCGGGAACTTTTCGTTTTCACTGGTGACCCCCATTTTTAGCTTATTATTATAAAGCAATGTCTTTGCCATCAACTACTAGTTTCTGTCTAGTTTTTTGTTCGTTTGTAATTTTTTCATTGTTTGCAAAGTATTTTGTATTGTTTTCATTGTGTTCAACATGCTGTGCCCGTGCACAAAGTATTATGCCATCAAATTGTAGTTTTCAACTATGTTATTCAAAATGTTCCTATTTTTGGAGTGAGTATAAAGATTTCCATTATTTTTATCTCTAATTATGCGTTAAGAACAATATTGATATCACCTCCAACTAAAATGTTTTTATCTTTATTATTTATTGTATTGGAATGTAATGTTTCATAAAATTTGGATTCATCTGTATTCAGGCCGTAAACGTTTATTAATGTTAATTGTGTTTCGTGTATTATTATCCCGCGCCAGAGGCGGAGGGATATTGTTTTGGCGTTGTCCGTCCGTCCAGCTGTCCGTCCGGCCGGCACTTTTGTGTTTGGAGACATATCTTGGAAGTGCTTTGGCGGATTTCATTGAAACTTGGTATGAGTATATATATGCATAAGAGGATGATGCACGCCATATGGCATTGTACACCATCTGTTAAAAACAGAGTTATGGCCCTTTGCATCTTGAAAAAATACTTTTTACTATAGGCACTTTTGTGTCCGGAGCCATATCTTGGAAGTGCTTTGGCGGATTTCATTGAAACTTGGTATGTGTCTATATATATGCATAACAGGATGATGCACGCCAAATGGAATCATACACCATCTGTTAAAAACAGAGTTATGGCCCTTTGTATCTTGAAAAAATGCTTTTTACTACAGGCACTTTTGTGTTCGGAGCCATATCTTGGAAGTGCTTCGGCAGATTTCATAGAAACTTGGTATGAGTGTATATATGCATAAGAGGACGTTGCACGCCAAATGGCATTGAATACCATCTATCTGTTAAAAACAGAGTTATGGCCCTTATTATCTTGAAAAAATGCTTTTTACTATAGGTACTTTTGTGTCCGGAGCCATATCTTGGAAGTGCTTTGGCGGTTTTCATTGAAACTTGGTATGAGTATATATATGGATAAGAGGATAATGCACACCAAATGGCATTGTACACCATCTGTTAATAATGGAGTTATGGCCCTTTGTATCTTGAAAAAATGCATTTGTTTGTGTGTCGGCAGCCATATCTTGGAAGTGCTTTGGCGGATTTCATTGATACTTGGTATGAGTATATATATTGATAAGATAATAATGCACGCCAAATGGCATTGTACATTATCTGTTAATAATGGAGTTATGGCCCTTTTTATCTTGAAAAAAATGCTTTTTTGAGTGTCAAATAAAACACTTTAGTGTCCAGCAGCATATTGGCGGGGGATATCAATTCAACAAATTTGCTTGTTATATCTATACTTGCTTGTCTGCCAATTATTATTTCTTTCAAGTTATCCACTGTTATTCCTGTATTACTTTTGATCAGTAAAGTGATGCCTTGTTTATTTGTATGTTGTCCGCTAAGATAAATATCTCCGTCCCATGCACTTTTCAATGTTTGTGCGAAGGTACGTGTGATGTGATTTTCCTGTAAAAGACTTTTTTCGTCTAACCATTTGAAAATTTAAGTGTGTTTGTCTTTGTTATTTAGCCCTTTAACATTTAGAGTACATATGTTAATATTCATACAAAAGGAGGAGAAATACATGCCACTTTTCTTGTTTCTAACATTTTAAAATCATTTTGTAGAGCTAGATTATTTGTTAATACTAAATTATGCAAAATTATATTACGCTTTGACGTTAAAAACAATAACCTTCCATGTCCTACAGGTTGTTGATACATTCTGTTCATTAAATTGATCTACGTACTTGTTCATTTATTACAATGGTATTGGTAACTATGCCCTGCATGCCTTCATTTAAATTGATCTTGATACCATTTTTTAAACATTTCATTATCATTAACACTTTGCTTTCCGCGTGGTAAGACCACCAATTTTAAATGAATGAATAATTTAGTGAATTAGTTAAATGTGTTTGAATATCGTTCCAAAATATTTTATAACACTTGTTAGTGATGTTATCAGATCCCGAACGTTTGTTATTTTGCATTTCTTTAAGAGCTAGTCCACATTCATATTCAGTTAGTAATCCGTCACATACTTCTTTTTCCTCTTCATTTAAAGCATGATGTGTTTTTTTACAGAGGGTGTTATTTTCGCCATTCTTTCGTTTATAGTGTTTCAAAAAATAGGCTTGTTCTATTATTTGCACAATATTCATATTCAGTTTGTAATCCTTCACAAACTTGTTATTCCTCTTCCTTTAAAGCATGATGTGTTATTTAACAGAGGTTGTTATTTTCGACATTATTTCGTTTAAAGTGTTTCGAAAAATAGGCTTCTTCTATTATTTGACTTTTATTTGTTATGTCTTTGCCATTAACTACTAGGTCTGTGTATAGTTTTGTGTTTGCTTCTACGTTTTAAAATGTTTGCACAGTATTTTGTATTGTTTTCATTGTGTTCAACATGATGTGCCCGTGCTCGAAGTATTATGCCATTGAGGTGTGTGTGATAAATTCCTTCTATTATAATTTTTGTTTGTAAGAATTTCCTTCTTCAATGGAGATGGTATCATTTGTGTTTCTTTTATGCACCTGTTTTTCAAGTGCTTCAATGACTTATGGCTTCCTTTTCAAGTTTGTGTGTTTCTTTTTTTTTTAGCTTACCTGAGCACAACGTGCTCATGGTGGTCTTTTGTGATCGCCTTTTGTGCGTCGTCTGTTGTGCAGCGTCAACATTTACCTTGTTAACACTTTAGAGGTCACATTTATTGTCCAATCTTCATGAAACTTGGTCAGAACATGTGTCCCATTAATATCCTGGATGAGTTCGAAAATGCTTCTTGTTGTTGAAAAACCTGGATGTCAGGGGGCGTGGCAGTTTTCCTAATATGGCTATTGTAAAACCTTGTTAAGACTCTAGAAGTTACATTTTTTGTTCAATCATCATGAAACTTGGTCGGAACATGTGTCCCAATAAAATCTTTGACAAGTTTAAAAATGGTTCCGGTTAGAAGAAAAACATGGCCGCCAGGGGGCGGGGCAGTTTTCCTATTATGGCTCTAGTAAAAATTTATTGTCCAATCTTCATGAAACTTAGTCAGAACATTTGTTCTAATGATATCTTGGACGAGTTCGAATATAGTTCCGGTTGGTTGAAAAACATGGCTGCCAGGTGGCGTGGCAGTTTTTCCTTAAATGGCTACAGTAAAACCTTGTTAACACTCTCGAAGTCACATTTTTAGTCCGTCAGAACATGTTTCCCAATAAAATCTTAAACGAGTTCGAAAATGGTTCCAGTTGACTGAAAAAAATGGCCGCCAGTGGTCGTGACAGTTTTCCTTATATAGCTTTAGTGTATAGTAAAACCTTTTTAACACTCTAGAAGTCACATTTATTGTCCAATCTTCATGAAACTTAGTCAGAACATTTCTTCAGACCATATCTCGGATGAGTTTGAAAATGGTTCTGGTCTGTTGAAAAACATGGCTGCCAGGGGGCGGGCCAGTTTTCCTTACATGGCTATAGTAAAACCTTGTTATAATGCTAGAAGTCACATTTGTGGTCCAATGCCTATGAAACTTGGTCAGAATATTTGTACTAATGATATCTGGGCTCAGATCGAAAATGGTTGAGGTCCGTTTAAAAACATGGCCGCAAGGGGGCGTGGCATTTTTCCTTATATGGCTATTTCTTAATGTTAACACTAGAAGTCACACTAATTATCCAATCTTTATGAAGCTTGATCAGAACATTTGTTCTAACAATAGCTCAGCTGAGTTTGAAAATGGTCAGGATTTGTTGAAAAATATTGCCGCCGGGGGGGGGGGGCAGTTGTCCTTATATGGCTTAAGTGAAAACTTGTTGAAGCTATATTAGCCTCATTTATTGGCCATGAAACTTGGTCAAAACATTATTTTGTCCCACTGAAAACTGGGTCATATGAGCTTAAAAACTAGGTCACTAGGTCAAATATAAAAAAAACATGTTGAAAGTCACTTTTTTGGTCTAATCTTCATGAATCAGCTTGCATTTGTCCAGAATAGTCTAGTTCCTTTTGCTCTCAGGTGAGCGCCTTAGGGCCTAACGGCCCTCTTGTTTTAAATGACGTGCATCTTATTGTTGTGTTAAGTATCTTGCCTTTAATTATTTCCCATAAGGTGTTTGGATTTGCATCTTTGTTATCTTAAACTGTATTGGTTATTACCTGTTATATTTGTGTTTGATATTGTATATCTTTTCAGAAGCTATTATTATGCCCCCCTTCGAAGAAGAGGGGGTATATTGCTTTGCTCATGTTGATCGGTCTGTCGGTCGGTCTGTCCGTCCACCAGGTGGTTGTCAGACGATAACTCGAGAACCCTTGGGCCTAGGATCATGAAACTTCATAGGTACATTGATCATGACTCGCAGATGACCCCTATTGATTTTGAGGTCACTAGGTCAAAGGTCAAGGTCACATTGACCAGAAATAGTAAAATGGTTTTTGAATGATAACTCAAGAACGCATACGCCTAGGATCATGAAACTTCATGGGTAGATTGATCATGACTTGCAGATGACCCCTATTGATTTTGAGGTCACTAGGTCAAAGGTCAAGGTCACGGTGACCCGAAATAGTAAAATGGTTTCCGGATGATAACTCAAGAACGCATACACCTAGGATCATGACACTTCATGGGTAGATTGATCATGACTCGCAGATGACCGCCTTTTGATTTTGAGGTCACTAGGTCAAAGGTCAAGGTCACGGTGACCCGAAATAGTAAAATGGTTTTCGGATGATAACTCGAGAACGTTTACGCCTAGGATCATGAAACTTCATAGGTAGATTAATCATGAATTGCAGATGACCCCTATTGATTTTGAGGTCACAAGGTCAAAGGTCAAGGTCACGGTCACCCGAAATAGTAAAATGATTTTCGGATGATAACTCAAGAACGCTTTTGCCTAGGATCATGACACTTCATAGGTACATTAATCGTGACCCGCAGATGACCCCTATTGATTTTCAGGTCACTAGGTCAAAGGTCAAGGTCACAGTGACAAAATTCGTATTCACACAATGGCTGCCACTACAAAGGAAAGCCCGTATGGGGGGCATGCATGTTTTACAAACAGCCCTTGTTTACTTTTAAAGTACCTTGGGCCTCTTTCAGGTTGTATTTCATGCAGTTAAAGTTCAACTATCGAGTGATCAGCCATAAATCCTGGTTTTATGTTGCATGTGTCGATAATGTTTCAAATAGACTCGCATATTTAAAAAAATCTTATCTCCAAAATATTGCTGGTTTTGTATTTGAGTGCCAGGTGAATTTTCTTTCATTATGATTAACTGTATGCCATATGTCTATCAAATTGTAGTTTTCAATTATGTTATTTAAAATGTTCCTTTTTTTGGAGTGAGTATAAAGATTTCCACTTCTTTTATCTCTTATAATGGGTTAAGAACATTATTGAAATCCTCTCCAACTATAATGTTCTTATCTTGGTTATTTATTATAACATTTGGATTCATCTATGTTCGGACCGAAAACGTTCATTAATGTTAATTGTGTTTCGTGTATTTTTATATCTATACTTGCTTGTCTGCCAATCATTATTTTCGTTCAAGTAATCCACTGTTATTCCTGTATGACTTTTACTCAGACAAGCGATGCCTTGTTTATTTGTATGTTGTCCGCTAAGATAAATATCTCCGTCCCAACCACTTTTCAATGTTTTTGCTAAGGTATGTTTTAGGTGACTTTCCTGTATAAAAAAGACATATATTACTTTTTTTGTCTTACCATTTGAAACTTTTAGTGCATTTGTCTTTGTTATTTAGCCCTTGTACATTTACAGTACATATGTTAATACTCACACAAAAGGACGAGAATTCAGGATACCATTCTTGTTCCAAACATTTTAAAATCATTTTGTAGAGCTAGATTATTAGTTAGTAGTTCATTATGTCAAGTTATATTAAGCTTTGATGTTAAAAACAATTACCTTCAATGTTCTACAGGTTGTTGATACATTGTGTTCATTAAATTGATCTCAGCACTAAGTACTTGTTCATTTATTACGATGGTATTGGTAACTTTGCCCTGCCTTCAGATTGATCTCAAAACCATTTTCAAACATTTCATTATCATTAGCACTTTCCTTTCAAAATGCCATCATTGTCATTATATTGACTGAAAATAGTCTACCAGTCACACATAACTTAATTAATATCTCCCTTTTTAGCTCGACTTTTAGAACAAAACAAGAGCTATTGTCATAGCCAGGTAGTCGGCGTTCGCGTTTGTTTAGTTGTCTGTAAATGTCAATTTCCGCAAAGACTATCAAAGATATCCTCTTCAAACTTACAATACTTGCTCTATTTCGCCTGTTAAGTCCATACTGACAAGGCTTGTTACCATGTGACCTATATTTATGGAATTATCTGCCCTTGTTTTGACTTAGTACATAGAAATATTGGCAAATTCTCAACAAAAAACTTAATTTTCTCAAACATTGTCCAACCTTTCAACTTGACAGTCTGCATACTTATATAATATGATGACATGCAACTTCTGACAAAAGCACATAACTTTATCCTTCATATTTTACTAGTTATTACCGACTTACAATTTCTCAAACACTATCGAAGCTTTCAACTTCAAAGTCTATGCACTTGTAGAATATCAACACCTTCATCTTCTGACAACAGAAGACAACTATTCACCATTTTGTAAGAGTTATTCCCCTTTTCCGACTTCAATTTCTCAATCATTAAAAGCTTTCAACTTGAAATGCAACACTCTTGTAAAATGATTATGTGATGACCTACTTCTATCGACATGAGGAAACTATTCCTCTTTTTGGATTTGAAATTTAGTCTGTGTCAAGCACTTGTATTCCAGCGTCCTGCACCCGTTGGCAGTGCTCTTGTCAACACTTGATACTGCTTGTCCAGAGTATAAATGAGAAGCTTGACATCCGATTAATACTTCAGTTAAAGAAACCTAGCACTACTTATGAATCTTCCTCTTCATCTCTTGAAAATGTTTGTCTGTAAAATACAACCATAAATCTAATACTTAATTTAAACTTTTTCTCACATACATTGTTTTTATGTCCCGAAGGCAGGCGTATGGTTTCTGTCCGAAAAATTATACTTTTGCCATAACTTTCATACTACAGAACATTTTTTTCACTTGATATTTGTTCACAATTCTTCTTTGATCAACACCTTCCCACGGACATATTTCTTGATGACCTTGGCCCTTGAACTCAAAAGTCAAAGCACCCAATAACTTAACATTCACCATAACTTTGCGGTTCATGATTGGATTTACTTTATTTTTGTCCATAACTCCCCTTTGGACAAGACCTTCCCACTGACCTATTTTATGATGACCTTGACCATTGAATGACCTTAGCTTAAAGGTCGAAGTGTTTAAAACTAGATAGACATATTAAGCACGAGTAACATATTAAACTTTCAACTTCATAACATCAGCATGCATGTACACTGTATCTGGCAGCAAAATAGCGTGGATCCGTTTACATTTACTTCAGTTTAGTCACTACACTTCTTTCCAAGCACCCTAAATCTAGCCCCAGGCCTTCAGCGCCTACGGCGCTTTGATTATAAGAATGGCGGGTTCACGGGTCATTTTCTGCGAAAATACTGGAGTTCATATCCAATTGGAAGGCATAGTTATGAGCACGTGAGAAAATCCTGAACACTCATTGGTGCACTAATTGTTTCTGCAAAAACTGCGTAAGTCAATTTTTCCAACTTTTCAAAAAACATTTTTTAAATATTTTTTTAAGTTTTAAAATATATTAATTTAGATAGTCTTAATTAAAATTGGCATACTTTTTATTTATGAAAATATTAAAGCCTGTAGTTGTCATTTTAATTCTAAAAATGGACTTACGCAATTTTCTCTTTAATATTTGGTTCCTTATTTAGACTATCTAAATTATTCTATTTAAAAAATGTTTTTTTTGCCTATTGAACAGTTGTAAAAACTTACTTACGCGGTTTTCGAAGAACAGCGACGATGAATTGTATTTCATGTTCCGATTGTGACGATGTTTATATTCTTTTGTTGTTAAACCTTTCTTTTAACTATCAGTAATACATTGCCTCATGACGAGTAAAATCGTCTTGTGTAACACAATCAATAATAGTCCTTTATATGTTTTTTCTTATATTTATTTTTTTTGTGCGTGACGTAATAATTGTATATGTATAACTATCGTAGCCCGTGGCCTTGTTCCCGGCTAACGAGCTTGGGTTTCACGACGTGTTTGGCAACGTCTGGCAGTGGACCGAGGACCATTTTAACGGTCTTTGCAATGATACGCACTGGCTATACGATGACTTTTCCACACCATGCTACGACGGCAGACACAACATAATTCTGGTAAGATAATGTCGTATTTGAGTATTGATTATATATAATATCGAAATTATCAAGACACTTACGGTGAGACAACCTGACACTCTTATCAACTATCAGCGGCCTTTGTTTAGGTCAACATTTACAATGAACAATCGAAAGGATATTTCCATTGGGAGTGGTATATGGTTCTTTCCAAAAGACAAACAGTTCCTGTAATAAGTATTACCATGATACTGATACATAAGTTGGAAGATGTATAGCGTTTGGGTTTGGGAATAATACAAGTGGAACAAAACAGTTTGAATTGAAAATAAATGGGGGGGGGGGGGATCAGTTGTCTCGGTGGAAATGGTATGCAATTACAATTTTACATAAACTGAAATTTATTATGTATAACATCAGACATCTGCAAGTTTGATTATGTGTTCAGGGCGGATCGTGGATCAGCACCGGCGACGAAGCCTCTAGATTTGCGCGCTTCGCGTTCAGGCGTCACTTCCTGCAGCATGCCGGCTTCCGGTTGGCGCGCACAGCGGAGGCCGCGGGACATATTCAGTTGCCTACAAGAATCGTGGACACGCCCGTGTACATGCTCAGCGTGGGGGGTATGGACAGGCTTTTTTGAACAGTCTGGTATAAATTATATCAGAAGTTAATTGTATAAAACACTTTTTCAAGGATTACTTGTAGGAAAGAACATTAGTATATTTAGAAATAAAATCATATTGAATATTAAGATGATCATTTATAAATAAGATTCCATGAATTCATGTAATGGTCAAAACAATTGCGTCTTTTACGTAAAACCAAGTGCATGTGCATTTTCTCAAAAGAATTTCATTAAAGTGCGGAGTTATGTTTGTATTCACAGAAAAACCGCTTTGTCTCCCACAAGACAAGCTACTGCGGACACTTGTACCGTCGACAAACATTCACTACCATTTTGAGTCGGCAAATGCGTTAAAAGGGATTCTCGAACTGGAGTTTGGATATCGAAAATCATTTCCGGTGCAGGTAGCTGACCTCTGTCGAGATCTTGTAAAGAACAACGGCATCGCCCCAAGGTCCGGTCTGTGGATTGGCGCGGGTTCGGGCCGGGGGCCTCTCATAATGAGCAAGTCATTCAATCAGGTGCGTGCGCAGATATTTTTTAAGTAGAACATATATCGTTTGAATGTACTTCAATCAAACGTGTACTCCTGAATAATAGTAGTATCATTATTCATATCATTCGGAACATGAAGCAAACTTAGATGCAACTGTGTAAAAGATTTTGTTTAGAAAAGGTTTATTTAAACCAGCAACGACCATTACCACCACCACTATCACCACCACCGCCACGTTCACCACCGCCACATCCACCACCGCCACTTCCACCACCGCCATATTCACCACCGCCACCACCACCACCACGTCCGCCACCACCAACGCCACGAACACCACCAACGCCACCACGTCCGACACCACAAGCGCCACGGCCACCACCACCACCGCCAACCCAGGTACTAATACTACTCGATATACCTTAAAGTTTTCTTTAATTTCGATCAGGTACTTGCATGTGACGTTGTTGCTCGCTTCTTGGAGACCGCCATGTACATACAGAAAGGAAATGACGTCACGGTGATTAGTGCTGACGGCAAAGTGACGACAGCAGCCCTTGACAAGGGAGTGAAGCCTGACAAAGTTTTGTTTAAACAGGTACGCGGCCTAAGTTGGACGTAGTAGGTACAATCTACAACAAACCTGTATGCCAATTTACAAAGCTGTGTAGAACAAACGTTAATTTATTACATTCAGAAAATTTTCATGTGTTTGGGCGATAAATAAAATGTACACTTAACGCTAACATATATCAATGCATTGATTACATCTGATTGCTGATATTAATAGATTTGGTCCGTTTTTAAAAAAAACCATTATATGGGTCTCTCCAGTTCACGTGGTTGCCAAACGAAATCGGAGTGGAGTTTGACCTTACAGTTCTGACCTTCCTTGAAAGGACACAGCAACCAAAGGGTATGACAAGCTGCATTTATATTTATTCATAATTATTTTTAGAGCAGGTAAAATTTCTAATCGAATATCAAAAGTCTTGTACGGAAATGAAAGTAAATGGTGGTATGTGACCCCATTTGCTGTCGAAAGAACGAACAACTCCCGATGTTTACAGTATTTAAGACGTCGCACAAATGAATAATCAAAGTGTATTTGAAACGCACACACAGAACTAAGCTTGAGTCGTGTCTTTTAACGACAGATGCATTCACTGGACGTTTAAACCAATTTAAAGATATGTGTAGCATTACATTTCACTAAACCCAAATCCACTGAATCTTTTTAGGGACAAGTACATACATACAGAATAGTCAATTCTTAAACACTGTCACTAAGCATTGTTCGATTGTTCCCCAGCCTGGCTGCTGCGCCTCGCGGAAGTGACGCAGAAAGGCGGCCTAGTAGTCGTGGCCTCTAAGAGCGGGCGCTGGAATGCCGAGACGCTAGGGATGACGCTGATCCAGAAAGGGTAACTTGCGTTACTGTTATATTTACAGCGACGTCATGAGATTTGTATTACGGCTGAGCTATGTTTTATATTGTTGCTTTTACAATTGGAGTACTGGGATACACACTTTTCTGAGTTGAGATCCATTTAAAATGGAAAGGAAATATTTAAAAAAACTCAAATCATAATAAAACACCAACACATCTTTGAACTTTTCTAAAGTTGTTGGAACATTTCTAAAGTTAATATTAAATATCCAGCGTTCTAATTGATGTTTTTTTTTCCATTTAAACCTTAGGATTTTGACGGTATCGATTCAATTTGTGATACCGTGTTTAGTTAGTTTCAGTCGAGTTTATAGTGCATTGGGTCTCTGATGTTATCTTTGATTGCATGCTTACATGTAAATAAAATCATCTATCTTCAATGTAACACCTGTTTAAGATAAACATACTGTTTTGTAACAAAAACTTGGTAATCAGTGGAAAAAAAATGGAAGTGATGTCTTGTAACAATATCCCGAAATATGCACCTATTCACTTTCAGTTTATCATGCATCGAAACCGCACAAGTTCCATTTGAGGAGAGCTCCAAAACCGAGCTAGCCACCATCACTGTCTGGAAACATGGCCAGGAGTGAAGTGCACAAGCGAAGGGTGGACTGGAATTCACGTTATGCCGTAGATAAAAGTTTGCGTACGCTAGGTGATAAATTATGTCATTGTTTTTATTCAATAGATATAAAAAAAATAGCATAATTTATTACATGTTTACTTATTGCGTGTGAAGGTTGTATGTTTGCGAAAACGACGTTTTATCGGACATTGTGCAAACATATGCTATCTATTTATTGCGAATTTGTTTGCATTCAATGCATATCACAAAATAAAACCATTAAATGCATGTATACTTCTTGCGTTTGGATGACGACAGCGTTTTTGTGTATTTTCTGTGCAACAGAAATTTCAGACTATATCTATCAGCTAAAAATGGTATTCTACTGTACGTATGTGTTACATATAAGATTTATCTTACACTGTATTTTCATATCAGGCGTATCTAATTGCTGATCATCGTGTTTTGCAATAATTTCATGATTGTACATTTTTATGCTTAGTCATTGTGCGAATATCTGTTAATTATCAATTTGAATCGTATATAAGTTTTATTATAAAATTGACATTTATTTTATTTTGCAATGTTTGCTCGGATTAGAGTATTGTATATTGATCTTTTTTTACGTGCTTATTTTGACATTGATTTACAAGTTTGCTGTATTGTTGGTTTATTGCGTTTTTCGTGTTAAACATTGTATAGAAAAACATGTCTATGTATTGTTATTTGAAAGTGATGTTGATATTAAATAACTATATTTAAATGACCACTTGCGTTGCCAATTTATAAAAAAAGATTAAATTTTCGCGCACAAACAAGGCTCTTTATATAGACAACACACTACGTTGTGTACATTTGTGACCACATGTATCAGCCCGTATGAGCACATTCAATTTGAACATGTTTATCGGGCGTCATCGAATCCGGAATTACATGGAGTATCTTTGATAGATCCTTTGCGCATTTCTCGGACTTCTGACGTCACGTAGTGTTTTTTAATTATTTTTATAAATAACACTGTAACAATCATAATATTTATTATAAGCCTCACACATGGCATGTTTTTACTTTAACTACAGACACTAATATCATAAAGATACTGTTGTCACGTGAAAGGTAGGTGGAGGGAATAACTGAAATAGATAAAGTAGTGGCTAGTTTTACTGTGTATACAAAAAGGTAAACATGCGTAAATTTATTTGTATCGAAAAGTGATGCTACGTACTTTGTTTATGCAACAGTATGTATATGTTTGTTAAAGTAAACTGGTATACAACTGGTAGTCCCTGAAAACAAGCAAAAACCACCAAATATAAAGGTGCACACACCTAGTTTTTGTTTCATCTAAAGATACGCACATTTCAGTTATTGTTTCATCTTAAAAAGATATTGGCATTGATGCAGTTTTCAGTTATTTTATTAAGAAAGCTTAACATGGAAAGCAACGTGAAAACGGAGAAAAGTAGGGAAAAAAACACATTGTAATATAAATATGGTCAATTAAATGTTAACAGCTGCATGAATCTAATTAAATAAGAGATTAAAAAGATGCCCCTTGCGGGTTTTTTGCTCTTTTTATTAAAATTGTAATTTCGAGTTACTCATGCGCTATATATTTTTAATAAGATTTTGAGTTACTTATGATGAATGAAAATTAAAATTTCGAATTATGAATCAATAAAACAAAGTTGTGATTAAACTTGAAGGAGCCCATACACCAAGCACGTTCTTAGACAGTTCGACCACGTTCTGAAGAAAATGCAGAATGGAAAGTGAACTTGCTTGAACGAGTAATTTTGGTCCGACAAAAATCTACAATATGATTGAATGACGTTCATACACAGTTCGCGCTACGTGCAGCTCGTTCCTATCCCGTCCTATCCCGTTGCCAGTCCGTCTTTATCGTGTTCAAATCGGGTCAATTTTTCAATTGTCCCCGTTGGTATACCGTTTCCAGTCAGACCGAGTCCGTCCTCAGCCAGTTCAATCACGTTCGTACGCAGTTCTTCGTTATTCGTTGTGCAGTGGTAAATCGTTCAAAGGCAGTTCTCACTCCGTTCTACTACGTTCTTAGTACGTTTAGGACGTAGTTGCAGTCACGCTCTGCACAGCGATTATAAAAACCGACTACGTTCCTGCCAGTTCTCATTTATGTTTCACGCTTTGAGCCGCCCAGACGTACATTTGTAATGCCTCCAAGAAATAATTCCGCATAATATTGCTGCTCTGCTTCTAACATAAATTGCACGAAGCCAACAATAAAAAAAAATAACAGCTCAATATACAAGGCTAGAACATCTGAATCATGTGACTCCACGCTTTTTCTATTGTATTTCTGTATATTGCTTCTTATAAATGCTGATATGTGTGACAAAATAATAAATTTATTAGAAGTTATCTTACCTTTTTTGTCAGCAATAAATCCTCAATGTTATTTTATTTCACTTTAATGATAATTATATAATCTAAATATAAGAATTTTCACATGTGTGCCATAAACTAAATTTCAAATATTTATACCTTTAAATCTGACTGACTAATGGGGTTGTTTACCCTCGGGACTTCGGTTAATAAACCATTGCCCGAGCACACTGCTTAATTACTGGGCTGTACCATTGATAAAAATAGAAATCTTTGCAGTGTTGGTGCGGTGCTTTAATACAAATCTATTTATTTGAAAAAAGATGTACTTATAATTAAATTAGATGGGATATAAATGCAATACTCATTATAAACTGCACATTTGCTGAGCCTAACGCTGCTAAAAAGCGGCGTTTGTATTGGTTAATAGGCTTTTATAACGATGGCGTTGATTGGCTGAGATTTCTTATTAAAAATTACAAATAGGTCAATCCGTTTTAAAATAGAAATTTTCCCACGACGGACGACCTTGACATTTCACTTTACAGAATGTAAACAATAAGAATTTCTTTGCAGAAAATATACAAATGAAAGAAAACGGATAATTACATCCAAAAGAACTTGGATTTTAAAGAAATTCATGACTTGTTTTATAGCAATAAATTACTATGTTTATGTTATGTTGTTATACTTCTTCTTCTTATTATTATTATTATTATTATGATATTGTTTTTGGATGTTTAGATGGTCGCTTAGCGATCGTCTAAGGTGGTTAGTCAAAAATTCAGGTCGATACGACTTAGCTACTAGGAGCCCAATACCCGCTTACTACGCGTATCCGCGCGAGAAAGAGTTGAAATCCTCAAGTGCAGTAGTGCGTTCAGTTACAGCGAACGATCGCTATAGTTCGCGAACGGTCGCGAACGTTCGCTACTGAACGCTCGGTTCGCAGCGAACGTTCGCGAACCGAAGCGAACCCTCTCGGGAAGTAGTTCGCTAGCGAAACCAAGATGGCGGACATATAAGTTGTCGTTGTTGTTCAGTGTAACTTCGATATTTTTTTTTGTAGTACATAGAATGAATTGAATTACAAACAAAGTGTATAGGAGGTTTTTGGGATTTCGATAATGACGTCAAGTTTGCGCATGCTCCAATTTTGGCCGTCAACACTGCGGCCATTCTGCTATTGTTTGCGTTTGATGAATCGTGATAAGGTTTCAATCATATTCGCGACCCTTTTTAAGAACAACAAAATACTGAGAAATTGAAATTCTTTCAGATTAAATAGAATCCAATGAACGAACGAAAATAAGGACGAAAACAAACAACAAAATTGATTGATTTTATGTAATCAACATAAAGAAACTGATTTGAACCTATATGTCTGTAAAAACTTACCTTGTTACAGATTAACTAAATCCTCTTGATACATGTAAATGTTTTTTATTTAATTGTTCACACCAATGTTGACACAATTTATTTCAGCATTTTTAACCACCCAGTGTTTAATTACCCCTTTGTTCATCACAAACCGATTATCTCGATATGATCGGATACTGTCCAGACAATTACTAAGAAAACAGGGTGTCATAAACCCAGGGACCTATACTTGTATGTCTCTGTATGAGGTCATAAACCGCAGGTGTCTGGTCATTAAACACGATTTATGATACCTCCATGTCATCTCTTGGCATGTTAAGCCAAATACTTAACAGTTGCTTTAATAAAATATTTGAACATATTGTAAAAAATAGACGTGCATTAGTCCGAAATGGATGAACAGGAACTATTAAGTATATATATATATATATTAGCCAGTTTAAACCAGAGACCTACGTCTCTGTTTAAACATAACAAAAAATTGCTAAATAATAACAATACATTAAAAATATTGTGGAAATTTACTGCTACACAATTAACGTATTTAACGGGTACCTGCAAATATAACGTTTAAATATCGTGCGTTACTGCAGTGTTCGAAACATCATCGTGAAAACAAGCAATCGAGTTTGATCATAATATGGATATAAAATACTTGGGTAAAATAAATGTATAGATTTATGGTATAATAAAATGCGAGAATTTTATCGCTCATTATCACTACAAAAGAGTGTTCAATATACATGTACATTCAAAGACGGTTCAATTCGCAAGATATGCATGTGTTTGTTTCCATTTGAATGCTAAAATTTATTAATATTTTCATTAAATGAAAACGAAACGAAAATTCATTCAATGTAAAAGGAAGTTACAATTTCATTTGAAGATTGTAATGTATTGCGCTATTTGAGGGCTTTATTTTATAACTGGTTCAATGCACCTCTTACACTAAATTTCGATCGCTAATGAAAAATAACACTATCGCATCCACACCCCTTATAATTATAATAAAACTATTATAGGTTTTATTATTTTTGAAATATCTTTTATTTAAGTCTTAATCTAAAAAAGAATACGGGTATTTATAGTTTTGTATTATGAAATTGTCAGTATTTAGTCTTCCGACGACCTTTCCTCTGATACAATATTGTTATTCGCGATTTCCTCCATCAAAATCGCAATCAATTTTCTGGGAGCCGCCATCTTGAAACGTTCGCGCCGAACTTATCGTTCAATAAGACCGGATCGGAAACGAACGATCATTGGCGAACGTTCGCTGTAACTGAACGCACTACAGATTTCAGCCAATCAATTCGAAATGATAAGGTAAACAAACTGTGACGTCACTAGCAAGCTTTAGCGGTAGGATAATAACATAACTGACTCGTACAGTATTTTACGGATTAATCTACCTCGTGCTGTGAGACACAGTCCTGCACTTGGTAGACGCATCCTTATCATGAATATTAAGCTGCTATAACTGCAGTTACAACATTCAACTGCCAACTCAACAAATGTAAATGGTTTTAAACAGAGCAAATGACCAGAAACGTGGTTCCTTCATATCACAATGAAAATAAATTCTTTAGTCATTTTTAATATCGCATTTTCTCTAATTTTGAAGCAATTATAAGTGATTAATGTATGTGTTTATGCATTTATTGTAAAATAAAGACAATTGCCTGATCACATTGCCATTTTAATGCCCATCGGGTATTATTGGAAGTGTGATGATGCAATTTCCGTATGTCCCAATAAATGCAACAAAACATACATGGATATTTTTAATATCTGCGCAATTATCATTAGAGAGAAACTACCTTTTAGAACACAATAAACCCTGTATATAGCGACCAAGATACAATTCGGTGCATGTCAGACTGTTGGGCGCTAAATAAACGTTGAAAGTAATGACTGAATGTATGCCCTGCTTTCAATTTGCATTTTGTGACATCAGATAGTGACCAGCACATTTGCTGACGTGATTTTCACTTCATACATGATTTACTATAACTTAGTTTTGCGTTTGTAAAATGTCGTGCGATGTGTATATATGAGCGCCGCTTTGGTAATGCCAACATTATAACAGGGCGAAAATATAATCCCAGATACGCTTTTGAGCTTCCATAATATCAAATTATCAGGACATTATACTTTTTCATATCTTCAGCAGCTACAGTAGTATGCTTAATTCTCTTTAAACAGTGTTGACGCTGATTTAACGCCGTTTCTCATCAGAGTCTAAACTGTTTACGGTAGCTTAAGGTAAGAAATCCCATAATGGCCCCCAATTATTCATATCGCCCTTATATTTGTATTTTTCAATTAATAGTTCCGGTGCTTTCCTATACGATTTTTCTGATATTATTTTTGTGTTTATTTTGTGTCTGAAGAGGAACGCCGAATATGCATACGATATACAATTTAAAGCCAGATGACAATGTATCTGAAGGCTTGTTTCTCAGATACGATCTCGTACAAGTATGTGTTGGTTTGATATTATACAATCAATCTAATCATTTCATAATAAATGTTATATATTGCCTGTGATTCAAATACGATTGATCAAATAATTTTTGTTATGTTAATGGTTTGTTTTTAATCTGGACTGTAACTCCAAAACACATAAAGTGTTAACTCATTTTCGCATAACAGGCTGAACAATACAATAAGGTATTTGTCTGCATTAATTTTTACCTACTTTAAGCGACCACGTGTCCTTTTAGACATTAATAGGCTAAAAGGATGGCTGTCGTTTTATAGCATATCACCATCTTGTTCTACGTTTTTTTGTGCGATTACAATGCCTTTACCTCTGCCGTCGATTTTGACAGATGCGCCTAACGGTATCGTTAAGATTTTCGACACCATATTGTTGGCAAACAATGCGGAGGAATACATGACATATGTTAATTTGCAATCCGGAAAGCCAATAGAATTGATCGAAGGTTGTATTACACGTGTGTAATATAAAAAAAATATGTAATGGTTGTATTACATGGGAAACAGGGTATAGCATGTGATTATTAAATATATTATATTTTCATAAAGTGATGGGGGAAAAAATAATACGACAAATTCCAGCTTACAGAGAAATATGTTTACGTGGTAAGCTCTTCCTGCATGACAGTTTGTTTAATAGTTGATTGATACTGTAGCAAATTAATTTATCCGAAAATATGTGACCCCATCTTATCAGATTTGTGCGCGTGACCCATTACTTATCATTTTCGGATCGTCGCGATAAAACACTCCATTCATCATGAATTTCTTCTGGACAATGTTTTGGCTAGTTATATTTGTCGATGTGTTATTGTGCGACAGCCATGAGTCTGTCTTGAACAACCAGAAATACATGTATTTTGAAAAAATAATGCTCCGTGACCCCTGTTTATCGGCAATATTTTCTGTTACTCAGACACGCGGTTTCATTTTCTGAGCAAGATGGGCATTTATCAGCAACATAAGGTGTCGCCGATCATGTGGTTTTTATATGGCACGGCTCTTATACATAGCATTCTGTATTTCATTAAGTATTATAAAATAAAATACCAAGAAAACTCACCTGAAGCGACGGGCTGCGCCATTTTCAGCAACCCCTTTTTAGCAAAATTGTCACGTGGGATACCTACCCTGCTACCGTTAGCGATTCTCAGTGTCGTGGCCTTGCATAAATCAAGTAAACTATTTCCTTGAGTGTTACTTCCCTTGTCCATTGAAAATCTTGGTAACGTGCTATCAGCTAAATAGAAGTCGGGGTCAATACCGTAAATATATGCATAGGAAAGAATAGCATCACTTTTACACGCTGTTCTAGCGTTAAAATCCCCAGCTAACATAACTGTGCCCAACGATTGGAAATGGTTAATATCGTTAGCGAGACTTTCGAACAGGTCCGTATCTATCAAGTTGGCCATCGGAGAATCACTACCCCATATATATACCGCTGCAATAAATATATCTTCGTTATTGTTAAAAAACGATTTATCTAGTTTAAGCCATATTATTGTATCATGAATATTTTTAACAACCGATATGCCACTAATTATGCTATTGCGTGTATATACTACTATACCGCCGCTGTTGCGCTTAGCTTGCCTATGTCTATATTTCATATACAAATTGTGGCAATCGCATCCTGATAGTTCGAGTTTGCTTGCTTTACATGTCCATGATTCTAAAAAAATAATTAGGTCATACTGTGATACAATGGCAAGGAAATCTGGATCCTCTCGTTTGGCTGCGCTCAATCCGTTGCAGCTCCAGACTACACACTTAAGTCCATCCAGTCCCTCCTACGCGTCCTTTATTGGCCTGCCGTCAACGTACAAAGTGTCATATGACACCCACGCCCGTTTTCCCGCCTGCTTTTCCTCTTTAACTCTTCTGAAGAGACGCCGTCTTTTTGCCGCGACTTCCGGTGGGCATTGTTCCGTAACATAGAACGGCGTTCCTCGGAGGTTCTTGCTACTTCCGCGAACTTGCTCTCTGTCGCCGAAGAATGAAAATTTGCAAACAATGCTTCGGTGCCTCTCCTCGCCGCCGTTTCCGGTTGTTCTTCTGTCGGTTTTGTTTTTATGGCCCAACCTATGCACCCTTTCGAATTTCATAGTAGCCACCGCTTCCCTGGACAGTTTGAGTTCCTCCGACATGAAGTCTCTCACTAATTATTCACATTTGATAAGGGTTTCATTTGGTTCTTCAGGGATGTTTCCGAATATTAAGTTATTCCGCATGCTTTGGGATTGCACGTATTTCATTTCCTATCGTAATTTGCTGTTGTCCTTTTCCAAGTCTGATATCTTTCTTCTAGCTCCCTCAATATCAACGCCTACAGAGTCAATTGTATTTTCCACCCTGTCCACTTTGTCCCTGGTATCTGTGGTTACTGTGTCCATGTGTGCCCATAGTTTTTTGAGATTCTTATCAAAATTATCAATTTTCTTCTCCAGCCCTTTGAGTGTCTTTAATCGTGAGTCCATTTCGTTTAGTTTTAAGTCAATTTTGCCAAGCATTGCAATAATGTCTGCGTTTGTTGGCCCCATGTTGTGCTGACCCGTTTTGCCTTCCATAGTTTTAGGCAGCTTTGGCTCGGCGAATTGGTTAACGTCGCTCACACTACTTTGCACGTTGGATGTGTGAATGGTGTTCCCGTAAAATCCTTCGTTAATCCCTTCTTCGTTGGTGTCACTATTGCTCACACAACTCAGCACGTAAAATGCGATACTTGTGCTCACGCTAATCCCTTCGTGGTATAGGACTGAGTTTGCTTCTTCAAGTACCTGGCTGATTGATCCAAGCCCCCCCCCCCCCCATGCGAATTTTGCGTGTTTATACGTTTGCTATCTTCAAAATTCTCATCACTTTCACTTCTTTTCTTCTGATCTTTCCTTTTTCTTCCTGTCATTTCAATAGCATTTTTACACTGATGAATAGTTCACATTATTATTGAAGCATAAACCTGCCCTTTTGATTTGTGAGTTATGACTTTTGACTTGTGTCTTTTGATTTTCGACTTGTGAATTACCTGTTTGACATAATTTGACGCGTTTTTTAGCAAAATGGCAGACAACGATTCTTCTGACGATGTAAGTAACATTTTAATGTTAAAGGGCAATTTATATCTCATGTGCGGGAGATTCTAGGAATATCACTCTGATCCTTTTATTAATATCATTTGACCTGCTGAAATTTCAACCGATTGATAAGAGTTAATCAGGTACCACTTTTCATACAAAGACTTATTTGTATTTTTCAAAATTAGCCTTCCTTCTTCACTTTACGCCGTTTGTAGTTTTGAATCCGGTTAATTAGTCATTGTTAACATGATTTCGGTTCTTTTTTTATAATGATTTTTACTGTAATAATAATGATAGACTATTTGTTAACTTCATGTGGTAATGTATCATGATAGATCTACATATAGTTTTACATTAACTATGCTTTGGGCATATCGTGCAGCGCTGTATGACCGGGAGTTACCGCATGATCTCTGAAAGAGCTGCAAATAAATTAAATATATTCCTTCAGTATATTTTTTATATATGAAAGTGAAAGGATTTGTAAAATTGTTCATTTACAAACGTATATATTACAGGACATTGAATAGAAGAGAGCGGATAAAACAAATTATCGAAAACATTTGATCGAAGAAAACAAAACAGAAGTTACCAACAAAGGCCGCGACACAGACTGGAAACAAGGAAACTCAGGTAATTAAAAAGTATGAAACAATGTATTTTACCAAAAATTTTCATATCATGTCCCCTGGAGTCAAAGCGATCATCACATAGGAGTAGGGGTAAACACCACAGGATACCCTTTGACACCCTGGATACTACGAGACACCCTGGGACCCCAAAAACTTATAGAAATCTTTGGTTTAAACTTATAACTTAAATTTCACCTTTAAAGTAATCAGCACTGCCAACCACCCCAACCCACGGCGCTGGTCACATGCACTGCCCACCTTACCAACACACAGGTCCTGTCACATGCAGTGCCCACCTCACCAACACACAGGGCCGGTCACATGCACTGCCCACCTCCCCAACACACTGGGCTGTTCACATGCACTGCCCACCTAACTAACACACTGGGCTGGTCACATGCACTGCCCACCTCCTTAACAAATGTTACCTTGCATTTTAAAAACATGACGCCCAAGGGTAAGACATGTTGTAAGAGATTGTAAAATTGAAATCAACAAAGTGTCACAGGCATGATAGTGTAGGTCTGTACTCCTTGCCATGGTTTTGTATCTGCTCACAGAATGAGCTTGTGAAACAGCATGATAGTGTGGGTCTGTACTCCTTGCCATGACTATATATCTGCTCACAGAATGAGCTTGAGAAACAGGCATGCTAGTGTTGGTCTGTTCTCTTTGCTATGACTTCGTATTGGCTCACAGAGTGAGCTTGTGTAACAGGCATGGTAGTGTGGGTCTGTAATCCTTGCTATGACTATGTATCTGCTCACAGAATGATCTTGTGTAGCAGGCATTATAGTAAGGGTCTGTACTCCTTGCTATGCCTTTGTATCTGCTCAGAGAATGAGCTTGTGTAACAGGCATGGTAGTGTGGGTCTGTAGTCCTTGCTATGACTGTGTATCTGCTCAGTGAATGAGATTGTGTAACAGGCATGAAAGTGGGGTCTGTAATCCTTGGTATGACTATGTATCTGCTCACAAAATGAGCAATGCCATCATCAGTCGGTGCATTAGTCCATGATGTTTAGTCCTCTGCTGCATATTTTTTAGTGGGGGCACCATATCAGAAGACACATTTCTAGTTTTGTTATAATTTCTTACTAATTTATTGTTTTGATGCATTCCAGCCATCTGTACACATGAAAGGTCATCTAAAGGGCGGAAGACATAAAGCTCACAAGGTTCACTTTGGATGGCTCCATTTCAAATACGAAAAAAAATGGAAAAAGATGCTTTAAACATGTAAAATAAGTAAAACAAGGTGGAGGTGTCAGAACAATTACTTATTGTATTGAAGAAACCAAGAATGTTGACTCTTTGCCTGTGTTAGGGAAAAAGCTCTTTTTTTCCTGAGGGGAAGAGCCAGAAGGGTTCACTGAAAGACATGGAGATTCATTTATCTCAGTATGCTGGAACTGAGATAATGGAATTCAAAGACAGAAATGAAAATAAATGTTCATATCAAGACTTTTTGAAATCATATGGAATGTTTGCATCCCAACACTACCTATACATTAAAACATTGACACGATCCATACTTTACATTGATCTGATCCTGACTTAACCTTGACCAAATGCAGACTAAACATTGACCCAATCAAGACTTAATGTTGACCCAATCCAGACTTATAATTGACCCGATCCAGATTTAACATTGACTTAATCCAGACTTGACTTTGACCCAATGCAGACTTAACCATGACTCAGTTCAGACTTAACATTGACCCAATCCAGACTTAACCTTGACCAAATATAGACTTGACCCAATCCAGATTTAACATTGACCCGATCCTGACTTAACCAGACCAAATTCATACTTAACCATGACTCAATTAAGACTTAGACTTGACCAAATCTAGGCAAATATTTGAGGAAAATAAGTTGCTTCAGAGCTGCCCAAGTCCAAATTGGAAATGTGTTTTAGGTTTGATGTGTTCCTTTTGGTTTCAAAAATAAAATTAAAATTTCTGAGGTCTTTTGCTCTGCATCCAGAACTCGAAAACACCTGTATATACATCTCCTGGAGGAAGTCGCATCCAACTACTTCCCATGATGTTGTACCAACATGACACAAATAATGCACTACAGTTTGACAATAGGCCGCTGAGACCTTAGCCGTAGAAAGAGGGAAATTGGTAGTGCGTGCAACACATCGTCTATTAATAGTATAATTCTTGTTAGGCTATTTTAATATCCCATCATCAGTTACTCTGCAAAAAGTATGTTTTGGAAAAAAAGGCCTTTGTCCTATTAGTGCAACATAGACCTTCTGAGAAATCTGTATTATGCCCGAGACACGTACTACATTCCGTATTCTCCAACCACTGTTCGATATCAAAATAAATAAGTTTTGGACACAGAAAAAAACAACGCCTTGAAAATGGGTGAACATTCTTGCAATTCGTGTATTTTCTATACGCAAAACACAAATAAATGTATCAAAGTCTTAATTGTCAATGAAATCAGCATGATATTGCGAATATATGTATATGCATCATGTATAGATAGATTGATTTATTTCAGAATATAAAATACATATGGCATTGTACACAACATAATTAAAATTTCTATATATCATGAAATACAAATGCAAATATCACAGACTAGAGCTTAAAAGCAATTTGAACGCAATCATTTTGTTAAAAATTACATTATTATTGCTTCTTATTTATATCATTTGGTAAAAATGCCTAATTGCTATCATAGTGTACCAGGGCATGAACTCACATACCAATGACAGCGAAAAAAAGGGAATGGGAATTTCCTTATTTTTATTGTGGTCCTGGATGAATGATGACATGTCATAGCAAGGCACAACAACTTTGTTTTTAAAGGTGATACATTTTTTACTGCAACCTTAAATGTCTGTAAGTTGGGGGAATCTTTTATGTCAATTAGTAAGTTGTTCCATAAAGAACATCCCTTATTTGAGAAGTACTTTTTGCCAAACCCTTTTACCTTCGGGATACTGAAACATGACCCTTTGCTAAATCTGGTATTATGGTTATGAACAGTACTGGATAGCATACAATTCTCATTCAAGTAAGTAGTGGCAGACCCTGATTGTATTTTAAAAAACATGCTGAAGAAACATTTGTTCTACTCTTTTTTCAACAGGTAACCAGCCCAACTGAAGAAAGTATTCTTTATTGATGTATAAGTACGCTACTACTATAACGTTCAGCCATTTTATTGAATTTGAGACGCTGATATAAACAAAAGTTGTGTATATCAACATAATATCATAACTTTACAGAAAAAAATCACTGTCATTTTACATGCAGATAGTCCATATGGGTTCCTTAGAAAAATGCTTCCGCTGATTATCTTTATAGCATGTTCTCACAGGAGTATCGGTTTCTTCACTGGATTGCAGACCTCTCGGTGCAGTGCAGTTTCAGCGTCATGTGACATTTGCAAATCCGGTTTCAGGAGTTTAGCCAATTATTTAAAGTCTTAATTTTTGTTGTTCGGAATGGAGTACATTCGTTGACAGCAAATTACGTCTTGTATATCAACATTTGTGCCGAAATATTGGCTATCAAATAGTTCTGGTAAATAGAACATTACGTCAGGTTTTCCATAATTGAGCTCGTTATATTTTTGGGGTCTAATCGTGTAAGTATTCCAATGTTGAGCAGTTCGATCAAGGTGTGTTTGAATTAGATCCACGAAGAAAAATGTCAGATAAACATAATCGATTGGGTCGAATTCATCATATCGTCTTTAATGAAGCTCAGTCACCACTGTAAACCTTGTTGTAAAGAGCACCTCCAACGTTCAATTCGCTGTATTATGATTAACTTGAAGCCGTTGCCACATAGATCTATAACCCAGAGTTTTTCCACAAGTTTTCAACTCTTTTTGAATGGTATCAATAACTGTATCAAATGTAGGTAATACTTCTTTAGGATTCTATATAATTGCCGCATTGACAACAGAACCCCATGTCTATATAATAAAAATCCTAGAATCTCGGTGTATTTGAAACCAAGTTTGAAACATTCAATACAGATCTCCGTTTCAAAGGTTTCTTTGGCAAATAAGTTTGTAAAACACATATCACCATGTCAAAAAGCGCCAAAATTATTAATAGCATGGGTCCAATCTTCATTTTGATTTCCGCAACGATTCAATATCTGGAAAAAAAACATAAAATAGTGTGTACAGTCAGGATAATATATGAAAATTACAAGATGATTTCTGTTATAATATGTTCTTGCATAGTGTAAATATTTTTAATGAAATGTTGGTGATTTTTGTGTGTTTCAAACTTGAACACGCATGTCAAGGTTTTGCTTTGGATAATATATAACATAATATATTTAAGACTGATAGTGCAGCAAGGTTGGGGCTTATAGACACTCTCTTGAATATCTTACAGGATAGGTGTTTAGTTTCTTGACAAGTGAAAAACCAGCTAGCCCAAACCTAGCAGAGTTTAAAACCGGACTACCAGCGAATCCTCCAATCAAAAGTAAAATGTGTAAACCACTCAGTCACTCTACTACCCCGATCTTTGTTTTGGGCGACACTATTCGCAACATAATTAATGGGAATATATATTGAAAAATCCATCGAACCTCGAATGAATCAAATAGTATATTAATATAGAGAATAATGACAGCTTTCACAATCGTCATTGAAATAATAACTTTTAAGAGAATCTGCACGTGAGAGGGCTTTGTATAACACTGACATTTTGAATGAGACCACACAGTCGATAATACGAGATGCTCAGCAGCCTTCCAGTCGCAGCTAACCAAAATGATAAGATATGATTTTAGAAGAGACTTTGTTAGAACGTACCTTAATTAAATAAGAAAAATGTTCTAGAATATAAAGCGTTTTTGTCTTCCATATTTCATTCAAAAACGCTCCGAATTATGTCACAAGTCACAATTCGAAAGTCAAAAGACACAAGTCAAAAGTCACAAGTCAAAAATCATAACTCAAAAATCAAAAGGGTAGGTTTATGCTTCCATACATTATATCCTTTATTGCGATACTAAAATGAAAGTTTTCCTGTAGAAATTAAGCAAATAATAGTTTTGTCAGAGCTCCAAAAACACGTCTGCTCGTCCCGCCTTACTTTCTTTAACATAGGGCCTAGGTCTAAAGTCTCTTCATTCTAAAATACTATATAAGCAACATATGGGCGCAGATGGGATCTTACTCACACAAAGAGGCCACTGTATTGCCAATTTATGACAATACAAAGTAAAACACAACAATACGCTTTATATTTAATAAAATGAGGAATATAAAAACCCCAGATACTGTGTAATATTTTGTGAATTTTAGCATAAACAAAGCATAATTTTTATTTGGAAATGAAAAAAAAAGACTAATCAGTATGACACAAAATGACAAAATATATCAATGCACGAGGAAACAATACGCATAAAATCGAATTTATGACTATTGTTTTCCTGTTTTTTGCTGGAAGGTGGGGTAGATTTAACGTCTTGTCAAGAATTTTTAACTAATGTAGTTTCATTTTTCGTTATATTACACTATACCTCGTGATTCAATGTAAAAATATTGTGGTAAAGTAATTACAGTATTTAACATCAAAGGAACAAACAAACAGTTGCATTGAAACAAGAATGCATTTAAACAATATAACAATAACCATGTATATAAATGTCTGTAATTAAAGCAATAATTATTCGTAATTATTTTTTTAACTTACATAATGGATTCATTTGATGTTCTAATCTGCAATTATTTTCAAACGGTACTTGACCAGAAACAATTATTCGGCAAGTAAAGAGAAACAATAATTCCTATTGTCGGTACTGATCTGGCATAATTAAGGATTACAACACTTTGTTGATATACCATTTAAAAGAACAGACAATGTCAAACCAATTTAAAGTGCAAATAACAAATTGAGAAGAATAATCATTAATTGATTTTTTGTCATTGCTAGAAATTCAAAACAAATAAACAAAAAAAAATGATGAAAAATGTATTTTAGGTGCAGTATATTTTTATCACAAATTTAAAATTTCAATTAGATCTATTTAAAAAAAACTATTTCTTTAACGAATTCAGAACATTTGCAATCCCAGGCTTTGCTTGCGGTATTTTTGTCAATTGCTTACTTAAACAATTATTATTCAGTCTATTAAACCTGTTCGGTTTAAAAGCTGCTTCCTTCTATGTATTAAAAAATGCACTGTAAAAGAAGAAATTCGTTACCAATGTCAGAAATACTTTGTGTGCAAATACATTTATTTCGAGTACTTAAAATATTCATTTTTAACTCTGGCGTTTTTGGCAGCAAAGATTGATTGAATACTTTTAAAATCATGTTTTGTCCGAGAAAAATAGCGTCGCTCGAGATGACAACGATATTACATTACGCTCTTATAACTTCTAAAGTAAAGCATTATTGTAAGGAGTGTTCTGATTGGTTGATATAAATAATACCGTATCGGACAGTTTAAACCGTCCCGGACAGTCAACTAAACTGTCCCGGACAGTTTTAACCGTCCCGAACAGTTTATGCGCACGAACGGTCCAAAACTTTCCTAAACCGTCCCGGACAGTTTGTAAACTGTCCGAGACAGTTTAGTTAACTGTCCGGGACAGTTTAGCAAACTGTCCGCGACAGTTTAGCAAACTATCCGGGACGATATACAAACCGTCCCGGACGGTTTATAAACTGTCCCGGACGGTTTATAAATTGTCCCGGACAGTTTAGAACAGTTTTGGACCAGTTCGTACACCATATATACGATGTTTAAAATAAGCGATAATTCATGTCGTCTTTTCGAACGCCGTTGCTACATGTATGTCAACGTGTAAAAGCCGGATCAGCAAAATCAGCGTACATTTAAATATTTAAAAAAAATGATTTTTAGGAAAGTGTGGAATGATAAATAGAAAAACAGGTTACTTTCCCATCGTTTTGTAATATATCAGGCTCGGCACGAATAAAATAACGGGTCGGCAAGCCTCGCCGTTATATGATTCTAAGCCTCGCTTGATATATTACCAAACGATGGGACAGTAACCTGTTTTTCTCTATATATCAGTTCCATTTACGCAGAAAAAACTAAAAGCCGTAGTGGAACCAAATTAAATGAGCATCCATTTTGTTAACAGAAACATACGCAAAAAGGTAATTATTCTGTTTCTTGGGTCAACTTCACAATAACGGCCCAAAACAGCGTTTTATACATATGTATGAATTGACGAATATTGTTTTTTATTTATGTGTAAGTTATGAAATAAGGTACTAGTTTTATATCTATTTAGACTGTTACCTGTACACCTTAATAAATAAATATGATATGAGGCCTTTATGCCGTTTTAATTGTTAAGTATACCAGACTATGATAGCGCTGCTATTTACAACTGAAATATATTGTAGTGAAATACGATTACATTATAACATTTACATGCATGTTTCTATTACGATTAATAGATATGACATGTTGCATTAATGACAAAAACATCTATAATGTCTGTCTTACTCGTTAAATCATAATGTAGTTCAAGATCTTACAATTAATATATTATAACGTGTCATTATAAGTCTAGTTTCCACAATATTTGTCTTACATGTTTCTTTCGGTAAGACAAATATATGAAAAGTGGTTATAAATTGTTAAGTACAGATGTTAGTGATAGCAGTTGCCTATGATATCAGTATTACATTTTCGTTTCGGTAAGGCATATATATCTATGGCACTCTTAATGTTAATGTTAATACGATAGATGTTAAAATAACATTTTGTGATAGATACATAATTCATACAAGTTAAATGATTAAACTTTATTATATTTTTGTATTTAAAGGTTTCTTTGCGATTGGTTATTTTACTTGTTTTTCGTAATAGTAAAATTGAACTAAATTTATAAACATATCCGAAGAGGTCGATGTAGAGAAACCATTTACTGCAGGATAAAGTGGTGTAATATGGCATATTTATGTAAATGTGTATATATAACTACTCTGTTGTCATTGTTTGTTAAATCGATGTATATGTTAAGAATACAACCCTAAAAGGCTTCTTTTAAACAACATACTATCATGCTTATATGATGATATTTGATAGTACGAAACAAATCAGGATAAATGTATGCTACATTTTAAAAACCAATTTCTATGTTTCTAAATTGTTAATAGAATATCATCTAGTAATCGGTACAAGGACAAAAATAAATATAGGCTGCTATACTACCCAAAGTAGTTGATTGAAACACCTCTAAGATAAGACACGCTAGCCACCTGTGGTCGCAAATAGTGTTTACTCAAGCGCTATGTTGGTAATGTTGTTCAACAACATGTTCCGGATAAAACAATCATTAATCTTCAGATGTCAAAATTAAATTGTGAACGTGATCACGAAAAAATTATAAAACAATTGCAAAAAAAAAATGCAAATACGTAACGAGCTTGGCTCTATAAAAAGCCGAACTAAACAATTGACAAACACATCATCACATATTTGGTTCAGCAATTTTGGAAAGTAGACGAGTAAAATGGTATCTTATCTGACATGTCTTCTTTTGGTCGTTGCATGCTGTGCATTTTCAGGTATGTTTTTGATTCAATTTGGATGTGTTTTTTCCGAATATGTTTATTACGCATATATATCAAAGATAAAATTAAGGGGACTAAAGACCATTTATTGATACTACTTCCTGAAATGCATTACTTTTATCAGAAATGTGTACACTATGCTTAGCAGGACGACACATTAAAAAAAAAATTGTGTAAAGAGAAAATTCGAACAAAATAAACAGGTTGTGTTTCATTAAAAACTTGGAATTAAAACCGCATGTCTATAATTTTTCCACAGAAAAAAAACTGCGTCACTTTAACAAGTGTTTTCATTGGGATGTGTGTAAAAAAAAGCAAGGTCATAACCATGATTTTGAACATTAGTATTAAAAAGGTAACTATGATTGGAGGCGTTTCACTGACATTCCCCAGTAAAGCTGGGTTCCCACTGCCGATCAGATCAACTCAATCAAGCCCGACCAAGCGGACGGGTACGGGTCTGTTTCGGTCGGCATGAGTGGTCGGGGTAGGTCGGGTAGGTCGGCATTGGTCGGGCTTCCTACCCGATATTTTTTGACATGTCAAAAATATCGAGTAGCGGTCGAGTAGGAAATGGATCGAGAAGCGCTCGGAAAGTGGTCGTGTATTAGTCGAGTAGAAGATCGAGTTGATCGTTTGGCGATCGGATTGACATCTTTTACACGATCTGTACCCGATCCGCTCGACCTCTACCCGAGTTATTTTAGATCGCAACACGATCCACTCGACCTCTATTCGATTTGATGTACAGATTTACTAGACTGCTACCGACGGCTACTCGACCGTACACGATCACTTCCCGATTGCTATTCGACCATACACGAGCTCTGTACCCGATCCGCTCGACCTCTACCCGAGTTATTTTAGATCGCTTTGTACGACTGTAGTACGACCATTACGATCTGGTCGTGTTAAGAAAATTACATAAAAAAGTTTCAGATTATTAATTCCAAAAAGATATTAAATCCAATTAAAGGCTTTTAACTATTTTTTACATTACTTAGATATGATTCACATTTTATTCTTGTAAGAAAATAAATAAAATAAATACATACGTCTGATTGTTTAACTTATTGATTTTTATTTTAGGTTGCATTCTCTCAAAAGTATTTATAAGTCATTTGCTTAATAAAAGCTAATTTATACCTACACACGTAAGCTACAATCAAATTGAGGTAAAAACAACAGACGAAAATTTAGTCAAATGTAAATTGCATCCGAAATCTTGCAAGTGACGTATGCAAGAAATTCATGAAATCAACCATGACATATTGTTTTGCATGATGAATATAACATTTCGTCGCTTAATTGCTATAATGAGTTTTTTTTTATATCGCTGTGTTCGTGAGAACGAGATCGTTAATATGACGTAATCGGGTGAATGCTGTACTGCACCATCTCCGGGACTTAAAGCAAAGTAGAATTCACGCTCAGATAAGCCTATAAATTGCCAGAATTTACACCACGTGACTGAGTTTCATTTCAGAACTGTAATGATCCATCTCCATGACGTTCAATGAATAAATGTCCAGATCCGTAACCGATAAAATGCTCTATGTCCCGATAGAGCAGTTCAGCATTAACGATTATTTTCTTTACCAGAATGCTCTATCTCCATACATAAAATTGCAAATAACATTAACATATAATTTACTAAAGTTAATATTTAATTATATTCATATTCTCCGTTTGCTGATAAACACTCCGGTATTTTTTTGCACATACGTGCATAAATAAGTGCGAAAATAAAAGTTAAACCTTTACATGCGTTTTTCTCCACAAAATGAAAATGGTAGTTAGAGCACTATAGCAATCACGCGACGATTTACTAACGATATGAAGCAGTAATTAGCCAAGCGATGGGAACAACTCTCAATGCAAGACAAGCAACAGTGACATATTTACAGGACAAGCGCACGAAAGCCCATGCGTTTACAACACGATATGGATATAACACCATACGCGAAAGAGATTCAAATACTTATTAAAGCTTTTCCTTTAAATTCCTTTTAAGTTAATTTTCATATATACATCATCATTCACGAATATTATATACTATATGATATAATAATATTGTATCCTTTACTTTGAAAAGATATTTGATGATTTTAATAAAGTAATACATTCATACTCCATCTATGACCCCTTCTTGTTATTACACATGCTTTCATTCGGTTTATTTGAATAGATAATTTGATAACCATGTTCGTAGGAGACACCTATTTCGTGACATGACAAAATGATCGTATAATTGAGCAATACACAATTTAAACACGGTAAAAGATTGCACAGCCATGCTCACTAAATACGAGTCCATTCGATGACTGATTCATTTTCCTCGACTCTTGATTAAGATTTATCCAAATAAAATGAAAACACGTTAAAACATTGTCATACGTAACTTGATGCTTACCTTATAACAGTGACGATCACGAATGCGCATGTTATGTTATCCTGTTTACTGATGATGCTAAGCTTTGAACTATTTTAAAGCATTACTTTTTTCATGCAGCTTCTCTCAACCGTCTGCAGGCGGGAGTCTCACGCAAAACGCCACGCATAGACATTACGTTAGCATAATATTGATCATAGGACTATACATTTTATTCTGCAAAAGGTGGGTTGAAGTGTACCGTCCCGCTTAGACATGACGTGGCATTTCTTTGATCAGTTGGATACGCGTTTTCGTCTGCGCGCTGTTGACGTAACCCGAAGACGTGATGAAAACAAGTAATTTCTCCAATTCTTCTGCAGGCCGGTTAATGAAGATGAACGTCGTCTATAGTCGTGACAATAGCATAACTTTAATCACGTGTCTACAATCATTCTTTCGCAGGTGGGAATCTTACGTACAATTGTCCCGTTCGAGCTAATGGGATGGACTATTCGCAATTCAATCCGTACAATGATGGGCTGAGACTTGACACTATTAATAGTCTGACCTTTCAGACCATGGGTAAGTTATCTTATGAACGCTGTTTCATTTTTTGCATTGAATTGCCACGTTAAAAACATTTGCATTTTATCCCCGATGTAAGTATAAATCCACACATCTTTTTATCTTTTTAAATTAATTTGATTGCATTCAAACTATTGGCCATGCTTCTCGATACATACATGCGTCTCTATTTAAATAATTTTTTTGTAAAGCATATTTACTAAAAACCATCTTGTGCTGTAGGCAACCACGACGCCCACATTCTACTTCAGAACAACAACATCGACTTCAATAACAAAGTGGTAGAAATCGTCATCGGTGGGTGGAGTAACAGTCTGTCTGTCATCAGAGACCGGCAGCAAGGTCCCGCATTGTCCAGCTACTCGGTATGCCATTCCTTAATACCGACCCTTCCCCTTCGTGTGACAGTGACCTCCATTTTAATAGGTTAACGCGTTTACCGTTGGTACATTCTTACTTGGTTACACTAATTGTAAAACTGAATAGATGACGAAAACTGGACTTACGTATATACCCTGACGTCATTGTGTCCAATATTTATCCAATGCACGCAGACGTCAAACTGTCCAGTACTACTATACAATTAATATAATTATTTGACGTTTTAATTAGGTTTTACCGCGCTGATAAATGAAGCAACAGTCGGTACTAGTGCTTGCCAATTTATTCCACCTGAAGGTTCTTTTTGTATTGTTTTAAGCTTTCTTTCAAGTATTATTGTCTCCTTTATCGATCGCTTATCATAAAAAAATTATCATTCAACAAATTCACTGGCCAATATTCATCATCTACAAACTTGATACACGCTGATATCAATGCAACATTTTTTTTTAACTCGAACCGATTTTTACTACACACAAATCATATTGTAATAAAATGTTTCGTTTTTTTACCCTCAATATCCGTGTAAGTTTATAAACTAATAGTGATAATACACCTTTTACGCTCGTTATCTTTCAAAATGGACCTTTTAATTGCGTAAGTATAATAGTTTTTCATTTGTATGAGAATGATAACGATTTCAAAAAGTTGTGAAACTTGTAAAAAAATAACAATATTAAAATATAATTAAATATTGGTATTGTTTTCAGGGCTCTTTACTCTCCGGGTCGTCCTTCAAATGGTTTTGAAACTCGTGGAACGGGGGCTGTGCCAAGGTAAGACACAATCATAACACATACAATTCATTGTCAATACATAGTACGTGTAATACCACAGTACATGAGTGAGATACAGTTCTGTACTGCTAAAACCACCAACATCATCAGCTGAAAACCGCCTATCAACAAGTGTTTCGGCCCTTTAATCACAGGACACTCTCCAGGCGGCGGGCCCGCAGTGTTGATCAGACGCTACGTGTTGGTGGTAGGCTTCCAGCTCCTCTCCTCTCTCTTCATCCACAACCAACTGGATGCCCTTTCTGCTGCTAGGCTCAGTTTGCCCACTGCTCTCTTCCTGTCTGCTCCTTTGATGCCCAAGGCACTGAACATTCTCCACAGCGACTGTGCTGGGAATCCTCTAGTGCCAATTTCCACAGGGTAGAGCCACACTCGCCATCCTTTCTCTCTGCACTGTTCTTTCAGGTATGTATACTTGGCCTTTTTCCGTTCGAAGGCCTCTTCACAACGAGATTCCCAAGGGACTGTCAGTTCAACCATGATCAGACACTTATCTTTAGTGGACCACAACACAATGTCAGGCCTTAATGTTGTCTGGATAATGTTCGGGAACACTAGCTTTTGCTTCAGGTCAACAGACATTTCCCACTGATCAGATTCATCTAATACAGAACTGGTAGGCTTCAGTTTTTTAGGCGCCTTTTGTCCTTCACGAACTGAATCATTTGGGGTTTCTGTCTGGGCCTCTTCTTGGTCCTCTCGCGCTCCAACTTGTCAGCGAGTTCCTGAAGAACACTGTCGTGTCTCCACCTGTAGCGTCCATGGGTAAGGGCTGTGGTACACGATGACAGAATATGTTCCATGGTTCCTGTCGTGTCACACAATTGGCACTTGGGGTGGTCCTGTAGACCCCATCTGTGCAGGTTTGAGGCTAACGGTAGCAAGTCATAGACTGATCTGAGCAGGAACGCTATCCTCAGTGGTTCGTAGCTCCAAATATCAGCCCACGTCAGTTTTCTTTCTGTCGTTGTCCACTTCGTCCACGCACCTTGGGCACCCATAGCCACAGCTTTCGCTCTTCTGTCTTCTTCTTCTGCTGCTCTGACTTCATCTTGCACCATTCTCCTCCTTTCCATGTTTCCAGCAGAGCTCCATAATGTTATCTTGGAGCTGCCTAGCCCCTGTCTGCCTACAGCTGTGATGCCGACAATGTCTTTTTGCTGGAGTCTTTTCTCGGCCTGTTCGACTTCTTGGCTTGCTGACCACTTTCTCCCTGTCCTAGTTTCAATCCCAGCATTTCGGATTGAACTGTCCTGCGATTGCTTGAGCGTCACTACCAGTCGTGTCTTTGCATATTTGAACTCCTCCACTAGTGATGATAGCGGGAGTTGTAGCTGGTTCGATCGCCCATACAATCCGATGCTGGTAAAGCTTGGTGGTATTCCCAGCCATCGGCGCAGGTGTTTGCTGATTTTTCTCTCCAAGCATTCGACAGAGGATGTAGGTATTTCATATAGCATAAGGGGCCACATCAGTCTGGGGAGAAGTGCATTCTGGAAGAGCCATGCCTTGAACTTTCCTGGTAAAGCGGATTTGTCAATTTGTTTCAGCCCTTCCTGGAGCTGTGATCTGATGCGCTCTACGTTTGCTTTGTCACTAAGGCTCGAATCAAACCACTTGCCCAGGCACTTTATGGGACTGTCCATAATTGATGGTATGTCTTCCCCTTGGACTTGTAGGGTGAACCGTTTTGTGACTGATCCGCGCTTGATGACCAGACTTCTGGACTTCTTGGGTTTGAAATTCGTTCTAGCCCAGGTGGCTGCCTCCTCCAATACTTTCTGCTTGTATGTGTGTCTGTGTTGTCACTGTCAGATCGTTCATGAAGCCTCTGTTTGTTGGCAGGTGTAACCCTGTAGATGTCTTAGGCCCGCGGGTTTCTTTGTTTGCAGGGTTGATTATGAGATTCATGCCCATCACAAACAGGACAACTGAGATGGTACACCCGGTCACTATTCCCTTCTCCAGTCTCTGCCAAGCTGTCATCTTCTCGCCAACCATGAAGCGCAGTTTCATTCCACTGAAGTACGCATTGATCATCCCTTGAATGTGTTCAGGGATATGGTAGTACTGGAGGGCTGATTCGATGAGCTTATGTGGAATAGATCCGTAGGCGTTTGCAAGGTCTAGCCATACTACAGTCAGGTCTGATTTGTTCACCTTTGCTTCTCTAATGAGCTGGCTGATTGCACTGGTATGCTCCACACACACTGAGAAGCCTGACACTCCACCCTTCTGGACTGTCGTATCAATGTACCCATTTGTGGTAAGGTAGGTTGTCAGTCTTCTGGCTAAGATGGCGAAGAATATCTTGCCTTCCACGTTTAGCAAAGATATTGTTCTGAACTGGCTGATGTGTTTGGAGTTCTTCTCCTTTGGGGTAAATATACCTTCGGCGTGTAGCCACTCATCAGCAATTATCCCCTTCCTCCAGATCACCTTAAGTAGGTTCCATAGTCTACGCAGCAGGAGAGGGCACATCTTGTAGACCTTGTATGGTATCTTGTTTGGTCCTGGGGCTGATCCCATTCTCGCTTTCCTCACAACTTCTTTCACCTCTAAGAGCGAGGGCTCTTTACATTCCAGTGGGGATGTTGGGGGTACCACAGGTTCTAGTCTTGGGCAATCCCCGAGTGGTATTAACCTGTCTGGATCTGAGTGAAACTGTCTGAGGTGTTTCTCGATGTCTGCCATACTGGTTTCTAATTGGCCTGACCTTTCTTTGTCCAGAAGTTGTTTGGAAAATTTGTATGGGTTAGATACAAACTCCGCTCTCTTTTTTGTGCCCTTCTTCTCGCCGTTCTGGCATTCTCAGCCTTCCTTAAAGTCTGTAGCTCTCTCCTAAGAATGTCTCGTAGCTGCTGGAGGCCCAATCTCTCTTCTTGACTTGCCTTCTTGTATGCCTTGTTGAGCCTCTTCAGCTCTCCTCTTATCTGTTTCATGCGACTCTGTCTCCTGTTGGGTGTCTGCTGGGGCTTTGGTCGACGTGTTTTCTTGGTGCCAAATCGCTCCTTAGCCACCGTGTAGACTAGAGTTGTCATGCACTTTAACTTCCTATCTACTGGTCCTTGCATGGTGGATGTCAGTATGGCATCTAGCTCCTTGTCTAAGTCGTTCCAGGCTCTTTTGTCTGTGGTTTTCGGCCAGTCAATTGGTTGTCGTTGTTCCACTGGGGCCTGATTGGCTTTAGGCTGCGGCAGGTCGTGTATTTGCTCAGTTTGTTCTTCTTCTCTTAGTAATTCCAGAAGCGGGTCCTCTTCATCCTTCATCTCGCCAGGTAGTGTCGAAGTAGCACTCCTTGTCTGGGCAGTGAGCTGTTCAGCAGCGGAGAGTTCCCTAGTACTATGGGTTGTGACCTGACTAGGATCCTCCTGCGTCTCACCAGGGATCAAACCTGCGCGCTGTTGCTGTTCAGTTCTCTGACCACACACAGTTCTGGCTTGGTGGATTCGTAGGCATCTGAGGTTTTTGTAGACCTTGCCACACCTGCATCTAACAACAGTCGGTGTTCCAGTCAATGTCGTTTGAACTAGCTGTGTCGTTACCGTTAAATCCGTCCTATTGAGTCTTTCTTCCACCCTCCCTCTCTGAAGACTCTGAGGATATTCTTCAATGTTCGAGTCTGTAGCTGTTGTATGTGGGTTGTCCTCTCTCGGAGACTGCACTCAGGGGTGCTAGCCCATTGTGCCCCGGTCCAGGCTGTTCCTGGGGGTCACCTGTCTCTCCAAGTGTCACCAAACTATTCTTGGTTGTCATCTGGTCTTTCCCAAATGTCACCGGTTTCCCGGACAGTAAATGAGCGAGATACAGTTCTGTACTGCTAAAACCACCAACCTCATCAGCTGAGAACCGCCTATCAACAATTGTTTCGGCCCTTTAATCACAGGACACTCTCTAGGCGGCGGGCCCGCAGTGTTGATCAGACACTACGTGTTGGTGGTAGGCTTCCAGCTCCTCTCCTCTCTCTTCATCCACAACCAACTGGATGCCCTTTCTGCTGCTAGGCTCAGTTTGCCCACTGCTCTCTTCCTGTCTGCTCCTTTGATGCCCAAGGCACTGAACATTCTCCACAGCGACTGTGCTGGGAATCCTCTAGTGCCAATTTCCACAGGGTAGAGCCACACTCGCCATCCTTTCTCTCTGCACTGTTCTTTCAGGTATGTATACTTGGCCTTTTTCCGTTCGAAGGCCTCTTCACAACGAGATTCCCAAGGGACTGTTAGTTCAACCATGATCAGACACTTATCTTTAGTGGACCACAGCACAATGTCAGGCCTAAATGTTGTCTGGATAATGTTCGGGAACACTAGCTTTTGCGTCAGGTCAACAGACATTTCCCACTGATCAGATTCATCTAATACAGAACTGGTAGGCTGCAGTTTTTAGGCGCCTTTTGTCCTTCCTTCACGAACTGAATCATTTGGGGTTTCTGTCTGGGCCTCTTCTTGGTCCTCTCGCGCTCCAACTTGTCAGCGAGTTCCTGAAGAACACTGTCGTGTCTCCAACTGTAGCGTCCTTGGGTGAGGGCTGTGGTACACAATGACAGAATATGTTCCATGGTTCCTGTCTTGTCACACAATTGGCACTTGGGGTGGTCCTGTAGACCCCATCTGTGCAGGTTTGAGGGTGACGGTAGCAGGTCATAGACTGATCTGAGCAGGAATGCTATCCTCAGTGGTTCGTAGCTCCAAATATCAGCCCAGGTCAGTTTTCTTTCTGTCGTTGTCCACTTCGTCCACGCACCTTGGGCACCCATAGCCACAGCTTTCGCTCTTCTGTCTTCTTCTTCTGCTGCTCTGACTTCATCTTGCACCATTCTCCTCCTTTCCATGTTTCCAGCAGAGCTCCATAATGTTATCTTGGAGCTGCCTAGCCCCTGTCTGCCTACAGCTGTGATGCCGACAATGTCTTTTTGCTGGAGTCTTTTCTCGGCCTGTTCGACTGCTTGGCTTACTGACCACTTTCTCCCTGTCCTAGTTTTAATCCCAGCATTTCGGATTGAACTGTCCTGCGATTGCTTGAGCGTCACTACCAGTCGTGTCTTTGCAACTTTGAACTCCTCCACTAGTGATGATAGCGGGAGTTGTAACTGGTTCGATCGCCCATACAATCCGATGCTGGTAAAGCTTGGTGGTATTCCCAGCCATCGGCGCAGGTGTTTGCTGATCTTTCTCTCCAAGCATTCGACAGAGGATGTAGGTATTTCATATAGCATAAGGGGCCACATCAGTCTGGGGAGAAGTGCATTCTGAAAGAGACATGCCTTGAACTTTCGTGGTACACATACTATGAACCTTTTTATCGCTGTAAGTGGCATTCAAATATTTTTCAAAATTACTTTTAACCTTACTGTCTAAGACATCATACATTTTAAGCTTGCAAACGACTTCTTTAACCCTTTAAAGAAACAGCACTGTTAATGATAAGGAAAGTAAATTCCGATAAGCTAGATTATATGGTTTTTTCTGAAAACTGTATAATTGTATAAAATTAAACATTAACAAATATATGCCTTAAACGAGGCAATACCCGATATGTGACCTTTGATTAAATCAAATTACGTTATTTCACATAAATGTCTAATTAAATTTTAAAGCCACTGATCTTCCGGAAATAAACTTCAAATGAGAATAATGTTTCATACGATGTCACTTTTTGTAGACTTTCTCGCGCTAAAATTACAATTATCTTTTTACCTTTTTATTTCATCTTTATTATATCAAAAAAGGCTTTTATAGATACTCTATAATCTTGTTTTCCTGAGAAGAGCCAGTACCTAATGTCGTTTGAAAGATGCCGAGAATGCGCTCTGAGTTGTATTCAAATCCAAAACCTCTTGTTTGTTATGCGAACATCAAATCCATTACGTCATTTTGTTATTAGGTAGGCCAAGGTTCGGCCGTTGGTGAATCTCAGAAAATGGAGTGGTGCGGACTCAATTTCACCATTAACGGCATCCGTTTCAGCTACGGCTACGGCAGCGGAGGCACTTTCATCATTCCTATAAGGCATGAGTATGCACGCTAGTGTATTCGGGCGCTTATTTGTAATGCACTTATATGGGCTCATAAATTAATTGAGGCGATGACGACCTAAAAAGTATCCGGACGCAGATTACTAGTGTCCCATAACTCCTGTGATGCAATTAAGACCACATAAAGCACATGTTAATGTTAACTGGGCGCATATAAATTGTGATCAAATACTTATGTTACAGAAATATAAGAACAAAAGCTGCTTCAAATGTTGTCATTATGCAGTGACTTTGGTTTAGTCTTTTTACAGAAAAATTAAAACCTGTTAAGAACCTATGATGTGTGTATGTGTGGGTGATTAGGGTTGATTTCCTATACAATGCAATACAAATCGAATAAGCACCATTTGAAGGTCTTCTGGAAACATATACTGTGAAACCATTTATTTTCGACAGCACAAAATTTCGTCATTTTTATAAAAATGACAATTTCGTCAGCACTTAAATTCGCCGATTTCTGATTTTGAATTTTTTTTAAAATGCGCCAGTCAATATCCGATTTGTGTGTAATACATATTCGCGATCAATCGCAGTTGCGAAAAATCGTGGTACGAATGCGGGAACACACTTGAGAATCACTGCAGGAGGTGGGGCCTGTTTGTCACATGCCAATTAACTAGTCTTTTGTTATCAAGGGACAGTAATGGGCCCTCTTAATGTATGCCATTAACACGTTCATTGTTATGATTAGCGGACAAGTGGGATCGAATAACCGTTAACGAGTGTTTGTAACAACGAAGCCAATTGCCAATCGGGAATGTGTTCTAGTTGGTATGATTTTTATTAAAATGCTGTCAATACCGTTTTAAAACTGTTTGTGTTATACGAAAGAGGTTCCAGTTTGTTAAGTGTGTTTTTGTTTCAAATAAAATGCTTTTTTGTTCTGATATCATTATTAAAATTAGAAACTCTATGTGTGTGTTTGTTCTTAAAAAGTAAACTACCGGTATATAAATCAATAATGTCAATAATTTAAAAATAAATAAATTGATACATATAAAATAGTAATAAGTGTGGTTAAACGAAAACAATCAAACAACAAACAGCAATTAAAATATTCTTTATTAATTTGGGATAAATACGCATGTTGATCACACATCGTCATCTTTTCATTTGGTTTACAAAAAAATCCATTGTCTTTCATCGGCATTCGCTGCGTGATGGCTAATATGCAACACCCCTGAAAAACACAATGCACCTAATGGGTAATAACGTTATAAACAATAAGCGCTAATTCATTTCCATTCTACATAAACGAAGTCAACGCATTCGATACAGCTGTAATGCACACGAGTTTTAAAGAAGTGTCACGTGTCAGTTAAGTACCTTGTGTAATCTACATCCCTTTGTGTCAAAACCGGATTAATCTTGATTACGAAACAGCAGTGAATGTGTGCATGGATTATGTTGGAATTTAATGCCTAATGTTTACGGTAAAGTTTTGAAATATTGTTCAACTTGGTGTTTGTTTTTGTTCAAACATAGAGCATGATTGTTCGTTATGATCTTAAATTCACCGATCGGTCGACTGACGAAATTTATGAAAATTAATGCCTGACGATTAATAATGGTTTCACAGTAAGTAAATGTCCATTATTTCTGGAATGCAATTTAGACAATATATGAGCATATGTGGACTTTAAATTTCTGCCCAATTTTAACCGTTATAGCCCAATTTGAATAGTGTCTGAGAAGAGATTAGTACTGGTTTATAACTTAAAATACAATTATTATTTTCAAGTATCTGTAAATAGTTAACTGGACGCTTTTAAAAGGGGTCCGTTTGTTTTGCAATGCAATAAATACCACATAAGCGCATGTCAATGTTGTATGGACAAAGATTTTAAGGGCATATACAGTATAAAATCCAACGTTTAATGTTACATTTTATCCCATGATGCTAAATATAGCATATATATCTATTTCATACATCATACTACTATTTACCAACTTCATAATATCAAAAAAGTTTTTTATTCGAAATCTACTTTATTGAAAATGAAAGATTTTAAGAACACTGATAATATTGTTCAACTTCACAATAATACGTTTTAGATCATAATTAAGGATATATTATTAATTAGATTTAATGAATAACATTTATGTAAAGTTTGAATATGTGACGTGCCATACAAGGAAGTATTGATTCATTGAATTACAGTGAGAGGAATGTGTATGTGTTGCATGTAAAACTAATATATAATGCGATTAAAATATGATGGATTTGTATTTAAACAATTTAAAGTCAATCATACTAGATCTGACATACTGTTGTTATCCAAGTAACATGCACAACATATTAAAGCTTGCTCTTATTTTTGTTTTTAAGCTCTGGGTACTTCCATCGTATATAAGGGTTCGTCCATGTACCTGTCATGTCCTGCATGTGTACTCTGGGTTGTACGGCCGCACACAGGGGAATGCTGTCCCCACGCGTCCATTCTGACGACACACTGCGTATCTTAAACCTCCAGTACCCAAGTACAATATCTGTGTAATGGACAAAACATGTGTCGTCTCAGCGCAAGCAACGACGTTTTCGGAGATCCTTACCCGCACACATACAAATACCTTGAGGGGAAATTCGCCTGCTTTTTATTTTAAAGACGTTACTGGTGTATGACAAAATGTGTTTACAAATCCTCATGCTGTACGGTAATCATTTTGCCATTTAAACAATGACGTAATTGAACTAAAAATGTTAATGCATTCGTTCCATTCTTTTTTTTATCGATACTATGAACTATAAATATGTATAAAACTAATCGTTTTTTTATTTTCTTTACTGCAGACCTCTATCATAAAGATGTACTTGACGACGATTATTCACGTTGTAGTTGGCTATTATTAAACCTTGATCTCTCACATTGATATGTTTAAAAAATGAATATGAATTTTTATTCACATCAAACTTTTCAATGTAAAAATGTGCGACATCCCAAACGCCCCCCAATATAATAAATTAACAAATTAGATTTGATTGTCGAGGAAATTTACATGTTTATATTTCAGGAATGAAAATTTGCATATTTTAATTTTTAATGGCTGACTTATATAACATTAAAAAGATGATTATTTAAATCAACGCATATTCCTCCTCCCCGTCCGCCCCGTCCCTCTCCTTCGGGAATGAATTGTCTATATTGATATATTGACCCATGTTAATAAGTTTTAGTCAAAAGTAGGTCAATATCAAGGTCAAAATTAGCTTATTTGATGTGATTGAGTTTAGAGCATTCATATGTTTCATCCATTCTTCATCAGCGCTTTGTAACAAGGGGTTTTGATGTCAAACGAATGTTGATACAAGATGGTTTTGGGTGTAGAAAGACACAATCCGCACAACATAAGCAAGCGATATTAATTTTTGTCTAAATGCGTGATTTTTGCGCTAACCAAAGATTCGGATTTTCTAAAGTAGTCCTAAATTATGTCATTGTCAGTATTTAAATCGGTCTGATGAGATGGATGTGTCGACAGTGTTAAACTAGATAATTATGCATGTATCAAGGCGTTGAATGAAGCATTTATTATAATTTGGTTATTTTTAGTTAACTTCGCACGAACAGACGGGTGTTGTTAAAACGGGCATGTTAACTGTCATTTGTCCCCCGAAATCAGTTGATGCCAACGTCACACAAAAGTAATTTAATATCAGTAAATATCATAATATTCCAAAAGATGTGTGAATCTCACGATAACCTTATCCGACTGTATTTGAAAGGTGTATTATATGGCATAAAATTGTTAATATATTTTATACTTCGTTGTATCAAATCATGGGCTGGCTTCATCATATGTATGCGTTCTATATAGTAGCATTTTAACATTAGTGAATTATAATTCTTAATGTGTTTATGAACCCGTGTAAGATCTTAATGTAAACAGTTGTAAACTATATTTAAGACGAACTGAGTAAACAGTTATTTTTAAAGAAAAAAATACCAAACAGTTTAGTGCGTTGTTCAATAATGCTTTATTATATACGTTGTTTGAGATATCATATTTATACGTCGTTCACACACACCAATTTGCTGGCTTTCTCAATCTTGCAAACGTAAGGTGATTACTTTTTATAATAACGAAGTTTGGGTCATTTAAAACAACAACACAGGACATCATTTTTTCATTTATTATAATAATCATTGCAGAGCACGACTTTGGATTCGCACCGATACACAAGGGTCAATACTTGAATAATAAGGATATCTGACTGCCCCCCCCCCCACACACAATCGCTTTTTGACAAACACACACTGGGTCATTTTATTTAGACCGTGTCATATTTAAGTAAGTGATAAATGAAAACTAGACCACACGAAATTGTGTGATCCCGCTAAGAAAGTTTGAAGCAAGTAAAGACGAGATATATATCAAATACTAATACGAAATAAACGCTAATTACTTTTTCGCTGATACGGCGAAAATACTTGTCTCAGCATGGGCGTTGCCATCTTTTTTGTCACATGATTACCCTCTCTGTATTGTATTTATCGATGTTACTGCATGTTTTGTAAATATGTACTACCTAACGGCGGAAACGAAAACAAACCAATTTCCTCCTTCTATTGACTGCGAGAGTGGGACGGGGTTTAGTAGACTTTGTAATTCTGACCAAAAAGTGTGTTCTTGCTACAAACAGTTTGTACTAGCGATGAACAGGTTAACAATATGATAAGTTTATCAAATAAACTGCATTGTATTAATTACAAGTCAGCAAAAAAATGCAATATTTCATTAAGTGCTTATCATTTCTAGGACGATAGTCTGATATTGGGTCGCAAGTTTTAATCATTTGTCGATTCATTGTTGTAACGTTTTGCAACACTTTATATGCGTTGTGTTTGAAGTTACACCGGGATATACACCGGCATAATTCAAAATCAACGCGTACAAAGCAAGGAAAAAATATTTGAATAGTTGGCATTTTTATCTACCGCTGCATAAATGAATCAATATCGAATCTCAATGTTACAAATTATGTACAAAAAATGTTTAAACATATATTTTATTCTGCACTCCTTGTCAATAAGTTGCAGACTTAGATTCACTTATTTGCAGATTAAACCTTATGATCAAACAGTATGCCTACCTGTTTAATTTAGAATTCCGTTTAACTAGAACTATAATAACGTTTTCTTTAAAGTATCGTCGTAAAAAGGCAGAAGAACCAGAATGCCAATGAAGCGCTTAACAGTGTTTATGTGAACCCATTTTGCGAACACGTGATCTGGTGGTCTAGTTTAAACAACACTTAACCCATGTTCAAACATGGCCTTAGTATTGTCAAGATTAACATTCTTACCAAGATGCATCGAAAGTTGACAGAAAATTTGATCCGTTTGATCCAAGCAAGCATCCGCCCAGTCTAGCGAACATTGAGACAGGAACAATAGAACCAATGTCGGCTATTGTTGACCGAGCAAATAGTATTGTTAAACCCCAAATGATGGAATTTGAAAACATAAGGGGTGCATACACCAAAGTGTTTGACATCAATGTCATTAATTCAAGCGTAATTGGCTTACACGCTAATTCTAGGGAAATGTATAGTAACCATAAACCAAACCATATATTGGCTCCAGTAACTACTGTTATGTCAACTGACAAAGGGGAACTTAGAATAGGAAAAAACAAATAGGTGCTGAAGAATCAATTAAAGTGTGTGAGCGGCATGTTGAAAACAAGATCACATGTTCATAGATGAATCTGCTGTCCTGCACGTCATTCATTGGCCCTAAGACGGAACGATACATGACTATATTTACAACTTTAAGTCTTCTATAAGACAAAATTTGAATATATGCGATGTCAACATATGTTTGGCCGATACATTAGGTTCAGCACCAAAAGTGGGGCAAGGTTTGGTAGACAATCCAATGTCTAAAGGGTGTCGATCTAACGGGTGACATGTCTGTACCACCACATAATATTATACTAGGTGTCACTGAGACAAACAACAGCTGAATGGATGCAATAAGTTGGCTGGATAGTTTGATATCGGTAAGGAAACATTTATTCAGATGCTGAACGCAGGAAACTCCATCAGACTGTAAGGCGATATGAAGCTTCTATGAACAAAACGTGAAGGAATATTTGTCTCGGAATGGAAATACTTTAACAGAGGTAACCTGTATTACAAGACATAACATTTCGGCAAACCGGGTAGGGAAGTTGGGTAAAGCTATGCCATCGCTAGCAAACTTGCCCGCCAACCACGAAAGTCAATGCAAATGTGAAACGTGTTCACATAAAGGCGTGTTTATGGAAACATGCATAAGATGCAGCCCCCTCCCCCCCCCCCCTCGGCGATCTAAATCCACGTGATTAACACCCTTTTACCAATTACAGTAGCATTAAATGATGCTTAAGCCCCACTCAATGAATACAATAATAGAATGTGTGTGTATAAGCGATAGCCAATACTCACACTTGGGTTCTCGTGTACAAAGCGCGGCTATCATGTAGTATCTTTTGCGCTTGTCAAAAGCTTCATGTTTACAATATAATGTAACAATGATCAGACACAAAACATGCCCATGAGATAACTTACTTTGTCCATGAGTAAGGAAAGATGGAGAATACTGGTATATCGCGATATGTACTTGTTGGTACGAAAGACAAACATGGGAACTGAACTAAAATTTACATTAGCAAATCACTATATGCTAGACAAAAACTCCCAACATGAACTTAACCAGTCTACATATTACATTATACCATTATGTTTGTCACGCGAGTTGTGTATCGTGGTATTTCTTTAATTTTGACCCAGCATCTGTAAAAATAATTCAAGATATGTACATTTCGAGATATCAGATAATAAATTCATTTCTGCGTTGAATAAGACCGTGTTCATTGAAAATGCTGCACAATTGATTAAGTTATGGCTGTTCAATTTATTTATTTATTTATTTATTTATATATATATTGATAAATATTTTTTCCAGAGAAGTTGATTTTTCGTTGTAATTTGTTTATTTTGCATTCAAAATGATGTTTTTACTAATAAATAGCATAGCCACACCCTAACCACCTGTGACAAAAACACTTTAACATTTACCATACACCCCGATGTCGTGTTTAGTGAAAAATGGCCACTTTTCAGCCGAACTATGATCGATAAGACTCTTTAAAAAATTGACTTTTAGATATATTCACTACCCGCAGCAAATCGTACACAATTAAACTTTAACAAAATAATCACGTTCAATCTTAGCTGATTCATCTAAGAAAGGTACTTTGAAAAGTAAATTGTATGTACATACACATATACTTGTGATTTTAATGGATACACATTTATCATTTGATATCATCAGATGGTTTTAATGTTCGTGAATATCACAAACCTCTATTTCATCGTATGCAAATGCTTGTTTTCGATGTTGATTCGAGCTTTGCAGTAACGTACAATCTTTATACATAAAACGTGATACAGTTTTTAATTTACCCTCTAAATACATACACTGTTTACACCACACGTGAGCGATTTTTAAAATACTTTATTTTAAAAGTATGTTAAAACGTGCCAAAATGTCTATAAACTGTCGGATAATCTACAAAGCCCATATGAAATGAAATGTTTATTATACGAAACCTGTACATGTAATTAAAGTCACAGTAAATCATTGTTTACGTTGAATTATCTATGCAATGACTACTTATAAATATTATCAAGATAAGACAAAGAGGTATAATAAAGTTTGTTAAATTACCAGATATGTGTCTACTACTTGTGATTTATGACATTTAGTTGCAAGTTATTTACTATATTTCGGCAATTAAACGCAAGATGATAAATGCTTAAGCAAATGGTGTCAACAATTGTGGTAAAGACAATTTAATGAAGCCACAAGTACATTTGTCAAGAAAAATGATTTAATGTGGAACAATATTGTTTTTTTTACCATGTACATTTTCGAGTATGCAAGGGTTGTGTTTTTGTGATCGAACTTTTTTTTCAATTTCTTCCTTATATTTTATAGTACATCAACGTTACTTTTATTCTTAAACTGTATGTTTAGTTCTTTTCTTGTGCAAAAAAAAATCGCGAAGATGCGCGGGCCAGCATTATAGATATTTGGTTATATACATACTTTCCGAGCCTAATGTGTTTAAATTTCTAAATTTAAAGCAAATCGTGACGATCTAAAAATGAAGCAATATGTTATCATAAATTTTCATATTTCATGTTTAAGGAATTTATTTGAAGTGTATAAAACACGATATATTTGCTGAAAAAGCATAATTCGTGCTAGACAGTTCGCGTACGTCTTTTAAACAATGATTAAATTTATAGACGAATCAACAGTTATGTATAGCATTACATTTAACAGAAAGAAAATACTTAATTCTGTATAGCCATTAAATGTTTATCAAAATACATCTCTAGAAATAATGGAAAAAAATGGTCGGTTTAGAAATTCTTTGGGACGAATACCAAGAAATAATGGTAAGAAAGCGAATCATGCATGCACAGTTATGCTGATTGTGTTCGGTATTGCACCATGTTAAAATTTCAACCAGATTCAAGATTTCAACCAGATTCAAAATTAATTAAAATAAATAAAATATACAATTTAATTATGGCTAAATTGTAATTGTTTAATCACATTTAATAATTTAATCGTAAACAGAAGTTATATACAATCTGACTTTATTTAAAAAAACATCTATCTTTAATGCCCATTGTCTCTTGCAAAATGATTAAAGTTCCGATACAGAATTATTAGATGGGACAACTCCTTTATAAAATTGAATATTAAACTTTCTTCATAAAAAAACATGCTGTGAAAGAGGAAAACAATATATTGAACACATGCATGACTTTAGATAATGATGATTTAACACTTCCATAAAAAGGGAATCTTTACGAAATAGATCATGAGGACTTCATGAATCTAAAGGAGAAAACTATTTGAAATGTAGTTAGAACTTGTATCGTTCATTTCCTGGAACTTGTTCTCCTAAAAGTGTGGTCTTGATTATTGATGAATCTGCGTTTTAACTTCTTTAAAACAAATAATAATACCTTCAATATTCGCCATAAAGAGTACTTAGATTTAACGTTAGTGTAAATAAATTATTGTAAGCAGGTCTTATTAACACTTATTTTGCATAACGATACTTATAACTTATTTTATTTTATTTGATTAATTTGTCGATCGTTACAAAATTCTAAGAAGACAATCTAAGTGTGTTGTACCCTAGAAGCAGAAAGTCATTATTGTACTGTTTTGCAAAGGTTCACTGTTTCTCTCATGTATCATGTATGACAGTTACAACACAAGACATGTGCGGTGACCATGCGGGAATTTTTACGTTTCCAAGTTCCTTGGTATATTCAGTGTGCAATTGTGTAACATATCCGTATTTGCCTATTGTGTAATCGGGAACCCGTTCTTGAACCTATTAAATATAATATAGGCGTTGTAGGATGTTATGTCCATTTTGTGTTGTCTTAAATAATGGCAAGTGTTTGTGTGATGTACACATATTTCAAGAAATGCCATCTTATTACTGGCAAATATTACCACAATTGTTTTCTTTACATACATCGGAGCACTGCGTTTTTATATATTGTAGAGTTAAAGAGAAAACAAGTAAACATGTTTATTATAAGTATTGTTACCAGAAACTTATTTTCGAAATGACCTGACTTGAAATAAACATATTTAATCACAGAGTTGTTCATGTTTAAAACGGACACACAATGATAAATTAAGCTATGCTTTGTTACTTCAGACACTGACAAATACAAAGCGGGTTATATGAAGCATAAAACAAGATAGCGTCAACGAAAAAAACAAACATCGGCGTTGCTATCAATCAAATACGGAGCCGAGTTCATTTAAATGCCAAACTCCTAAATCGTTCCATTGCAAAGTCTTATTCATCATCCGGCTCTTGATTTTTCACAATGGTTATATTGTTTTATATACATTAATTTATTCACAACTGTCAAATAAAAAACAATTGCGCGATTATATATTACTTTTTCAAACTAATTATGACAAACAACTTATGAATTCGTAACGAGCTTGTCTCTATAAAAAGCCCAGCTGGATCTTTGAAAAACAATTCAGCAAATCGTCGATACAGTCAACTCGGAAAGTACAAGTGGGAAAAAATGGCATCTTATATGACATGTCTTCTCGTGATCGCTGCATGCTTTGCCCAGTCAGGTAGGATTTGTTATATCAAAGCTGTGAAAATGCTTGGGTTTATCAAATCATTTTATACGGTTGGTCAGAGTGTAGGCATAATATATAATTGGATTGTTTTGTGATGCTGTGTATTTGTAACGGTTTGAAGTCAACTGTCATATATTTCGAAATTCTTACATAAATCTTTCATTAATTCCATTATCAGAGATGATTTCATATTGTTATTATAATGTCACAAAACAGAACAGAATGGTGTATTTTTGCCGTATGCACGTAAAGCTCATCGTCATAAACATGCATTTAAATAACAGCATGCGTTGAAGTACACAAATAACACGCATCATTTTAAAGAACAGTTAATCTAAATTAAAAGGAAATAAACATATTTCGTGAACATTTTTCGTGAGAATGTCACACGAATCGGATTAATACATAGTGAGCACACACTATTATACGGATAGTTTCACAATTGTAGCAATAATTACATAATTCTGACCTTATTTTCTTTGTAAAAATATGTTTTATTATTTTACACTACATGCATAATGTTCGTGAATATCACAAACCTCTATTTCATCGTATGCAAATGCTTGTTTTCGATGTTGATTCGAGCTTTGCAGTAACGTACAATCTTTATACATAAAAAGTGATACAGTTTTTAATTTACCCTCTAAATACATACACTGTTTACACCACACGTGAGCGATTTTTAAAATACTTTATTTTAAAAGTATGTTAAAACGTGCCAAAATGTCTATAAACTGTCGGATAATCTACAAAGCCCATATGAAATGAAATGTTTATTATACGAAACCTGTACATGTAATTAAAGTCACAGTAAATCATTGTTTACGTTGAATTATCTATGCAATGACTACTTATAAATATTATCAAGATAAGACAAAGAGGTATAATAAAGTTTGTTAAATTACCAGATATGTGTCTACTACTTGTGATTTATGACATTTAGTTGCAAGTTATTTACTATATTTCGGCAATTAAACGCAAGATGATAAATGCTTAAGCAAATGGTGTCAACAATTGTGGTAAAGACAATTTAATAAAGCCACAAGTACATTTGTCAAGAAAAAATGATTTAATGTGGAACAATATTGTTTTTTTACCATGTACATTTTCGAGTATGCAAGGGTTGTGTTTTTGTGATCGAACTTTTTTTTTCAATTTCTTCCTTATATTTTATAGTACATCAACGTTACTTTTATTCTTAAACTGTATGTTTAGTTCTTTTCTTGTGCAAAAAAAAATCGCGAAGATGCGCGGGCCAGCATTATAGATATTTGGTTATATACATACTTTCCGAGCCTAATGTGTTTAAATTTCTAAATTTAAAGCAAATCGTGACGATCTAAAAATGAAGCAATATGTTATCATAAATTTTCATATTTCATGTTTAAGGAATTTATTTGAAGTGTATAAAACACGATATATTTGCTGAAAAAGCATAATTCGTGCTAGACAGTTCGCGTACGTCGTTTGAAACAATGATTAAATTTATAGACGAATCAACAGTTATGTATAGCATTACATTTAACAGAAAGAAAATACTTAACTCTGTATAGCCATTAAATGTTTATCAAAATACATCTCTAGAAATAATGGAAAAAAATGGTCGGTTTAGAAATTCTTTGGGACGAATACCAAGAAATAATGGTAAGAAAGCGAATCATGCATGCACAGTTATGCTGATGGTATTCGGTATTGCGCCATGTTCAAATTTCAATCAGATTCAAGATTTCAACCATATTCAATATTAATTAAAATAAATAAATATACAATGTAATTATGGCTAAATTGTAATTGTTGAATCACATTTAATAATTTAATCGTAAACAAAAGTTATATACAATCTGACTTAATTTAAAAAAACATCTATCTTTAATGCCCATTGTCTCTTGCAAAATGATTTAAGTTCCGATACAGAATTATTAGATGGGACAACTCCTTTATAAAATTGAATATTAAACTTTCTTCATAAAAAACATGCTGTGAAAGAGGAAAATAATATATTGAACACATGCATGACTTTAGATAATGATGATTTAACACTTCCATATAAAGGGAATCTTTACGAAATAGATCATGAGGACTTCATGAATCGAAAGGAAAAAACTATTTGAAATGTAGTAAGAACTTGTATCGTTCATTTCCTGGAACTTGTTCTCCTAAAAGTGTAGTCTTGATTATTTATGAATCTGCGTTTTAACTTCTTTAAAACAAATAATAATACCTTTAATATTCGCCATAAAGAGTACTTAGATTTAACGTTAGTGTAAATAAATTATTGACCTCTTTCAATGTTCTGGTGTCTGCCTGGTTCAAAAGATAATTTATGAGACGACAAACGTAATTTAGCAATAATGTAAAATGTATTTTCAACAATATCAAAATACGATGATCTTTCAATTACTGGTTTTAGCTCCTTATATAAGATCATTTAGCCACACGACGTCACACTGATATTTCAGTTAGCGATATACTGATCTCGTAATCAGTTTTTGAATAACGGGATAAATTGATCATTGTATACAGATTCGGGGAATAGCCATACATCGGTGAAACCGGTTTGGTTAAGAATCTTAAGAATGTCCCAATTGTTTGCATTAATTTTACGTTCAATAGTCGTTTACAAAATTTACGAAGAACGCGCTGAATGGATCCCCAAACTTCGCAGTAATAGTTTAAAATAGATGATATATAACTATTGAAATAGAAAATAGTAAATAAAATGAAAAAAATTAACACCAAACTGAAATAGGTCTATTTATAGAAGCTAAATATTTAAACCGCTTTGTCTTAACCATTTCAATTTTTAAATTAATGTCTTTTATACCTTACGTTTTTGTAGTTCAGATTTTTTTATTTAGACTCAATAAATCATACCCTTGTTTAATTTTGCAGCACTTGGCGACTCCATTATCTGTGAAGGATCAACCATGTACCTCGCCTGTCCCTCCGGGCTAAACTTGGTAATCGGCTCGGGCGTGTACGGCCGCACACAGGGAGGGGATATCATCTGTCCTCATCAGTCCATCCTGACGACTAACTGCGTGTCTCCAACGTCCACTGGCGTGGTAAAGAGTCTTTGTGATGGACAAAACCAGTGTAAACTTGACGCTAACAACAATCGGTTCGGAGACCCTTGTGGCGGTACCTACAAATACCTGCAAGTGAGATACGCCTGTATATAATTTTACCAGGACGTTACTACTTGATAAAGATTGTTGATTATGATCAACATAGTTTTGAAAATTACATCAGTAAAATCAATATGTTCATGTTTGGTTTCCAATGGTTTGTTTTATATAACAGAACCTATGTATCGGCATTATTAAATATGATCAATAAACTAGTTTCTGATCATCGAGCAGTTTTGATTTATGTATTGTCATATGTGGTAATAAAAAGATCATAGACCGGACGGGCTCGTTCGTCGGGAAAAGGAAAGACAAACACAATATTGTTGATTGAAAAAAAGAATTCATTATAAAATGCCATAAAGTAGATAAAACTAGAACATATTCTTTTCTGAATGGCATAATTAATAAGATCAGCTGTTTACCGCTTAACCAGAACAAGTAAGCAGTAGTATTCATTATGTAACAATATTAAAAAACGGCAATATGAAGGCAACGGTTGATTTCCTATAATCAATTATCCTTAACACTCGCAAAATGCCGATCAAAAGCCAAATACCATCGTTATTGCAAATTCACGATATATCTCTAATTTGACTGATATCGGACAATACTGTTCGTTTGAGCAATGTCATGGACAGTAAGGCGTAACATAAACTAGGTAGATGGCGCTTTCAATGCATATTCTTCTGACTGATTTCTGACGCAAACAAGCCAACATCGTTAAAAGGTAATATTAACAGCAGTAATACGATGTTATGTGTACGTAACGAGTTCTAGTAACCGCCGAAATTATAGGTTTATATCAACGAGTCAGTAAATGATCTGACATCATCAAAGAGCACATGTATTTGGCAAATGCCCAGCAATGGCTTTGAACCACTGCTCAACCGTGTAGTAAGACCATAGCTCAACCACCGACTTGACGCATAGCTCAACTATCAAGTTAAACAACAGCTCACTTGCTTTGTTAGAACACTGTCCAACAACTGTGCTCGACCTGGTCTCAACAAAATTGTTCACCTATATATATTTGCAGCCTTAAACAATTACGGACTCTTCAGTTATGATGGTTTTATATGACTATTCTACCCTTTAAACGGAAGTTTAACGTGGAGCTTAAGGCTATCAGTTGTTAATTATCTATAAGAGACAGACGAAAATTGTATACTAAAAACACTGCCACAGTTTCTAATTAAAATTCATCTCATTTAGAATTGATAAAAATGTCATTTTATTTAAGTTGGTGTGGTAGTATACATTAATTAGAATTGATCACTTTGGTCCCTCAACCTAACAGATATCATGTTACTGAGGGAAACGATTAACCATCCTTTTAACAAGAGAAACAAACTGTATACCTTGAAGTTGATTTTTTTTTTCGACTGACATTGTCTGTCATACTTATATGTTTGAAACATGTGATTCTTTATGGGTTTTTTTCCTTTTGGTGACACGATTAATAACAAGACTCAACTTCATGAACAATATATTATCTTTGTTACCTAAATCGTGCAAATACCTCTTTTTGTAAAGACACTGCTTCCTTGGAATGTTAGGCATTGTGTACACTGTTCTGTAGCATACAAACAAAATCATGCGTTCGGTTTTAGTTTAAGGTATGTTTGTTTTTTGCTTCCCGGAACATGTATCGTTAGCTTACGGATAATACATAAGCGTCCATTTTCCTTTTTCGGATGATCAGTTAAAATACGCGTTATTAAATTGTGCAGAAGAAGTATTGGTATTATGCAATACGGGACCATCGATGCTCAAGGCAAACCTGTGCTACGCTGTTCGCTATTAACTCGCGTATGGTTATATGGTTTCATTTGCGGACATTATGACTTATCCGAGTAAACGGATGCAGAAGTTTGTCGTGGGGAACACTGTTCGGATATGTTCTAAAGCTAATTGTACGCTGCCCATATAAATATCAAAATGGAAATAGTTACCATATATTGTTTAAAAATGATGTTGACGTTTTAATTTGTATTAATTATTGATACAAAAATAAGCTGCAAAACATGATTATGTGTTCTGGCGAATGTTTGGAAAAGCCATCATCAAACAGGACCTTGTAATATTCAAAGTAAACATTGACTGTAGTTAAATTTAATAACGGTCATTTTTTTAGAATAGTTTGCAAGCGTACGCCAGTGGGTCAACATTTTTAATGTTGTGTAGCCTTGCGTAAATGATTTGTTGAGCGTAAATGCAGTTGAGCGTGATAGATTACCAAACGCTCTTAGCAATTCACACGGCGCATTATGGAATTATCACGTACATAAAGGTTTGAAATTCTAGTGGACATGGTCGTTAGTGGTAATTTCTGGTAAATGTTGCTTGGCTGTGCTTAGGACGTGTTTTGTACTCGGTCTAGCCGTCGGGCGGCTCTCCCACTTCTGCAACAATGCCTTAGCACGGCTTACCAGCCGCGTAAGGTTAGAAATATGTTCGCGCGTGTTTAAACGCGGGGAAAAAAGAGGCAAGTTACCACGGCTAGCCGCGGCCTTATCGTGTCTGGAGCACTGCTGATCATGTGTTGAGCACGATCGTAAAATGGGAAAGCACTGTCCAATCACGGCTCGGCCTCGTTGGAAGCGCAGCTTGCCACGTATACAAACGGCCGCGAACGGCTGGTCCTTACAGTTGCTGATCTATAAGTCCAAGTTCGTGTGTTGTTCTCAATTTAATAATACCCAGAAAGAAGGTTTCCCCTGCGAAGAAGAAGCCAACTAAGTATATGAAGATCATCCCCAGCTGAGGATGAGGCTTTCAAAGTCTCACAGGCCCATGTAACGGTTCAATTCCAGGCCAAACAGTAGCTTTACACATAATATGCTTCACATCTATAGTCCAATCACATGCGGAACATTACATCCGTGGAACCATATATGTGAAATAATTGACGCCATTTCTATCTAAGCGTTTTGATAACATAACATCAAGATTAATATCCCATATGAACTCTAAGTGATATACATTTAGTGAAAAAAAAACAACACTTTAATTAATTCTTAATGACGTTATACTATCATATATATATATTAAAATGAAATTAATTTGTTTAATGATTTGAGGAAAAGTAAAGAATGGCAACTATTGTCAAAACCTGTTCAGTAGTTGTGAAAAGAAATATGTTTTGTAAACTATTCCTTTAAAAAATGCAGTTGCCAGCACTTCTTCAGTAGTTGTGAAAATATACAGAAGTCATGTCTTGTCAAAGTATATGATGTGTTGTTATATTGGATATTGACTGTAAACTATGCACGGTGTGGAGTGGGATGCCCTCGATCCACTCACAACTATTCACGAGGTAAATACACTTTATTGAACGGAAATAATACTAACATAAAGGTGCTGAATTTCCAATACATGTTGTGATGATTAATATGACATAAACATTTTAATAGTCAAAATTATTGTTTTAGGTGTAGCTTTTGCTATAATTACACCTGTTTACCGTCTAGCGTTACGCGTTCGGATCTTTACGAAGGGGAAACGAAGTTCAACCATATCTTTGGATGGCAATACAGAAAACTTGTCGGCAAATATCACTAGAGAAAATGACATTTATCTGATATTATACATAACAAACGTAAAAAGTTGAATGTCGATGTAAGTGGTGGCTATCTACCAAGCTATTTATTTTCGAAATGTGTTTCAGCTAGCACGATATTCGCACACGCCTTATATTTAGGGGTGGGGTGGGGGTGTGCTTCTGAATCACGATATCCGTGCTGACTATAACTTCAGCTTAGCTCAAAACTCGAGGATCGTGCTTTTATTTCGATCTGAAAACTAGCTAGATATTGAACCAGCTTGAACGTCGCTGCCTTCAAAATGGGATTCATGCCGCTGGGCAATGACGAGTCAGTGCATTTTCTGTAATTTTTTAATGTTTTTTCTTTCGAACCGAATGTGTGTTATGACGTGCTTTTTATATTTTATTAGTCTGAAACTTAAAATATTTGAATTATAAAGTCTGTTTATTGTTCAACCTTCGTATAAATTATTAGAATGTCAACTGAATGTCGTAATAGCGATTTTATAAAATATGCATCTAAAAGAATGCTGACTTTCAAAATTGCAGATTATATATATTAAAGCAAGTTAACTGTTGTTTTCTCTAATGCAGCCAATCATTTGTGATACATTGAGTACAGGATACTACGTGATGTTTACTTTATAAGTGTTCACACATTTACTCAGGTGTATTGTACATATGTGTTTAAGGCTTAATTTTTAGAGACGTTTCACATTCAGATATTGTTCGACTTACTGGAAATACAATTGGAACGACCAATTATAATAACTTGAAAATTGTGTTTACAATGTCTTAAAATTTAATTTCACAAATTTTGAAGAAATATTATAAAAAAATGTTATTTTGATAGTGAAGACTTATGATACTGATATAAAGCAAAGACTATGATCATTTCTCAAGAACAATGCAAGAGTTACTCGCCATCGTTTCCTTTATACAACTGAAAAAAAACACACTATCAAACACGACATAAATCGACAAGTTGAAAGTATTTGAACATACAAATACACTTTCCGAGTTTCAATCTTTGCGTTTAGTATAATGTATTCAAAATTGTTTCATGATGTTCATGTGTATAGTCATGTTTAAACAATGATTCCTAACAATCATTCGGATTGTTTTCGTCTCAAAAGCACTGTGTGGAAATAATATAGTGTGTGTTCATGTTCTTAACATATGGCTATTACTGATTATGACATCAACTTTAGCCAAACATTCAGTTAACTGCCATGCTTTCCATTTGCGATCGATACGTAATCAATATGTTGACTTGTCTATATGTTGTCCATAAGTTAAGAAATACAGGACAACTACCTATTTGGGAAATATATGCCTTACATCTGCTCTTAATTAAAATATATCATCATTAGCTTCTACTAAAAATAGCAAAAACATGGTGGATAAACCAACTAAACTTTGATATTTTGTTAACTACTAGTATTACTGACCCACGAGTTATTTCCCACATAAAATAGGACTATGAAATGACAAGCAGACATATTCCAAATCCTTTTTACGGATGTATCTTCTTGAGTTTATCATTTTAAAGTCATTGGCGTCGCTCTGGAGAGCGTGGACTAGTATGTAATGCATTTTTTTCGCTTATGGAAGAAGTTATTTTAAGGATCAATGTATATATTTTTGTTTTAAGAATATCTTGCATAGTGGTGGTTTTTTGTGTAAATTAGTGTAAATAAGTACAGCATTTGTGCCTATTACATTTATTACATCATTTATGGGAGGCGGAAAACTACAACGGGCGAGGCATGGTCAGGGGTGATAACCCCAAAAAAGGGTTAGGGTAAGGGTTAGGGTTAGGGGTCGGGTTAGGGTTAGGGTTGGGTTTAGGCTAACCAAAACCCTTACCCGACCCATAACACTAACCCTAACCCTTAACATAACCCTCTAACCCCCCCTTGCGCAAAACCATACCATGCCTCGCCCGTTGTAGTTTTCCGCCTCATTTATTGCCAATAATGTAAAGCTAATTGTTTTAATTAATAACTGATCCACAACTGATCACAGGGGAAATATCACAGGGACTGGGCAAATACGCGAAACTTTCTGGTTTTGTATAAAAAAAACATAATCAAAATATATTTATTTTGTGGTTTTTCTAATTTGCTTATTTAGTGGAGATTCAATTAAGTACGATATTTGACGTCCTATCGCGCAAGCAAGTTTATTGGAAAGCGTATTGGTACGAAAACGTACAATGTTTAAGTTTATTAATAGACTTATAATAACGATCGCTATACACAACTTCACCAAATAGCAGTACATAAATGATGTCCGCCGGAATAGCTCAGTTGGGAGAGCGTTAGACTGAAGTTGTTTACGCAACAATCATCTAAAGGCCCCCGTTTCAATCCCGGGTTCCGGCACGAACGGAACAGTTCGGCGGATGACAATTTTTTTCAGTCAGGTTAATAAATATAATAAAGCTTTATTTTATGTAGACATTTTAAAATCCATTTTACTACAATTGGACATTTTTAATAAAATTAATGGATGCCGCGTGGTAACAAAGTTAATTTAAATTTCTTACATCACTTAAATATCTTATAAAAAATACACGTGTTTTTATATTAACAAATAAATGCAAACAACACATCTATCATCCATGTATTTTTATGGTTGTCTATCATAGGCACTAAGTACTATCCCTACCACATATAGAGGGCGAAGCGCGACACGTATGATTGATACAAACAATGAGTTGCGATAAAGGAAGCAGCCGCTTATCAAGGATGAGCTGTGTCCCAGCAACCCGTTTCCATAGAGTCAAGCACTCCTCGAAGTATTTTTATGAAAATATAGAGCGCGAAGCGCGACACGTATTTCTATCCAGGTGGTATGGGCCCTTTAGCATTATCCGACCATTACGTCCATAGTTATCTTCCTTAGAATTTGAGAAATTTTGAAATCCTTGTTCGAAGTCCAAAATTTTCATCCGATTGTTCCCAAACTTGCACAGTTTTTTTTTTATCAATGAGGACCCAACCCAAATTCTCTATATGAGCAATATCGGACCATAAGTCCAGAATTATGTCTCTTTGAATTTAAAAATAAAAGTGAAAAACTGCTTGGTTAGGTGATCTTGTCAACATTTTTCATCAGATTCTTTCCAAACTTACAGTGTCTTCATATCAATGGGCATTTTACCTCATTAAAAATGAAAAAAAACATCGGGACAATAAGTCCAGAATTTTTTTTCTATTAAATTTGACAAAATAAACAATTTCCACTTGTTTAAAAGATTTCACAACTTTCGTCTGAATCTTTCCAAACTTGTTAAGTGTTTTATATCAGTATTACTCGAACCCTATTGAAAATGATGAATATCGGAGAAATAAATCTATTATGATCTTTTACTGAATTACAAAGTATTGTGAAATGCAGCTTCTTTATGCAATTTACAGTTTTTATTCAATTGTTTTTCAAACTTTTACAGCGTTTTCATATCAATGAGTACTCAAACGCTATCGTAAATGAGCAACGTAAGAATGTAAGAATAAGTTCAGAATCATCTCTCCTTGAAGTTGAGAAAAATGTGAAATTACGATTACAAGATTAAGCAGATTTTTTAAAACCTACACAGTTCTGTTCCATTAATGAAAACTGCACACGGATGCCAGTAAAAAGGAAACCAATGTTAATAAAATGAACGATTAAATATTTGGGGGTTACAACACAAAATCATAGATAATGGTTATTTGGGGATTATAACACAACATCATCAATAATGGTTATTTGGGGGTTATAACACAATTTTATAGATAATGTTTATACCAGTATCTTTTTCTATTTTTTTTTAAATAATTGGCCAATATATTAATATTTACAGTAGAAAAAAAATCGTTCCATGTAACTTCATTGAGTGCCTTTTACACTGAAATTCCCGACGCCCTTTGATGCGTTGCATCAATACTTATCTTGTAATACAATTGAATGTAGCATTGAAGGTCGCTGTAGTGGTGGGGGACATAATAAGACAATGTAATCAATACTAAAAAAAATATAACCAGTAACACCACACAGTAGGATCGGTCATATTAGTATAAACGAACAGCTAACATACCCGTTGTGTGTTACAAGAAACGTTTGAACATGAAACCGTTTAAAAAACCAATCATTTCCATTGACCAATTCTGTCATCTCAGTTTTAATCATGTTATGTGTATGGTTGGTAGTCAGTTATAAAAGGGATATGAATCTCATAGCAGTTACACAGATTTTATGTTTATGGTTGGTGTTCACTTATAAAACTATGAGATAAGAACAAGAATTTCTCCTGATACAGTTTCTGTATTCCCATCGTCGCTAGATTAAATTAATTTTCGAATCCATATCAACCGAAAATATGTCAAGGTATTTGTAATGAAGGCTTATGGTGTTTATTTGCAGTGACACATACTTCGATTGTTCAAACTTGATTTGCTCAACATTGTGATCGAACGCGCTTGCGGTAAATGAAATATAAACTCTACTGAACACTTGGTACGAACGCACAATACTTGCTTTAAGTAGACCATAAGCTGCACATACATATGCCTGCAGACGTACAATATTATATCTGCAATATCCTTGGCTTGGCTATTTTAATAATTACATCCCCTTCATATACCTAAAAGGGAAACAACTTGTTTATGTACATGTTGAAAAATATACTCATTCGTATGTCCCCTTGGGGTGTACGTATTCTTTAATTAAGAGAGTTTAAATATTGCTTACTTTAGTAAATTGCAAAATATGGACTTCAATAGTGGGCATTACTTTCAAAATCACTGACTAAATGAATCAATACATTCACTGCTTTATTTCGTGCGCGCATATAAAACAATAACTCCGCCTCTCCGGAGATCTTACTGACTTTAGAAACATATTTCCACATATTTACAACTAAATTACAACATAAAATATATTTCAAATTGACGTCTTATAAATTAAAAAAATAAACCATAAATATCTTTCTAAAAGACTAACTGCGCAAAAATTAATATTGAGGTTACCGGCCTCATAAACGCATGACGGAATGTATGATTCTCTATGTTTTCAACTTAATAAACCTAACCAGTAGGGATTCATCGATAAAAAAAATTGATCTATATATTCTCTTGTATCACTGGGTAATACAACAATTACATTCTTACTGCACATATACACTTAAGAAATATCATTTTAGTGCGTCTTATTACGATAAATAATTTACCAATTTTATATATTAAAGGGATTATATATTCACAGATTTTTGCATGTTTTGAAGTCTGTCATTAAATGCTTTATGTTGATAATTGTAAACATTGGAAATAAAAGCTCCAGTGAAAAATCGAGAATAAAATTTAATAAAAGTAACCCACAACTGGGTTCGAACCACCGACCCCTTGAGTCCTGGAGTTAAAGTATAATCCATTTAGACCACTCGGCCATCCGCCCTCACACTCACTGTACAAAGTATTTTATACTTTATATAGAATATATAAGCTATCTGCGTAGTTTCACAAAATATAACGACAACAACAGAACTCTCTAAATTATTCAATCGTTTCGCGTCGCAACGCTTTATAATTTTTAAGTTTTTAAATCGTCAAACGATGCATATATTGGTTATTTAAGAGTTTGGTAAATGATCAGTATTGCTGTTTCCTCGCAAATATTATAACTAAAACGAAAAGTTGCGAATCTCAAACAACTTTTTTAAATTTTGTCAATTTACCAAAACGTGACAAGTCCCCTTTAAGTCTTTGTAAATGTTAAACAATATAGGTTTAAGCAATCTCTTATCGAGACTTTGATAAAAGGCAGAATTGTTATTTTGCACGTGCACAAACTTTTGTTTGATGGATGCGGTCGTTATGTTTTAATTAAAACTTTAAAATATTTTTTTTAATTAAAACTGAATCTATTTAAAGGACTGTGCTCATAAACATTTAAAACAACTCTGTATACTAACCATGTCATGCAAACATTTTATTCACCATTGCATCAACGCTGTGTGTCAATGAGAGAAAACTATTTTTTAATGTTGAACTTGCTACACTCAATTAAAATAAGCGCACTTGTGTCTATAGCAAGTGAATTGTAAATCACCCATTGCTAGCATTGAAACCACAACCTCGTTTGATTTAAAAAATGATAGATAGGATACTCAAAATTCAATGGGACGCAATTATAGTGACGCCGAGATATCATATGAATATTTCATGGTTGTTGGTACAGCTTGACATTATCTTAACGGTAATCTCGGGAAATGAATCATTTGTTTTAATGCCATCATTGATGTCAGTTTCAGATTCTTGAGATAAAAACAATTCGCCACACATCATCAGTATGCTATCGTTAAAAATATAAACTATTTATTAATTAATTCTTATTATGCTTTAAAAGAACCACTACGTCAACCATAACAGTCCAAACATGTCCCATGATCAGATATCTGACTGTTCCGGGACTACATCAGTTATTCCGGCTCAAAACCTCACACTTAGACAGGAGGTATTTGTTTAAAAGGCTCGTTTACACAATTGACGTCACCAAATACGTACTAAACGAAACCCACAAACGCTAGATTAATAAATCCGGCTTCACCAAGAAAATTTTCGAAAACTAAAAAGCGTTTTTAGCATATCTTGTATAACATGTTTGAACATTGTTGCTGCTACGTAGTATCAGTTTGTTGTATAATCATATGCACGTATACATTATTTGTCTTATATTGAATAAAAAAAGAGAAAAAAAAAGCGTTTTTACGTTGCAAAACTTAACATAATAAAAAATTAAACTTAAGTGTCTGCTTGAACAGTAGTGTTTATTGCCAAATCCATAATACCATATGTAAGATTTGCTTTCATTAAAGGTTCAGATTGAAAAAAAGAATCCTTACGTTTGAAAAACCTTTCGTACGAACTTTATGAGATATCGTGCAGATGTATATAACACAGACACGAGGCTGATGTTATATCTTTCAAGTCGATTAAAAGCTCTAGATTATTTAACAGTTTAAAGAACATCTGTTCTAAGCTGAGGGCAAGTGTTAAGGCTGACGGCTGACTTGCATCCTTTTCAAATCTTAAATCGGTGAAAAACAACTATGTATATCTTCCGTGAGGATATTTTCTCTTTTCATAATTATTTGATAACGTCTTTTCATAAATATTAAAAACACGGAACATTTGTTTCAAATGATATTGGCGACATCATCGCGCCAATGAACTCCGACGATGAAAGTATTGCAGAGAGAGCCTTTCACTTTTAACATGTGATAAACAAAATACAAATATTTTGTTTACAAATCGGGATGATTGTGAGTAACCTATATTTTTAGGTAATGATTCCCAGAAGAGATTGCCCTGTCAAAAGTAATGAGCACTGTCCATGCCAAGGTCGTAACCTCGAAATAGTCCCGTTACACAAGTACTTCGATGTATACATATACACTTTGCTGGATCCTACCAAAAGACACTTTGGTCAAACAAGTCCAAAAAGCAATTACAAGTAAATTCGTGTACAATTTTTTAAAAATTCTTTACACACACCATGACGCAAAATCGGTAAAGTATGTTTATTCTTGTTTTATTCGTAACTTAAAAAAAATCATTTTCAACACCACAACTAATGTATATTTGAATTTGATTAAATTGTTATGTTTCACATGATTAAAATGTGTGATCTTTATATTCTCGGCCAGTGGCTTATATGTACAGGTAATCTTCTTGTACCTAACCGTAACGAATTAAAAATATTCTTTAAACTGTTCAGTTATATGATTATTATATGCTTGAAATTTATGTTTTTACCCGCCAATATTAATTCATGCAGTCTCTACATAGAAGATTTCCTTTATGACTGAACAGCCTTTTAACTCAACAAGCATATTAGTTAACAGAGTTAAAGTACCTGCGTTATTCTTAGGTCAAAGAGTGTTTAGGTGAGTATCGTGGGGTGGACGATAGTTGGTGTTAATGATGGGTGAGTATCGTGGGGTGGACGATAGTTGGTGTTAATGATGGGTGAGTATCGTGGGGTGGACGATAGTTGGTGTTAATGATGGGTGAGAGCCAATCGCAAATAAACATGACTGTTGTCAAATACCTTTTTCCTTGAAAAAATAAATGTTTGGAGTATACAATAATATTCCAATAATTCTTATTGTATTGCAATATGGGTTTTCTAAATTGTATTACAAATCGATATTCCGTCATGGCAATCTAGACCAACATATCCCATATTACATGTATCCATTTTAAGTAGACAAGGATGACCGGTAACGTGATTTCTTCGACTCTATTATATTCTATATACAAATAGAGCTTGTCACAATTTGAAAGACCTCAACACCGCTCGTTGAAATACGAAGCAACTTGATACAACTAGACGCCTGTCGGGCCACTTGTCATTAATATTTGTAATTTTTCAACAAGCGGAACAGTGTACATGTTTTACCTTTTGCTATTGGTCCACGCGACTAGCTTTCTGCTCATGGAGGTAATATGTGATTAGTTAATTTTACTTTGCATGTTAAATGACTAATCTAGTGTCCAGAAAAGCAGATTTATGGCAAAATAAGACATTTGACATTTGTGTGTGACCTTGATTATTTAACAAGGCAGATGGGTGCTATTTTCTACAAGTCGTCTCATGATAGTGAAAATTTGTGTTAATTTATTACACAGTGAATGACAAAGTTACAGCCCGGATAAACTCGGACGAACGCACGCAGACACGAACTTACGCTCGAAAACTATTACTGTTATTTCTAGCCCACTTTAAGTGAGCAGGAAAAATGGTACCATTGAGCTTTTCCAGCTTTCGGTCATTGTTTTGAACCAACTTGTTGATAATTTGTTATAAAATATTTGAATATAGAGTATATAATTATCATGATGTAATATGCATATCTAAATTGCAAAAGGAACATACCGTTTTGACTGTTTAATATCGAATGATAACAATTGCACTAGCAAAGCTTCATATAAATCGGAACCATCACTCAGGTTTGAATAGTGTACACTAAAAGGTGATGACGAACGCCTTCGGACAGACAGACAGAAAAAAATGCAGGATGATTCCGGTATACCCACTTTACTTCAAAGAGGGATTAATTGTCGTACATGTTATAGTATTTTGGTAAATAATTATTCTGATTGTAATAATCGTTGAATTACATTGGGGATATTCATAATTGCACTCTTCTATCAACTTTCCATAGGTAACATTTAAATTTGTCTCGAAATGAATATATAAGAACAACGTTGCCGCATGCTATTTTAAGAATTATTCACTTGATAGGAGTCGGTTTTAAGGGACACTGTATAAATGTTAGTTAATTCTGGTCCCGAAACCTAACGAACTGCGTGTACTGGTGTATGTGTCGTTTATTTTAGTACCGGTTTATTAATCATGATTGCGACCTTATGTCTACTGTAGACGCGGTCCCAATTTAATCGCAACCTCGGACACTTTATTTTCTGACTAATGACATATTAAAGGGAATTCTGTTGAAAATGATAATGATTTTTTAACATACGTGAAGCTACCCAGAATGTTGTGGCAACGGTCACCTCTCCTGTGCACATATGAGATTGAAAAAGTAGGCTCAATTTTGTTTTCTTTTTCTATTCCAAATAGTTATAAATAATAGTTGTCATTTACCACGCCTATCGTTAAAAAATCCCTAATATTAGGGTCAGGAAATTGTGCGCTCATTGCGCTAAGAGCAGGAATATCAACTGCAGTAACTTCGTAAACAGCGCTCATTGTAAGTCGTACTACGACTTCATAGGCCACAATAGTGATTTCATCCTATGAACGCACATAACATTAAGAGTATAACTTAATACAAGGCAATTATTTGCTACACAAATTTGCTTTTAAGAATATAAACTATAGTCGCCCATTTAAGTTAATTTTAACAGCTAAATTAAAAATAATTGTGAACATTTTAATATTTAGAAGAAATCACTTCCAAGAAGTATTGGTTGACGTAAAACAATGGCAGTTTGCATTCCGTTAATTGAGACAATATGCCCATTTCGATCAGCGTACAATACTTCCATTACATAAATAAAAGCAAACATTCTCTTTCAAAATCCATCTCCGACAGCTACGTAGAAAAAAAGAAGTTATTGAAACGTCAAGTTGCACCATGACAATATATTATTAGTAATTGTTTACTTTCTACATACGAAACATTATTTGGTCAGTATGTCATCAAAGTCAAACATTCATATCTTCTAAAGCAGAACTTGTATTTGTTCATACTAGTTCGATGATAAAATTTGGAATTTGAGATAATTGTTTAGTGCCTCGTGTAAATATATTTTCAAATTAACCGACGATACGATGAAATAATATTCATCAAGCCTTGAATTTGAAATCATCGTTACATTGTTCATTAATCAGAAAATACAGTATGCAAAATGAACATATGGTATGAAACTGACTACATTCCTATCGCTGAATGATTGTGGAACACCGAGGTAATTCATTTTTTATGTTTCTCTAAAACTATGATGAAAACGATAAGGGAATGATAATGTTACATTAATAATTAAGTACTTTAGACATCGTCACAACAAAGCAACATATATTGATTGAAAAGGAAGCGACTCTTTCATTGGGTTCTATACCGACAAGCTGTAGACTAGTTTAACGAATATCATCAGTTCAATTTGATAAATAAAAATGTACATGATACGCATGTGGATCAATATTATTTTGTTAATAATAGTTATTAACTTAGTAACATGTTTCCAAATTGAAAATAGTTTTTGGTTAGTGTGTCCTAAAAGTCATGAGAAGATACGTACCTTGTTTGATATCTCCTTCAATGACTGCGCGAAAGAGTGTCTATACAGACCGCTATGCAGGGCTTCAGGGCACAGGAGATATATGAACGTTTGTGAGCTCTACAAGACAGAGGAGACCGAAGAGGACAATGCATGTATTACAGTCAGAAAAATGGATTTAACGGTGGAAAAAAGTTTGCATTTATAGTATGGTATTTATATCTATACGTATACATTTTCATCTCTACATTTTTGATTCACCAATACAATTTATTTAAAAATCTGTGATTAGTTTACATGAATTAAACGGGAAATGACATCCGGTGATTTTTAAACGCACAAAACAACCACAAAACGGTATCATTTGTAGAGTCAATTGAAAATTGATACTACAAAAGATATAATAAAGCGTCAGACACGAAGCAGGCCACGCTTGATAAATATTTTATCATCACCTATATATGTTCCATTTTGAATTTAATCTTCAATTCAATTCAAGTGAGCATCCATCGCGTTTCATCACATTAAGCCTTAAACTTAGAAAAGCAATGGCACCATGTAAGTATATAAATGTTTATTTGATAAGTGTAACCAATCAAAAGTGTTATCATATCATCTAGGGAGAGGTCCCATGTAACTGTTAACATGGTGAAACGTGTGATCCCTCAACGAAGAAATGTGTCATCCGCGGCAAGTGCTTTTTTGTTCTTGATATATATAATATTATGCTTATAGTTCTTAGAACGCGATGGTAGTGTTATATAAATGTATTATATACTCTATACTGTAGTGCAAATTAATCTGTAAAGCCGAATCTGCTCTTGAACTATTTCATGTTAAGAAACCGATGTTGTTGATGTTGAAGCAAATATGAAATCTAGTTAATAAAAATTGAATACATTATCAGGGTGCAGAATAAGCGGGGTTTTCAGATATTTACACACGGGCTGGAAAAAATGTAAACACACTTTAAATAACTTTTTTGCAAATATATCAAGTTATTGAAAATCTTTACAAAACTCTTTAGTTTATAAAAGACAGTTTTCTTACAGTTTGTGCCGATATCTTAAGGTATAAGAATAAATCCTTGAATACGTCTGAAATCGGTGACAAATTTCACGTTGCGTGATGCATAATCGTGCATATACACGGCATTTTTTTATCAAGAACAAAGGCTTATTTTATAAAGTTACTCTGATGTATTTCAAATTGACATATACAGCTTAAAAAATTGTCTTTAGACTAGTTGAAATTCTTAAGAAAAGTTGCTTTAAAAAGTTATTAGGAATAGCAGCACTTACCGGCGTGTTTACATCGATTAATGTTTAATTAGGAACCCAGAAAAGTCACGTGATCATGCATCCTGATAAGGTTATTGTTGGAGATAAAAGAAAGCTATGTCATAAATTGATAACAACAACTTATCTTAAGAGGGAATAAAAACTACAATATTCTTTTCCCAGAGTGTAAATTGTTCACAAAGATTGACCATGGCAAAGTACTTGGTAATATGAACCACATCGGTGCCCGGTTGATGTTCAAGTGTGACCCGGGATGGGTGGAGCTAAGTCAGCAATCTAGCATGACGTGCCTTCAGAATGGCAGCTGGGATTACACACCTGTATGTTCAACTGGTGTGCTCTTTAACTGACTATACTAACTCGTTCACAAAGATTTCGTCGTAAAAATATCAGAGTTTATATAATCATAAAATAATTTTCCTTGACATTGATTGTTAAATTGAAAACATTCAGATTTCGTTCTAACACAACAACAATAAACATGGTCTTACTAAGAATTTAAGGTACACATTAAAGCGCAAGCCTATTTTCCCAACACGTTTTTTTTTAAGTTCTTTATTCGAAATGACATATACACATATTTGTTCTAGGCATAAGTATTGTCAGTGCTATACCTATTAGAACCCAATTCTAGAGTCGCGGTTAACGTTGGATTTTGATCTCAGAGCTAAATTGTTTAATTATGGTTCTCAGAGCTAGCTCGATAGTCGATTTTTCGATTTTCGTTGGAATTGCCAATCTGGTATTTCTTTCTGTTTTATCATGTTCAATGCTGATAATCATTTCATTGTTATTAACCGTTGTGTATTAATTCATTGAAGGGCTCAGTTTGCATAAAATAATTTGCTATACATTTACACATCTAGTGCGATTGTAATATGTAATATTGTAATACATTTTTAGTAACTGAGAAATACATATGTTTATCATAGTTTCCATCACATGTGAAAATTCCAACTCGACACTGTCCTGTTCACCTGAATTTCGCTTGAGTATCATCTCGGCGGTGTATGGTCGAACACAGGGGAAAGCTATCTGTCCTGCATCACCTGCGTTCGTCAAAACGACTGCCTGTAGGTCGCAGACAATGATTGCCACAGTACGAAAGACGTGTAACGAAAAAAATCATGTACACGCTTACAGCTACCAACGACTTATTCGGGGACCCTTGTCTTGGAACATTCAAATACCTTGAAGTTAAATACACATGTATCTAATTTTCATGACGATACTGCTTGAGCGCACTTTTATATTATAAAAAAGAAACTATTTAGCGTTTTTAAAAGCAGTATTGTATATGGTGAAAAGGAAACTATGTTTTTACTGATATGAGAAAAATATGGTTGACATTAAAATAGAAAACAGACATTCAATCATTATTACAAGTGTAATTTTTATTAGTTTCAAACGAATAAATACATCGATATGTTGTATGCATATTACAAACATAATAAAACATACTTTCTATTTTGATTTGTAACATTAAGCTATTTTAAAGCTATCAATGCAATAACAAAATTGCAGCAATTGCTTTAGAAAAGAACACTTCGAATACAATTTTACATAAAGATATAAACAATTTCCGGAATAAAATCCACGCAATGACGCGAAAATATATACACTTTAAATAATCGACTGTTAATGCCGACATTTATGAATCACTGAAACTTACTTTAGTTTATTCTTTAACATGGTTTACAACACTTTAATGCATTAAGCTAAATCGTCAATAATGTGTAACTGTCATTCAATCGTTTGGCAAAGATCAATATCCATACGTATAAATTACTAAATACTTTTTATACGTTGACTTTGTTGAGAAAGTGTGCAATCGTGCACTAAATGTACTTTAAATAAAACAACGAGGTTTATCAAAGGTTTCAGTAAATATAATCTTGTTAGTTAACTACTTTAGTACGTGTTTCATGAAAGAAAAGCATGCAATAACTCTAAATGTAACTGCCTCAAATAAACTTGTATATTCAAACATACAACAAGTGATATTAAATTATTATTTTGATAAATATTTATAGAATTGGTACATTAATGATTCAATTAACCGTAATTAATTAACCGTGTGCTTAAAAAAATAGCGAGGAAATGGCTAAACGTACTTATGATAAGTGTCTCAGATTAAAAAATTGCGGGTTTCCATATAACCGGCATAGCATATGTCCGTGACGGCATATGTTCGTGATTGCATATTTTCGGCGTTTACGAAAATAAGGGGAGGCCGAACTAAAAAGGAATTTTAGTTTTAAGCTATTTTATAAAATTCCGTTTTATTTTTTATCTTATTGAACTGTTTATGGTAAACAGATAAAAATGTAGACTATAATAAAAAAAAACATAAGATCATAATAATAATATATTATATAAGTAATTAAGTATGGTTGCCTCTTCTGTCTTCTGTTGACTATTGATATATCGGCTGTTTCTTTGAAATAATATGGGTTTAAATCATGTGATATGTGCAAATGATAGATTGCTGTGTTTTTGTGTGTGTGTTTTTGATGTTATGCTTTGTGTTTGTGAAGATATGCTGTGTGTTTGTGATGATATGCTTTGTGTTTGAAATGGTTTGCTAAGTGCTAATTTCGGTATGATATGTGGTTGTTATACCAACTTGCGGGTTTATATAATATGATGACCTTTTCATTTGCTTCGATGTAAGTTGGCGATATTTTCATTCGGAACACTCGGATCTTCAAAAAGATAACGTGAAGGGTGCGTTCTTTGTATTATATATCCAGTTTCTGCTAGACTTAGCTACTCGGTAAAATGGACATTCAAATAGTGAAATTGAAAAGATCGTTGCAGGAAATTAATGTCATTAATTTACTTAATAATTTATTCAACAAGCACCCAGATTTCTACCACAAACTCATAGCATACCATCACAAACACACAGCATACCATCACAAAAACACAGCGAATTATCACAAACACACATCATGTCATTACAAACACACAGCATACCCTTACAAACACAAAGCAGACTAAGGCAAACACACATCATATCATCACAAACACAGCGCCTATCATCACAAAAACAGCATTCCCCCACAAACACACAGCATACCAAAACAAACACACATTATATCATCTCAAACACACAGCCTATCATTACAAACACACAGCCTATCATCACAAACACACATTATACCATCACAAACACACAGCATACCAAAATCAAACACACAGCCTATCATCACAAAAACACATCATAACATCACAAACACACAGCATACCAAACAAACACACAGCATACTACCTCAAGCATTCAGCGTACTATTGCAAACGCACATTTCATATAATTTAAACCTGTATCATCTCAATGAAACAGCCGCTATATCAATAGTCAACAGAAGAGGTGTTCACAAATAACAACCAAGGACAATTTAATTTGGTAAAAATAAAATTGTCCTTTGCGGATCCTTGTGTTTGGCTTAAAAGTGTTTACCAGTGAGTTATATAATAGTTTAGATATTTGATGCCGTAATCGAATTGGAATGAATAATTTACCTGCATGGTTGACATTTGCAATCATACCAAACGTTGACAGTCCTTGGTGTGGATGATGAATACAACAGCGTTGAACGATGGTGTAAAAATCTCATCGTCATTCTCGGCACCAATACCAGGTGGCAAAGAATTGGACGTTTCAGTTGCTGATGCTGTATTGCGAAGATGAATCGGACGTTTAACAGACAGATTGTACTATCCGACTAACTGTTTTCATTCTGAAATTGCAATTTAATTCCATACATACAATATGTTAGCGTGGCCAGTGAATTGTTTGATATCAGTTCGAAGGGTTAAAGCGAAACGGCTCTAACTGACATTTTTTCACAAAATGACTTTTTTGTATATTTTGTATCGTAACATTCATGCCCATCATGTATTAAAATATCTTAGTTCCAGGCAATCATATAAAAAGTAAAATTGAAATTTGTCCTAAAGCTCTAAGTGAAATTTAACATATTTTTTTTTAGTGCGAAAAGGTTCTATGTGCAGTGAAGTGCTACTTAGAGCTCTATCGCATTAAGGTTGTTGATGCTAAGAAAAATCTAAATGAACATTTAAGCAATAATTGAGGAATATATTTACAAAAAATAAAAATAAATTGTAATTTGAGAACCCCCAGAACAGATAATGTATTGTAACTGATAAAAACTAAGAAAACATATTGATACATTGAGTAATATTATTCACTTAGATTCACTTAGACCTTTTTCGCACTGAATTTGGGTATTTACACATTTTCTTAAATGATTTTTCATGTATAACATTAATAAATAACTTTTTAACAATTTAATAAGCATTAAATCACAATTTGAATTCCGTTTTCTTTATACATGTATATTTTGTAAACTATAAAGCTTATTGAAAAAATGGAAAGTTACGTAATTGCAGAAAAGCTAGTTTAATTTTTGAAATGAATTTCAGAGAGATGTGAGCCTTTTTTGAGCTCTACCTAATTTATTAATGTAGAATATCTTGCTATAATGTTTTCGAAAACTAAAACAATAAAAGAATTAAGGTGATCATAATTGAAAAGTGAAGTTGTGTATTTAAATTGTTAAATTGCTGATACCTTAAATCTTTGTATTCTCCTCTCGTAATTACCTAATACACCTAGTTTGTTGCAAACACCATCATAGAAAGTTTAATATGACATTAAGAATAAATAGATATAAAAAAACATGACAACAATTTGGTTGATATTGTAGTATTAACCAACACTAATTGATTTCTGATGTGAGATGTGAATTAGTTGGTCAGCTAATTACTTTTCTGAGTTTGTATGAAACTCTGAAAATAAACCGTGAATCAGTAGGCAACCTTTCTGGTGTGATGTGATTTGGTTTGTAAGTATGCTTATGGATGTAGATCAGTTAGCTTTCTTTCAGGAGTGATGTGATTTGGTTGGAATCTGTGTCAGTGGTTCTTAATTTGTTAGTTTCAACTCTGTTGTGGTGTGATTTGCTTAGTCTCTGTGCCAGTGGATGTTAATCAGTTAATGTCCATTCTGGAGTGATGTGATTTGCTTGGTATCTGTGTCGGCGATTGATAATCAGTTAGTTTCCATTAAGTAGTGATGTGATTTGCATAGTACATGTGCAAGTGGATGTTAATTAGTAAGTAACCATTTAGGGGTGATGTGATTTGCTTGGTATCTGTGTCAGTGAATGTTAATCAGTAAGTAACCATTCATAGGTGATGTGATTTGCTTGGCATCTGTGTCAGTGAATGTTAATTACTAAGCAACCACCCAGGAATGCTGTGATTTGCTTGGTATCTGTTCCAGTTGATGTTAATCAATAAGTAACCATTCAGGGGTGCTTTGATTTTGCTTGCTATCTGCGCCAGTGGATGTAAAACAATAAATAGCAATTCAGGAGTGATATGATTTGCATGGTATCTGTGCAAATGGATGTTAAACAATTAAGTAACCATTCAGGGGTGAAGTGATTTGCTCTGTATTTGTGCAAGTGGATGTTAAACAATAAGTAACCATTCGGGAGTGATGTGATTTGCATGGTATTTGTGCCAGTAAATGTTAACCAGTTAGTAATCATTCATGAGCAATGTGATTTGCTTGGTACCTGTATCAGTGGTTGTTTTACAGTAAGTTACCATTCAGGGATGATGTGATTTGCTTGGTACCTGTGCCAGTGGTTGTTTAAGAGTAAGTAACCATTCATGAGCAATGTGATTTGCTTGGCTTATGTGGCAGTGGATGTTATACAGTAAGTTACCATTCAGGGATGATGTGATTTGCTGTGTACCTGTGCCAGTGGTTGTTTAACAGTAAGTAACCATTCATGAGCAATGTGATTTGCTTAGTATATATGGCAGTGGATGTTAAACAGTTAGTTACCATTCAGGGATGATGTGATTTGTTTTGTACCTGTACCAGTGGATGTTTTACAGTAAGTTACCATTCAGGAGTGATGTGATTTGGCTGGTTTCTGTGCCAATGGTTGTCCATCAGAGAGTTTCAATTTGTAACAATTATGTGGAGAAGAAATCAAACAGCTGAATGATGTAAATGTATACCAATTATGATCATTTGAAAATTTTGTAATAATTGCCTAATAACAGTTCAGTTATCCCAGTGGAAAAGCCCCTTCTTAATTAAATGTGTTTTAAGGTTCATCCGACATACACCACCGTCATGCTTATACTAGTGCTCAGTGGAAAAAGTTTGATGGTGGATGTTGTTGTTTAGTGCTTGACTTTTGAGTGTGTACTTTGTATAAAAAGGTCAAGACATATCACATTCACTTTAAGTAAAAGTAAGGCTGTACTAAACTAATAATTATGATGTTAAATCATTAAATATATTCAATTTTTAATTACTTTGGTATAAGTTTTGTTGTATAATGACATGGCTTAGACCTACAAATTACGCCAAATATCTGCCAAAGCATTAATTAATTTCACAAGAGATGCTACATGTAGAATGTTGCATAAATAATTGAAAACTACACCTTAAATTAAGAATGAAAAACAAGTAAGTTTCCCAAATGCACCTTTTCCTACTTGTTACTGATTGTTGGAAACACAACAACAAATCATTATTATTTATTCTTTTTTTGTGAATTCAATAAAAACAAAATCATTCGGTTTTTGAGACATTTAAAAAAAATACTTTTGAACATCTCCAATGTTTAAACAAAAAACAACTGCAAAAAGTATTTTATAAGAATAAAATAACATCAATTGACAAATAGACTTGTTAAGCATTATTAAATAGTATAAGAGCAATATATTAATGCTATCTGTTTAGAGCAAAAATGGTTATAAGTAACCTTTTTTCAAAATATATTTGAAAAAATACCTTTTTAAAAATGTAAATATTAATCAATTTCAAATATATGCCATTAAGAGAGAATTTTTAATACTTTTTCAAGTCACTAAATGTCGCTTAGAACTTTTTCGCTCTGAACAAATAAGTTGAAAAAAGTGTTTTTTCAGTGCGAAATGGTTCTAAGTGCCATTTTTAGCAATATTATTATTTTCATTATAGAACAAGTATTTTATATAAAAATTAATTCTGTAAACTGATTATTTATGTTAGGTTAAAAATCACTTAGACGCCAAGTACAAAAAATATGAAATTTCAGTGCGAAAAGGGTCTAAGTGACATTTTTTTAAATAACTTTTTTGTTTGTGAAAATTCAAAAAATGTTTGTTATAAATGTGATTAGAACAGAACATTCTCTATCAAACTTGAAAATATAAAGCCTTTTTTGTTGTTATTGTTAATATGATACAGTTTTAACCTTCTCCTGTAAAATTTTGAAAAATGCACTTAGAGCTGTTTCGCTTTCAACCCTCGAGTTTGTACAATGCTGTAATTAGCTTTTGAACCATTCTTAACCAACATAGTGATTTGTTACCACGTTGCCCACAATGTTAGAAATGCTCCATAATATGTTTCCGAGCTTCCTGGCGCAGACCTTTATCTTTATGAGCCACTGGATATTCGGTCTTATAAAAGCATTTGACCTCGGAGCCATGTAGATTGGACTTCCAGGTTCACAGAAAGCCTTCGATCGCGTTTAATGCATCTAGCATTTATGCCGCAGTGGGACATGTGTCGTCTTGGTGGCATAAATCCTTTGCGGTAATTTCAGGACGTCCGAGACGTCATCTCGTGTTCTTGTTTTGATTTGGCGCCCATAAGTTTGAAGGATCACCGTGCCAGCTGTTGAAGTCATGATGGTAATTTTCTCCTGGCTGAACAAAAATGTGTGAAATTCTTGACAAGTTTCGATGTAATGGCATTTATTGGATAAAAATAAATGAAAATATTGTACAATAAACACAAACAAGAAAACAATTCTAGTGATGAAGGCTATGTGCGAAAGCGTATAGTTTTGAAGAATTTGACATAAACAAAAGGTAGACTAGTGTTTGTATGATGTATGTATAGCAATCTGGTTTTTTTTTCTTCAAAGCATAATTTGATTACTAAAAACTGAAAAATCCTAAACCGACGTGTTTGATTTCAAACTATCAAACTATGATTCCAAACAAAATAAACACAAATGTAATCTTTGTATACTATGTTATATTGAAATTATGGATGTACCATTGATGCTGATGTGTCTACACATGCTTAATGCATTGTACAGTTTGTGCTGTACTCGTTTTGCTGCACATTTTACAAAAAAAAAATGAATAATGGTGTTTGACATATAATCCACGAATTCATGTTAGTTTCTTGTTTGTATTTTAGAAAGCTATTTGCATCTAAAAACGAAATACATCCGAAACATTTTAACAATCAAAATATTATATTGTTCTGTGAATTTACGAAGCCTTAAATGGGCACAGTAGCTGTACCAAACTGTGTTCAGTAATGCTTTTGTCGTCTGACTAACAAGAATTGGCGTCTGGTACAAAGCCTACATAATGTATTTGGTCATAGGCGAAGCAGTTTTTGGTTTATGTCTCCTTCATTGCTTCTTTCTTTGGACTGAGCTGCAAAGGCATCCCTAGAGATAGAAAAACTGAACTCGCGGCAATTCCTCGACATAATATTATAAAAGGAAATGTTTTGTTTGTTAGTTTTCTGTCCAAACTTGACATTATATTTTTAAGGCGTAACGTACGGTGTGTAATCATTTAAAGATTTTGTTTCGACACCTACATTTCTGTCAAATTTATCAAGTATTAAAATTTTCGATGATAACATGTTTTTCTGAAATTTAGCTTTATTCTCGTACTCGGAAATAGGTCTATAAAATGATCACAGAAATGCCCTCGCTTTGTTTGTTCACTTCAGGAACTAGAACGCTGCTGGATGTTCCTGCATCCAATTTGTGAATTCATCATAATAAAAACAATATGTCATGGAATCAAATTAGAACAATTTGATAAAGTATTTCAAATGATCATTCCGGATAAACCGTTCTTGCCATGAGGCTGAAATTTGAGATTCTATTTTTTTTTTAATTTCTCTTTACTTTTTATGAGTGTTAATTCAATAAATCATCTTCAAGTTTATTTTGCATTACACAATCCAATAAGATGTCAAATGTGAAAATATTTGTATTATCTGATATTTTATTGTTCTTTATTAAATTGATGTAAATGAGTGTTTTGCTTTATTTATATTTATTTATATTTAAGGAGATAGCATTATATATTCACTGCTCTACGCTTGAAGACATCAAAAGCTTACGTTTAAATGACACCGAGGGTTACATTCAATCAAATCATACAGTGGTAAGATAAATAGCACGTATTTGTTTCAAACAGCTTTCATGCAAAACTCAATATTCAACGGATGCACAAGTGTCATACTTTAAAAGAAGCAATTGATCTCATTTGCTTCAAAGTAACGCCACTCACAACAATACCACCGCCACGATCAACAACAACAATATATGGCGTCAAGTGTGGTTTACCGATTGTGAAGTGAACAAAAAGCTTTCATAATGTATCCAATAAAAAAGTTTATCGCCACATGGGTCCTATATGTCCTGTATCAAGGTTAAGCGTTCAAAAACATCTTATAAATAAGTGTCTGTATCAAGGATGATAAACAGGAAATGCACGAATTCCATTTTCAACGGCACTACAAACACTAAACATTCCGGATATAGGTTATGTCGATACAATTATCCATGTTGCGAAACCACGCTGCAAGTAGTGGGGGATTTTTTATAAATCCAATGAATATAATCTTACAATCGAGTATTATAACAGCGTGTCACTATATGTTCCTCATTGCAAAAAGGACTGTGCACAATTTAAATGCACTTGCATTCAATATCTGTGCACGTTGTACAATGTTTTTGTTTCTTTTTAGGAATCATTGTATATGGTTGGCTGGAGTACTTTATTCGCTGATAATCACGTATGTATGTGATAATGAGCTAGGTAAAGCACTAGATTTCACGAGTTTGATATCTGGCCCTGCCACACCACTTGTGCGGGGAATAGTCATTAAATCCTTTCCACGGCCATTAAAGTCCTACCTCTGACTCTTAAGAGCAATTGTCAGTCAGTGAAATAAGTATGTACAATGAATACTGGTAAACCAGCGTTTATAAGGAAAGTGTGAGTTGGTTTAAAAAAAACGAAATATGAAACTAAAGAAATAAACATTTTAATGTCATATACAATTTTATTAATAGAATACGAATACAAACACTTTATTCAAAATGCATTTTCTTTATTTAAAACAAGTATCAAATACCACTACGAATTGACGAAGTAGTTCGCGAATGATTTGCTTGGTCGGTTGGGTCAACATGAGGACTTACAGCTTTATTTCCACTTATTTGACTTATTATAAATGTCGAGCTTTAACGTTTTGGGGCTTCGGTATTGCATGTTGAATTTTCGATCTTTTTGCATCATTTGATCATATCCGCAAAATTCATATTTAAAACAAAAGAAAGATATGTTACAAAGAAATTTTGAAGAGCTCTTTCTTTCTTATTAAAAGTAAGGAACGACATGCGGCTAGTAAACAGAAGGTTTCGAAAAGAGTTTGCTCAAACTACATGCACTTTTTGCAGATGTTAGTGGAAACAAACAACTGTTTTTTTCTGGCCTGATAGCATCTATCACGTGAACGTATTTAACTACTTAAAGAATATTTATAACGTTCCGTGTTAAAAAAAATATTCCTAGTGATAGCCGTACACGCAGCGAGAACAATTGTGGAAAATGGCATCATATTTTACATGTATCATTGTGTTTCTTGTTTGCTGTTCACAGACCGGTAAGTACACGTATTTAATACACATACAATATATCATATATTTTATATATAATTATGTTTAAATAACTCGAATTTGTTTGAAATCTCTGTAAAAGCGCAGGAACTTTGATTATATGACGTATCAAATATTTTGCTTTCAACGTTAATAGGGCTAAATAGGATTTAAAATAGCATATTTTAATATAAATAGTATATGATTTTTTATAATGAAAAGTTTTATATAACAGAACACGTAAATTTAGGCGCAACATATTTTTTATCGAATTATTGTCGTTTGTAATTTTTAAGCAAATCGTGTACACATCATGAACTAGTATTCGATTCCCCATTTTGATAAAGTGTACAATGATTCTGAGTTTTGATGCTTGGGAATAAAACCACGAGTTAGTTATCTGAGTATGTAATATCCACTCGCTCAAACAAAATTATAAGCATATAGATAATAAAAACGATAGCACTATTTCAATTATAACACGATTGTTTTATTTATGACGCAATCATAAATCAATCTATATTTAAACATATGCATGTGTCGTTTTAAAACTTTTTCTGCGATCTTAATTAGTACTTTAACATCGAAAATTGTGTTCTATGTCTCTATGTCTAAACATGAAATTTTAAGATAAGAAAAGAACAGAACAATTAGGATCATCAGAAAGTTCAATCTGTAGCCCCCCCCCCCCCATTTTGTTTACAACCATTTAATTACGAAATTCACTCGTATTTACATAAATATTGATAAAGCAAGACTTACGTCAACATATAATGGCAGAAGGAAAATATAAATTTTGAGCACAGACATTTCCTCTGATTTAACCTTGATCGAAAGATAACAAATAGATTAGTTGCACCGTACAACAGTAGGTTCCAGGTTAACTTGCAAGGGTACCAACGTTTATAAAAATGAACATGTCGTTACCATGATGTAATTTAGACTTTTAGATGTTGCATAAACTTATTTAAAATGTAGCATGGCTATACAAAATTTATATCATGAACTGCTAAAAAGTTTTAATAACATGTAGTACAGCATTTGTAAGCGAAAAAAATCGGGCCCGCAATATTTCGCATTGATCAGCTCATTATGCTCAACTACCGCAATATTTCGCATTGATCAGCTCATTATGCTCAACTACGAATTGATATTCTGACTAAACATAGTCCTGTAAAATAGTTCAAGTAGGCAAACGTATGTTTAAATATATAAATGATGGAAAGTTCATAATCAGCTTAAATCGTAACAAACAATTAATTTGAATGTTACCTTTCCAGATACGGAATTACCAAAATCTTGGAATTTAAAAAACGTTCTACATAATGTATAAAACAGTAGGAACTTTGAAAAAAAAATGTCCACACTTTTTTCAATTTAATTTAATATAATTTATTAAAACATTTTACCGTTGGGAAATGGCTTATCACTAAAAAAAGTATAATCGCGAAAAAATGTTAAAAATAGTTTGCCTTTCGCGTTAATCGTATCCGGCATTTTTAGAGGAAACGCGTATGCTATACATATACACCAAAGAGGCATTTGAAGTGTTAAAATTATTTTTAGAACAAATATTTTGTTTTGATGTTGACGAAATTATAACGCACATACTAGAAGTCCGCTCCTGGTAATTATAAAATAATGAGATTTTACACGAGGTTCATTGGAGGTCTTAAACCGCCTTGTCAAATATAAACAATCTACCGGGGCAAGCCGAATTCGCGCATCGAACTAGACATCAACCACTTAGCGACTTAGCGCACTTAATTTTCGGATACCGAGTAAAGTAAATTTTTGCAAATTTAAACATGAAACGATACAAAGGTCTTCAAACACCCGTATCAATAATGCACGATAGTGTTATCTGAATTTAGAATCGGCTACGGATTTTAATGAAATGTGCTTGAGGGTCAGGTTAAATCAATCGTAAAATAAGATTTATGAATACGAATTTTTAAACAAAATGGCATCGTTACCTACAAAAACGTGTTTTAATAAGTGTATTATGTACACAATAATACATGTAATCATTCTTTTCAGCGTCAGATCGTATTTATGTGCATGCTATCGTCTGCGAGGCATCGTCCATGATCCTGGCCCGTCCCGACGGGAAATACTTGGACGTGACAGGGCAATATATGGCCGCATTCGAGGAGGACACATATGCCCGCCTTTATTAGTCCCGATTACAACCTGTTACGCTCCGTCAACCAGTTACCGAGTGATGAGAAATTGCAATGGACTCAACGAGTGTCACCTTTCTGCCACCAACGCCGAATTTGGAGACCCTTGTCCTTGGATATTTAAATATCTGGAAGTAAAATACAGTTGTATTTAAATCGATATGTTATATGGTGGGCGCATCCAAATCATGACTGTTTTTATAGCAGGCTGCACTTTTTCTGTTGACTTTTGTTATTTTTATATCACCAAAATGACTTTAAATCATATATTGTAAGATGTAAATAAACGCATGCAGTAAAGTTTATCTTACTAATTATTGTCAAACGGAAAACTGTTTTGTATTACGTTTATGACCATAAATAGCACACTTTTATCAACATCAATGCAATGGTGACTATATGTCGCTCACCAAAGTCTCCAATACAAGTGGAGTGTTCAGCATTTTGCCTTAATTCACATTATTTGCTTAGCTTATAACACCCCAAACGCCATCGTGGCAAAGCTTTCATTAGTTCACAATTAATCATGTGGTGATATATGAAATCATACTTGTGATACTTCAACAAGTTCTTGAGAATTATGAGTAACCTTCTTCCTTTATATTGAATATTTTATTCGGCTAGTCTATTCATAATGGGAAGTTTTCAAATGAAGTGCATATGTAAACAATATCAAACTTCTTATTATGTATTTGAATATGTATTTTTCTTTTACCGCATGAACATCCCTGTCTAGTAAGAGCTTTAAACACTTGGAAACAAGTACCAGCAAGAAGCTTTGCAAATTGCCTGTTGTTGACCGACATTTATATTCTAAAAATAAACTAGCGTAAACTATGTTTTATCCGTCATTGACATGAAGTACGTGCATATTGCTGCAAGAAAACTTGTTTTCATTATACAATGTAGTTCAATTCTTCTTATACCTCAATACAAGCAATAAATTCCTCTTTACCATATCGGATTAGCTTGGTCATAAAATTATGTACAAATTATCCCAGTATTTTAATTATTCCAGTATTTTAGTTGCTTTTAACAGGTTCACATTCTGTTGCAATTAAAAAGTATTGCATCACAATATTCATAAATCGTCTCTTCATTGTAAATGATTTATTAAAATAAAATAAGTATCACTGTTAAATTTAAAAAGGCTTATGGACACTCCAAATGTCATATTTATTGATAACACTTCATCTCAGCCGAGTCTGAAACTGGTCTACTTGCAGTGAAAGACTATGTCAAGAGTCCACATTAGAAAAAAAGCTTGTAAAGACATAAGACGTCACATGTTTTCATAATCATAATTAAACTTGATCAAAAAGTTCGAAACTGAGTGTTAATAGATAAAGCACTATGCCAATTGGTAAAGCAGAAGAAAGTGCATGTGGAAAGTCAAGTGGATTCAATCATTTCCAATGAAACACTTTTCCAAATCATATCAACAAAAGCAAATTCATTTAATTCTTTAATATATCAATCTTCATATGTAGTTCGTAAGAGCACAATGGAGCATTACATCAGAACACATTAGTGTGTGTTTACTTCCACAAATTTCCACAGAACAAAAGATTTTCTAAAGAAAAGAGAGATATCCAATCTTACATTTTCCGCTTGATATTTTTGTCAAATACCTAAATAATGACCATCAAGACATATGTGAAGTTTTTCAGAACAAAAAGCCTTAATTCTGCGTGATTGGTGTTACGGCTATAATCACTGACCTCACCTAATGACCATGAAGACTGAATAGGATACCTTCAGCAGTTACAAAGATGGTCGTTGTTGCACACAATTTATAAACGGCATTTTCTAAGTAACATCGAAAGCTGCCCTTAACAGTCTGCCATGTTTTACTAAGCTTGTATAGTATAATGAACATTCATTGTTAGTATGCTGATATAATAACTCAGAAAATACTAGAACCGGTACTTGAAATGTAATATCTGCATGAATAAGGCGTATATTTAAACTTTGGCTTGAGCATTTCTAAATTTCAATGAGTTTGACATTCGGCGAAATACTGGCCACTTTTAGCAAGTTATCAGCATCGGCGAGTTACTTTATATATTAACCATGAAGAAAACTAGAGGTTTTAAATAAATATCTGAAGTATATATAGAGATAAAAAGTTGTTGAACCTACAGCTTAGCATGAATTTCCTGAGAATAAAAAGGGGAAAATTGTGCTTGATTGCAGGTCAGAGTGATTTGTCTTGGTAATTGACCTCATATAATGAATATGAACCGGAAGTCATTAAATTGCAACTGAAAAGCTTAAGTAGTATAATTTATAACAGATGTATTGATTTGTTTAAATAACATTAACCTAATTCTAACTTGTGTATGTAGCGGGGATATAATGCAGATAAATTGCAGGTCTAAACTACGAGATTGTTCAGTAGCACCACTCTATGACCCGGAACAAATGGGTGAAGTTTCAATAAAAATACAAGTACTAATACAGAGACATGTTAATGGCACACACATTTACTGTGTCAGTTTTGTCGGATGGATTAATAATAAAGACTAGATCCATCATGAGAGCGATAAAAATAGTTGACATCATACGAACGATACAGCAGAGATTATACCAATAATTCATCGGGCACTGTGTGCACGAAAACAAGCAGAAAAATCGTCACAACATCAAGTATTGAAAAACAAGAGGCCCATGAGGGCCTGAATCGCTCTACTGGCTGGAATCAATAGGGCTCAAGCCCTTGATAGTATGAACAATCTGAGTAAGTTTAAAATAAAAAGACCCAAAATGGGAAATTTATCGCATAAACAAGAAGAAACGTAAAATTTAAACTTCAAATGGCTCCTTTTCAACAATAAGTTGGACACATTTTCTTCACTCTCAATGGGGTTCTGACCCTTGATGATATAAAACATCCGTTGAAGTTTCAAAAGGATAGAACTTTATATGTAAACAAACAAGAAATGTGTTTGTCAGAAACACTATGTCCCCTTCTGCGCCGCTTTGAATTATTTTTTTGACCTTTGACCTTGAAGGATGACCTTGACCTTTCAACACTTAAAATGTGCAGCTCCATGAAATACACATGCATGCCAAATATGAAGTTGCTATCTTCAATATTGCAAAAGTTATGGCAAAATGTTAAAGCTTTACATTTTTTCTCAAATTCAAGGGGAGATAATTCTGGACTTTTTACTCTGATGTAACCCATTTTCCATAGGGTTCGAGTCCTCATTAATATAAAGACACTGAATAAGTTTGAAAAGAATCGGATGAAAACTGTGGACTTTATTGCATAAATAAGCCTTATTTCACAATTTTCTCAAATTTAAGGGGAGATAATTCAGGACTTTTTACTCTGATGTAACCCATTTTCAATAGGGTTCGAGTTCTCATTAATATAAAGACACAGAACAAGTTTGAAAAGAATCGGATGAAAACTACGGTCTTTATTGCGTAAACAAGCCTTATTTCACAATTTTTTTCAAATTCAAGGGGAGATAATTCTGGACTTTTTACTCTGATGTAACCCATTTTCAATAGGGTTCGAGTCCTCATTAATAAAAAGACACTGAACAAGTTTGAAAAGAATCGGATGAAAACTGTGGACTTTATCGCGTAAACAAGAAAAAGTCTAACGCACGCACGCACACACGCACGCACGGACGGACGACGGAAACCACGCCATGACATAAGCTCTTCAGGCCTTCGGCCAGTAGAGCTAATAATTCTAATTCACGTACATGTAGCTTATTTTACGAAAAACACACTAAAACCTGTAGTTTTGCTGTTGTGTGTTTAAAGAAGCCATTTTTCATACACGTGTAATCAGCTCACATCTATCCTCTGTTTCATTTCCTGCTAAAAGAAAAAAAGTACATTATTTTTATTATATAACTAATTAAGAATAAAAGATGAACTTATTGTAAAAACCAGTTCTACACAATACAGGTTGAGCTTCAGTAAAATACATCTTAGAGGCCTTTTCCAAATACTTATTTGACATTTTTGAGGCCGAATTAAATAACAAAAGCTTTCTCATTAAATTGTACACGACACATTATTCATCGTTTATTACATACACAAACAGTCGATTGCCTCACGTTATGACCGATTCCCCGCATTTTCATCCGGTGTATAGAAAAATAATTCCGATGTGAGATATTAAAATTCGACGCTGCTGAGATATTTTTAAAATACTTATTTGTATGCAGTGTTTAAATGCGCCATTATTTCGAAAGGAAGATATGAAAATTCCGCGCTTTAATACCGATTTGTAAGAAGTCTGATTTCCTTTGATGAGATTCCGACGGCTTCCATAATCTGGAACTAGCCTTGTTTGTTTCATAGAAAATGAAAGTCAGCGAACATAAAATCCTATAGTTACTACATGTATATAATTTAATGAATCATATTCGCAGACCCAGTTCCCAACGCTGTATGTGCTTTAATAAATATTGTACTTTTTTATCATCTGCTTAAATCTCCGTCCACACTAGCAAAGCGATTATTTAAAATGTATCTTCCGCGCGATAGTGCGCTTGGTCGGGGTCCATGTAGTGGCAAAGCTTTGATTGTTTTATAGCTGCATAGGCAAAAGATCTATAAATAAACCTACATAGGTGTGCGATACTTGAAAATTGTCGTTGTAGCCACATTTTGTACACAATTTTAAATATGGTGTATACTTCCATACATGTGTTTCAGTGCAAAGATGTAAAAGTTCGTTAAGCCATTAAAATGAGTTGTTCTGAGAGAGTCAACTCAAAAGAATACATGATTAGATTCAACTCTTAGCTCGTATTCACTAACCCATTCTTAGAATTAACAATAGATTTCAAGAAACATTATTGCATAAGTCCAAGCACACAAAACAACACACGATAAACACATATACCTCGAATACAACAAAAATATATAAAATAATACGAATTTTGGTTTACATTTTATAGTATTTAAATAATAGTTTATGTCTTCCTAGTGTATTATAAAATAACAACCATAATAATAAGCATCAGTAAGTATGGTTCAAATTAGTTGATTAATCACACAATAATGATGGTTTAAAGTGTTAACAATAGAGGCTTTTTTGAGGATTTAGGTGGTTTACATGGGGCATGAGCTTGAATAGTATTAACAAGTTTGCATGCAGGGGAATGGAGAAAAGGGGAGCCTAGAAAAAACATCCAGCGTTTGAATATATACAGGCTGCCACTTGTGATTATGTCTTAAACAAATTGTGCTACAAAAATATTGATGTAGATTGAGGTGGCTCATGCCAAGTCTGACTCAAAATTAAAGAAATTCTTGAATATTCAAATTTAAAGAATTTTCTCTATTCTAAGACTTAAGTCTAATAATTGTTTGGTAATTACGGGCTCAGATATAACACACTCGACCAACACTCCAATGACTAATGCTGCATTTTTCTCCCGAACTGACATGGTTGACATTTCGGTTCTTTAAATATTTTTTATTTTCAATACAGTAGCTATTAAAATTTTAATGCGTACATATTGTATATACGTCTTAAAAACAAAGCATACATAATTGAAAAATAGTGCGAGTATTTATAGACAATAGATACATATTCGAAGCCATTATTTCGAATATTTTTGCTAATCCTAGATTAGGATTTATCCCAGTTGGTCCACATACTGTCTAGTGTCTTATGGGGTTTCTTCCTTTAACATCATAGTTGGAGGTTCGATTACAGTTTGCGGTTGCTATCTTCGAGACTTCTCTTTCTCATTTGATATCAAAACTGTATATTTGGGTAGCGTTTTAAGATTTTTTTCTCGACCAAGCCTTTATAAAGTGCATTCATCGAGGCTTATGGCTCACAATTGTTGTGATTTGTTGTTTTTATTTGATATTGGTGAGTTCTATACACTAATTACATGAGGTGACTATGGTTGAACGTTTGGATTCTATGGTAATTGCAGACGTTACACCTCGTAATTGAAACAACGCCGTTAATTGAACTCGAATCAGAGCAACAACATTATATAATCAATATATCAATATATGTAACCAAACAATAATGTACGAATGAACGATAATTTTTTTATGAAGCCTGATTATTCTCGACGTCGATGCGCATTTGTTGGCTTTTTATATAGCACCATAGCACAACGTTTAGACATCCAGGGCGGCACTAGCACTATTTTAATAACCCGTTCAATCCACATATCTTCTATTGCCACAGTAGTTGACTATTTAAAAGCACTAAGTCTAGTCGTGAGCGGGTACTTAGCCTTAGGTAAACATTCTGTGACCAGCACTCACGGCTCGCAGGTTCGATTACCCGCTCAAACTTGCTCGTGTAGCTTCGCCTTTGGAACGGAACGTCTCCTGTATCTCACACTACACCCCATAACCAGTCCGATGTGACAGGGGTATAAGGTCGTGTCCTTGGCGTTTAATCGCCGTCTTATTTCTTTATCACGACGACCCACGGTCTCCTAGCACATGTAAGAATGCAAGCCTGGTGTGATAGCGTATGAAGGGTATAAATATGCTAAAATGCGCTCCTAGAGCTAACTAGAGTTGTCAAATGTATGTTTTTAACTAACACGAGCTAATTTGTATATTTCACATAGCACATACACACATTGCTATTACTATGTTTTGTAATTAAATAATGTTTACCAATGGCTATATATAACGCAATTATATTCTTATAGGTATCTTTCGATGTACCATTCTTTACTCAATCTATCATTAACTTCGTCAACATGAATTATCATCCTTAAACAATGTTACTATTTTAGCTTTCAATGTCAAGCTACTACTTAAATTTACATTTCAAATTTTTCATGTAGTTTCAAAAACAAAACATGCACGCAGTTAACTGGGTGGACCCGGAAAAGGCAATTACAACAATACAATTCTTAACCTACACATTTATTTTCGCATATATATACTACGGTTGATACTGGTTTACACAAGGATATATTGATTACATCTTCAGCTGTGTTCTATAAACGAAATCCACCAAGCAGATATAGAATCGTTTCGGGACGGAGGAGCAGAGCGTTGCAAAAAAGTAAATAAAAACATATCATGCATGGTATAGTCAGCTTCGTTTCAATTACCTCCAACTAATAACTATTCTAGTAGAATTGCGGCCAAATACATTTTTCATAGTAATACATTTAAAAAACGATTGATTGTTAATTTTCCAAAAGTTAGAAATAATTATAATTCTATCATTAAACATATAAAAGAGTCCGTCGTTATGTGAAATTGTATTGGTACACCTGCCAAGGCAAAACCAGTTTACTGTTTTGCTTGAGTTTTTCTTTGGTTTCAACAAGATTTGTTCTGCGTTTTTCATTGCAACGGATAAACAAATTTGAAAAGATTTAGACTTGTTTGAAAAATAATTAACAAATTTATTATACTTGCATAGTTAGCACAGCTTCAAAGAATATAAGTGTACAATCACGAAAAAAACATGACGTTTGAAGTTCCGTCCGGATTCTAGACAATGGGATCGTATAAAAAGCCTTCAACACTGCATCACACAGTGACCCGGAGGGTCAGTTGCTATAAGTTGGATTACTAAAACCCCATTGATTACAGGTTTTCCAACGAATGCACCGCGGTCTCGTGTTTCTGGTCCACTGTTCCCGTCATGTTGTGAACTACGTCAGCGACAAACAGCTCGGAGGAGTTGGCCGCAATCAGTTTCAGGACTATCACTCCGTCCTCTCCTATGTCGCTCGACAGTCGGGCCACATCGTTCCGTGTACAGGAAGAATTCGCGCTCAGTTCCATCATTCTAGAGATGTACCTTATTCAGGAAAACGGAGATGATATTATTGGTTCAGAAAGTGAAATAATGTTTAAGAATACTATATAAAGTATACACGCATTAACGAGTATATGGTCTTACTCCTAAACAAATCGTTTGTAAAATACCAAATTATTGTTTCCATGAAATTATTTTTTTTGCTGAATGAAATATAAAGTGCACCAAGCACAATAAAGATACAGATTTTATACTGAACAGTATTGTGTATGTTACTAAATTATCAGCGGTTGCGTTGTTATTGCATTTACCTGTTTCTTGGAACTGGTATGATTGTCCTCAATATCCAGGTACCCAGGCTTGTACAGGTAACCACAGTTACGAAGAGCAGCCACACCCAGATGAATACGTAGGCAGCTTCGTTGAAAGTGTTGCTGGGTAAATTACATTGCAACATATACATTTGTTCATTTTGTACGTATCTAATTTTCATTTCACAAAAAACCTTTCGAGGAAATGCCGGTGATGACTTCCACATAGTTTGGTTCTTGCTTAACAAGTTATTAATAATGGTATAGCCATATGACTGGGAATCTGTTCCCAACGAATCCGATATCCGCATGAGTCGCTGAACAAGGACGAGTTGTTCCACCACGTTCACCACGTACAGGATTTTTACGATCAGCCATGTTACAGATAACCATCGCCAGGGAAGGCAACTCAAGTGCCTACACCAATTGCTTACATACCGCGCTACCTGTTTTGCAAGAACAGAACGCTCGACGAGGGTTTTATGCTCGTATCCAGCTGTTAGGTCGCTTATCTTATCGAAGCTGATGCCTGAATATACATGGAAGATGTAGAATAAAATGTGGGGCAGCTTGAACAGAAGGGCTTGAAGACAAAGTATTAACGGCAACCATTGGTAGAGCGTGAAGGTCGTCGTGCTTTCTTGTATTTGCGAAGAAGCATCTGTATAATCCCTTACTAATAATGGCACTAAACTGGACGACGTAAATTCATCCCTTCTATGTACAATATAGTAACTGTTCCAACATTGGGTTTCCGTGTAAATCACCATTGAATGTGTGAATTCCGGCGGGCACCAGCAGCGTATCGGGTGTTCAAACATTTGTCTCCAGCTCACAATACAACCGATTAGAATCAGCAGCCCGAAAGTCCACACGTGATTCAGCCGGTCCGAGAAGTCATCCAAGACCGCAGTTCGACCGAATAACCACATAGACAAACCCTTGCTTATAGTAGGCATATTTGTTGTTGCTTTGTTTCACTGCACAACACTTTCAGTTAAAATATTTCACAAGCGCCTTGCATAAACCAAATAAACAGGATGAACAACCACTCTCAGCTCAGCAACAATCCTGTGAATGAGCTTACGTAGACCTTATCTACTTTCCTCGATGCGTGCGCGTATCGCTTGTGACGTACACGATCGATCACGAATTCGCAGCAGAGTTGTCCTTCCATGTTCTCATATACATCTCTGCAACGGGCGCAATGACAAATATCTTGTCAAAACGGAAAAGAATAGATTTAAATTACATTCAGTTAAATTTTTAAGGACTTAAAGCGTGGAAATAAATCAACACTTATTGAAAATTAGCTATATACTCAAACCCGGTTAACTCGCGGTTCGGGTTGAGTCGCGGTATTTTATTAGCGCCCTCTGGATTTTGTTTATAAACAAACCTGCGTGACCTACTTGTCAAATCTGACAGAAAACATCTCTCGCTACATGTTGAAATCTATTTTTGGCAATTACATGTCGTAAAACTCAGACTTTAACAATATTTGAATTTTTATAGTTCTTGTAATTGTCGTAACGAAAAAATACGATATTGCCTAAAAATAACTGTGCTATTTATTTTATTTGATGTCTTAAATTCCATATATTTAAATTGTTATATACTGTATTGATTGTTACTTTGAAGAGTATGTCAGAGCTTTGATAATTCATGTTCAATTTAAAATTGGTGCTGTTTAACCTATTTACCGCGAATCTATCGGGAGGAAAAATAAACAACAATGGCGGACAGTGGTGTTGGATTTGTTTCTACGGCAGTTAATTTTGAAGGATTTTTTCCATAAAAAGGCAGTTGTCCAATAAAGTTAAGTTAAATATGATTGTCCTTTCTATCATTTACAGGATATATGAAGATCGTTTCTAGACACAAGTGAATTTTCCTCAAGTACCGCGAGTCAACCGTGTTGCAGTATACATGTATTTCGGCCCAAACCTGGTAATTGCGATGTATTGTCCGCTCTGGATCAACAGACGATTCTTGCATAAATCAATCGTACGGAGAATCCCGAAGATAGTCGATGTATCGATGTATGTTGGTGTGTTTTTTCAGGATCTTGTTTTCTTGCTCGTAAACACCGATGGAATCATTCCGATCAGTTTGTTTAGTAAATAAAAACTACACAAATTGAATTAATTAGTGCATTGCTTTAAAGGCAAACGTGTACTTAGAGGCGACGTTTACCTTCTTGTATTTATCGAACATATAAGAGTACTTCATTTTGCAATTTACCAAAATGTATTATTTAAGGGGCCGTCCATAAAGTATGTCACTCTCCAGGTGGGTGGAAGGGGTGTAAGAAAGTGTGACAGTTTGTGACATGGGGGAGGGGCGGGGGGGGGGTCAGGCCATGTGTGATGTCACACATTTATTTAAAAACAATTATTTCTAATTAATTTATTATTTCTTTAGTAGAATTTAAAAATAATTTTCAAAAAATTTGTGAAACATTTGAATTAGTTTTATGTCAAAGTAAGACGAATTGCGTATCTCCTGAATGTGTTGTTCGAATTTTTAATAGGCATCTCAAAGGCTGGGCCGGCTTATTCAATAGGCACAACCTCCACGCAGATTTCATTAGTAACTGACGAAGTAATTTATTGGACTGTTCCATTTTTTAGTAAGTAAAGGGTTGAGAAAAACTCTAAATTATAATTTCGTTTTTATCAGAGGTTAACACATGCATAAATATTCATACTGCCCACCAGAGGCCAAAGGCTCGCGGGTTGTTATCAGTGTTGGAAATGCCAGTAAATGCCAGACCTCATGGTGTTGATAAACTTTGGTTGATAACCTCTATTAAAGTCCCCTTACAGAAACAGAATTTTGCTGCAACTTTGCCGCAACTTTGCAGCAAACTTTTTTGTTTGCGGGAAGGTTTGCAAGAACTTTGCAGGACTTTGCGGCTAACCGCAAAGTTTCTGCAAAGTTGCAAGAACTTTGCGGCTAGCCGCAAAGTTTGCAAGAAGTTAGCAAGAAACATTTTCAAAATATTAGTGTTGCAGGAACTTTGCAAGAAACTTTTATTAAAAATATTGACATTGCAGAAACTTTGCAAGAAACTTTCATATAATATTGATGTTCCAGGAACTTTGCCAGAAACTCAGGATTTTATGACAAAATGGTAATGCCTTATATGTTAATATAAGAATATGAACTGAGTTTGATCCTACCAATATTACTGTTGTAAAAACTCTTAATATTGGCTTACTATAGTAATAGTAGTTTTCATAGTAAAAAATGGGCATTCTTTCATCAAAATGCATCAGAGAGTTTCCTACTCTTGCCTGATTTAAATGTGAGGTCATGATTGTAAACACCTGCGCAACAATACAAACAATAAAATATGTCAATGTACTAAATAATATTTCAAATTAAGTAGCATTGAGACATGAATGCAGAAGCTCTCTGATTAGTATGATAGCTCTCCTTATTCTTTGAATAGTACGTAAAGTTAAATAGGGAAATAATATAAAAACATTCATTGTATGGTTAAGTATGTTTATTTAAAAGTGCAATCTTTTTAATTCCCATTGGTATGAAAATGTACTTAACAAAAACTAATTCGGTAGAATCCCTTCCTTATTTTGGAGTTATTCTTCAGACGACAAATGCACTGACAAAGGATGCTGGATGTTCGACTTCAGGTGCTTGACGAATACTAATGTTTTAGTAAAAAAGGGGAATAACTCTTACAAATTCTTGACACAGTTGTCGCCTCAAGTCAATAGAATTATATAGGTCATCGAATCATAATGTGCATAAAGTTTCTAGTTGAAAGATTTGATAGTTTTTGAGAATCCATCTAAGTTGAAAATGGCCATTATAGTTATGTACTTAGTCAAAACAAGGGTAGATAACTTTATGAATACAGGTCACAGGGTTACCAGCCTTGCCACTATGGAGTGGACAGATGTCCTGGGTCCAAGTTTGAAGTGGATATCTAGAATAGTTTTTAATACAAAATTGACTTTAAGAAAAACTTAAATTTATCTAAATTTTGACCTCACACGTGCAAGTGTATATTTCAACTTGTAACATTAAATAATATACTAGTATATAATACTACAATTTTCTATCGTTATCACAGATTTACAAGTTTCCTCTTTATAGCCAAGAATCTTATCAATTCACGCTGACTCAGATGGCAGATTGAAGACAATAGCTGCATTTTTTTTCTTGCAAACCTTCCCGCTTTTTTGTTTGCCGCAAAGTTGCAGCAAAGTTGCAGCAAACATTCTGTTTCTGTAAAGGATCACTTCTGATTGGTTCTTTGCAGATTGTGAGCCAAATTTAAATGTGTAAACATGCATAGATCCACGCAGGACCTGTTACTGGTTTGAAATGTAGTTTGAAAGCAATGTTTGGACTTTTTAAAGTTAAAGTTTAAACAATATCCTGAAATACTGACTTTGATGAACATTCTTAAACAATTAAGTAGAATGTGGAAATCAATATTGTGTGTGTTGTGTGTCAACAAGTCTAAAGGAGTAATTCAGTGAGTTATGAAGTGGCCCTTTTGGAAATGCTTTGAACTGATAAACAGGTTTGTATTGTGTTTCTTGAATTGTTTTCTTATAATGTTAAGTTTACTTTAATGATATTGTTTAACAGTTTCAAATACCTGTTTTGGTGTGTGATTTACATTCAAAATAATTGATCAAACAAATTATCTTTGCAGTAGATCACATAAAAGACATATGAAGTCAGTCAAAGGTATCTCTATCTTACAAAACCAGCATAGTTGTAACAATCAATTGCTTAATCAGTGACCAAATGAAATGGCAATGTAACCTATACTTTGATTTATTTATGAATAACTACTCTGCCACGAAATGTTAAGCCTTTTTTTTACTTACATATATAAGGAAGCTATATATTAATTTAATTGATATCGCTTAAAAGGTGTAAAGCAAAAACTTAATATAATATAGTTTGTAACTTAATCAAAATTATAAAATAGTCAATCAAACATAAAACTTTTCTGTTTTAGTTTTATGTTTGGTGAAGCATTCATATGAAATTTCTAACATTTACAAAAGAAAGCTATATATTTGAATGCTTGCAATTTCATTTACAGAACATTCACCATGTGACAACTTTGCAACAACTTTGCAAGAACTTTGCACTTTGCGGCAACTTTGCAAGAACTTTGCGGCAAAGTTACCGCAAAGTCCCGTATGCAAATGAAGTTTGCGGGAACTTTGCAAGAACTTTGCGGCAACTCTGCAGCAACTTTGCACGAACTTTGCAGCAAAGTTACCGCAAACTCCCATATGCAAATAAAGTTTGCAGGAACATGTCAAGAACTTTGCGGCAAATTTGCAGCAAACTTTTACCATGTAAATTAAGTTTGCGGCAAAGTTGCTGCAAACCCATATGAAAATGAAGTTTGCGGCAAAATTGCCGCAAAGCTCATTTGCATGGTAAAAGTTTGCAAGAAAGCATGTTTGCGGCAACTTTGCTGCAACTTTGCTGCAAATTAGCAAGAACAGTTTGCAGGAAGCCTGTTTTTTCGGTAAGGGTCATTTTAATAATGTGAAAGTTCTTTTTAGTAAAATTTTTATACGGTTTAATAGTGAATTGTGTTTTAGAATAAATTTGAAATAGGTATTAATTTTAAAAAAAATTTGTTCGAAAGTGTGAGTTTGTGACATACTTTGGGGGGGGGGGGGTCCACGATTTTGTGACAGTTTGTGACAGGGGGGAGGGGGGGGTAAAAATGGTTTTAAAAAGCGTGACATACTTTATCGACGGCTACTGGAAGTGTATTGTTTTTCATTTTATCACGTAAAATGCCTTGTTGTAATGTGACCAATATGTTGGGATAATGATCTTCATTTTAGTAGATGTAAAGTCAAACTAGTGTTATGTTTACTCAGTATAAGAGTCTCTTGAACATACTTCACACGGACCAGCGAGTTTCGCTTCAAACAAAGCAACACTTATTAACCATATATATATATAGAGAGAGAGAGAGAAAAAGTTCGCACAATACAGGGCTCGAACCAACGACAGTTGAACACTAGCATGATGACCTACCAACCGAACTATATTATCCAATCATAGATTATAGATATTTTGGAGTGGGGCTCACGGCAAACAAAGTCGTTTAAAGTGTAAAACAAATTTATGTTTATACATAAACAAATAATTAAGTCGATGAAGGGAAGACCTATACGTATACAATGACAATACATACAGGACAAAACATGTGATAACATGAAATATCCTCCTGTTACCGCGTATTTAGCGGTTAATGAAACGAGAAACACAATTTCTGAATTAATGCAAACAATGCAAAAGTAAACGATACCTTAAAAGATTTATTATAATCCTGTTATATCAATGTATTTTTTTTATTAACAACGTGTTCAACCACGCAAAGCCAATTGTTCATTACACACCAGCAATAACATTCCTACTCGCGTGGTTTCCTCGAATCGAGACGTCACATCGAAAAGGGAGAGCACTTGATTGCAGAATATGCATTACGCCGAATTTCATAGTTTAGAATGGTGATTTTCTCTGCTTACCAGTAACTAAAGATGTATTTATAGATCTTTGCAATAGCTTAATATATGTGACCATACTGAATTGGTTGTTTTGTCGCTTATACTAAATGTTTATATTATGTTTTGTATTGTCCTTTTAGAATGTACTTTTGAAAATATGTATTCAGTTATTGCAGGTCTTCAATATTCTTTGATATTCTTTGATATAAATTCGTGTGAATTGTTACATGCGACACCATGAACACCGATATCCACATAACACTGATCGAGTTAAGACTTATCTAGAATATTTTGTTAATGTTGTCGGCTATTTTTAAACATTAATTATGTTCACGTTTATGTCAATTTTCTGTTAAATGGCCTCTATATTATCGAAACTCATACTAAAAAAGCATGTTGATGCAGTTGTTTTTTTAAAGAGAAGTGTGTACAAGATAAACAATATCGTTTTACGGTAATCGGTAGTGCGATTTACGACATCGGATTTTGGGCGGGAATGCAACGTGGTTACAGTCTAATATAGACCGGGTACGTTTAAGTATATTAACCGTACCCGGGGTACATGTCAGTATACTTAATTAAGAGTACCCAGGGTACATGTAAGTAGTACCCGAGCCGACAATGACCAATCGAGTCTGACTTAGCAACATGCTAATAATTGCATATATAAGTCTGCATGTGCATAATAGTTGCCATAACGAAGATTTTACAGAATCGTTGTTTGTTAATTCCTGCCTGATTGATAGATTTCAAAAAGCAAACACTAAACATAAAACAAAATGTGTATATCCCAATACATATTCCATAGAGCTTGTTTCGTGTATACATTTATAAAGTAGCTTTTGATTTCTGAAACACACATTCGCAGATACATCTTAAACAAGACTATTGCCAAGCAATAAAAGTCCCCTACCGGCTCCACCATTGTCAGAAATTCCACCATTGTCAGATTATTTTTTTTTTTGTTGCCATAGCAACCAGAATTTTTGACGTAGGAACAAAATGAAATGACGTGCATTATGTCCATATTGCCATTTATCCATGTTCCAAGTTTCATGAAAAAATATTAAGAACTTTTAAAGTTATCGCAGGATCCAGAAAATCACCATTTTCAGCATTATTTGTAGTCTATTTGTTGCCATAGCAACCAGAATTTTTGACGTAGGAACAAAATGAAATGACGTGCATAATGCCCATATTGCCATCTATCCATGTTTCAAGTTTCATTAAAAAATATTAAGAACTTTCAAAGTTATCGCAGGATCCAGAAAAAACACAATTTTCAGCAGTATTTCTCGTCTATTTGTTGCCATAGCAACCAGAAATTTTGACGTAGGAACAAAATGAAATGACGTGCATAATGTCCATATTGCCATCTATCCATGTTTCAAGTTTCATGAAAAAATATTCAGAACTTTTAAAGTTATCGCAGGATCCAGAAAAAAAACAACATTTTCAGCAGTATTTCTAGTCTATTTGTTGCATAGCAACCACAATTTTTGACGTAGGAACAAAATAAAATGACGTGCATAATTTCCATATTGCCATCTATCCATATTATAAGTTTCATGAAAAAAAATTAAGAACTAATAGTTATCGCAGGATCCAGAAAAAAACACCATTTTCAGCATTATTTGTAGTCCATTTGTTGCCATAGCAACCAGAATTTTTGACGTAGGAACAAAATGAAATGACGTGCATAATGCCCATATTGCCATCTATCCATGTTTCAAGTTTCATGAAAAAATATTAAGAACTTTTAAAGTTATCGCAGGATCCAGAAAAAACACCATTTTCGGCATTATTTCTCGTCTATTTGTTGCCATAGCAACCAGAAATTTTGACGTAGGAACAAAATGAAATGACGTGCATAATGTCCATATTGCCATCTATCCATGTTTCAAGTTTCATGAAAAAATATTCAGAACTTTTAAAGTTATCCGTGATCCAGAAAAAAACATTTTCAGCAGTATTTCTAGTCTATTTGTTGCCATAGCAACCACAATTTTTGACGTAGGAACAAAATAAAATGACGTGCATAATTTCCATATTGACATCTATCCATATTCCAAGTTTCATGAAAAAATATAAAGAACTTTTAGAGTTATCGCAGGATCCAGAAAAAAACACCATTTTCAGCAGTATTTCTAGTCTATTTGTTGCCATAGCAACCACAATTTTTGACGTAGGAACAAAATGAAATGACGTGCATAATGTCCATTTTGCCATCTATTCATATTACAAGTTTCATGAAAAAATATTAAGAACTTTTAGAGTTATCGCAGGATCCAGAAAAAAACACCATTTTCAGCAGTATTTCTAGTCTATTTGTTGCCATAGCAACCACAATTTTTGACGTAGGAACAAAATGAAATGACGTGCATAATGTCCATATTGCCATCTATCCATATTCCAAGTTTCATGAAAAAATATTAAGAACTTTTAGAGTTATCGCAGGATCCAGAAAAAACACACCATTTTCAGCAGTATTTCTAGTCTATTTGTTGCCAAAGGAACCACAATTTTTGACGTAGGAACAAAATGAAATTACGTGCATAATGTCCATATTGCCATCTATTCATATTACAAGTTTCATGAAAAAAATATTAAGAACTTTAAGAGTTATCGCAGGATCCAGAAAAAAAACACCATTTTCAGCAGTATTTCTAGTCTATTTGTTGCCATAGCAACCACAATTTTTGACGTAGGAACAAAATGAAATGACGTGCATAATGTCCATATTGCCATCTATCCATATTCCAAGTTTCATGAAAAAATATTAAGAACTTTTAGAGTTATCGCAGGATCCAGAAAAGTGTGACGGACTGACGGACGGATACAAAACCATAAGTTCCCTCCGGTGAAACTGGTAGGGGACTAATAAATAAACAAAAACATGCATTACATAAACATATGATATCCTAGACCTGTCCTGCACTGGAATTCAAGTTTGAACTCCAAGATTCACTGTGTTAGGAGTTGAATGGGAAGGTTCACATATTTCCACTTGTCGTTAAACACGCGCGCCACTTTCAGTTTCGTTCAAGAACATTGAACTAGCTTGATTTCTTAAGCCGCTATTTCTATCGAACAATTATATATGTGAACATATAAATGCCCCAATGTTAGTTAAACGATCTCACGCAAAGTGATGTCGGATTAAAACGGTTCTCTGTCAGATGTTTCCAGCGCCCTTCTCAGCATGTCAGCCACTTAAAACGCGTGACTTGCGGGCAAACATTTTTCACTCCTCCAGTCTGAAACATTTCTGTTATTGGCATTAGTCATGGGGGTCAACGTTTTAAGCACAATGTTTGTTTGTTTGTGTTTTTCTGAGGAATTCATACAGATTTCAAAATCATGCGTTATGCTTAAACAAGTAAGGAACTTGAAATAAACCGTTTTCAAATTATGTACACCCATCATACCTAATAGTGTGATCGAATGTTTCTTAGCAGCGTAAATGTTCATATAAAATCCGTGTAGTTTAATATAAGAACCACACACTTAAATTTAGCCAAAAACATGTGTGGCAACTTCACCATTCTTAATTGTAAAACAGTCTTTACCTTCCGTTCCGCAATTTTACACTAATCATTTGAAATTACTTTACAACCTCAACACTTTAAATATCAGTCAGTGTTCAATCCCTATATAAGGGCATATCGGGGTTATTGCCTGGCTGTCTGGCTAGCACAGTGGGCTGTTACAAGGAATCGCGCCGCTCTAAATATCAGGTAGTGCAAAGACTATGTTAACGTATTTAAATAGGTATTATTTTGTATTTCACGCTGTTGTTGTCATGGACGCGTTGTCGGCGCTTAACATAGACACTATATTTCTTTTTTTTTTTGAGGTTTCTTTTAAATTAATAGAAAAAAGTACAACATTAATGCTCCTCGCAGTCTCCTTACTGAACTGAAATTTAGATTAAATAATTACTTTCTTAGGGTATTAACATCTTCTGTAGTATTTTAGTTGTGAGGGTTTTAATAGTATTTTCATTCTGCAGAGAATTCTATAATGCATTGATATCCTATATATTCTACACAGTTAGTTTTAGGGCAACCCAAATCCTAATATTAGTATGGGCTACTCAAAGTTCAGTTTTTCGTTAAGCCAAATGTCTCCAAGAATAAAATCGTGAACTGTTATGTGAGTGGTAGGCACAAGAGCATTTGAACCATGCGACACGAGTTCAATCCCACTATCTGCGGGTGTGAGCTTGGTTTTCGGTCATCGCACATGAAAGGTGGGATTTCCTCAGCCCTCACAGTACATACCGACACCAAAACTAAATATCAGTTACCAAATTAAATAGCCGTATATTGCAGCTATCATTCTAAATCCGTGTAAACTTTCGTGTGTATTGCATGTGCATAAGCAGGGCACGACCAGGAATGGAACCGCGAGCATTTACATGTGAATCAACAACTTACATCTAAAATGGTGTCCCATTTTATTAAGTGTGTTCATATTTCATATATAAATGATCAACATACGCAGCAATAAACGTAACAATAACAAAACTCTAGTAGTTCAGTACTAGACAACGCTTATACAGTGGAAGCTGGGAAACATGACAGACGATTTTTTAGCTTTAACAAACAAGAGATGTGTTTGTCAGAAACACAATGCCCCCAAATGCGTGGCTTTGATTAATTTTCCTTACCTTTGACCTTGACTGATGACCTTGACCTTTCAAAACTCAAAATGTGCAGCTCCATGAGATACACATGCATGCCAAATATTAAGTTGCTATCTTCAATATTACAAAAGTTACTGCAAAAGTTTAACTAAGGTTACATTTTGTGACAGACAGACAGACAGACAAATACAATGACAGACAGACAGGCCAAAAACAATATACCCCCAATCATTCCATCCGGGGCCATAAAAATTACAAACAACAAAATGGAAAAATATGTAGGAGTTCCAACAAGATACTTCTAAATATGTCACAATAATGGTAAACACAGTGTGGTTTTTTTTTGGGGGGGGGGGGTTTATGACAGAAAATACACTGCGATTTTCACAGTTTGGACAAGATAAACATTACTAATAAATGCAATTCGAGGGTTTGGCCCAAAACTATTGTAACTATGATTTTTTCTCAAAACCACTTTCCACTAAAATTGTACATATTTTCATACCCTGCATCCATAAAAAAAATATCACAGTTATATAATTAACATGTACAATTTTATAGTGATCCTGCAAAAATGTTGTATCTAAAATATTGATTAATTGCTTTATTACTTTGTTGACATGTTATTTATTACTGGCAATGGTGCGGCCTGTTGTTCTTACAAGTCGCCAGCGCAAGTTGGCAGTATGCCACACCAAAAAAGTAAACAAGTACAAATTATTCCATGAAAAAATCAACATAATCAAATATTTTTTTCTAGGTTAATCTTTTCCGAAAATGTAAACGATTAACTGGTCGTTTCAGAAGGTTAACCGGTTAGCCGGTTTACTTCTTGCATCCCTATAAATAACATTAAGGATGTTTGAATTTACACGGGTATATTAGTCAAGGTATGATATTCCTGACTATGATAAATAACATTTAGGATGTTTGAATGTAAACGGGTACATTCGTCAAGGTATAGTATATCTGACTATGATATAACATTAAGGATATTTGAATTTACACAGGACATATTAGCCAAGGTATGGTATATCTGACTATTATAAATAACATAAAGGATGTTTGAATTTACAAGGGTACATTGGTCAATGTATGGTATTTCTGACTATGATAAGTAACATTTAAGATGTTTAAATTTACATGGGTACATGAGTAAACATATAGTATTGCTGGCTATGATAAATTACATTTAGGATTTTTGAATTTACACGGGTACATTAGTCAACGTATGGTATTGCTGACTATGAAAAATAACATTTAGTATGTTTGAAATTACACTGGTACATTTGTCAAAGTATGGTTTTCCTGACTATGATAAATTACATTAAGGATGCTTGAATTTTAACACCGGTACATTTGTTAAGGTATGGTACTCCTGACTATGATAAATAGCATTTAGGATGTTTGAATTTACACGGGTACATCAGTCAAGGTGTGGTATTTCAGACTATAATAGTAAATAACATTAAGGATGTTTGAACTTACACAGGTACATTAGTCAAGGTGTGGTACTCCTGACAATGATAAATAGCATTTAAGATAATTTTACACAGGAACATCAGTCAAGGTATGGTACATTATTGAAGGTATGGTATTTCTGGCTGTGGTAAATAGCATTTAGGATGTTTGAATTTACACAGGTTTATAAAGCAAGGCATGGTATATCTGACTATGATAAATAACTTTTAGGATGTTTACATTTACACCAGTACATAAGTCAAGGTATGGTATTTCTGATTATGGTACATAACATTTAGGATGTTTGAATTTACACTTGTAAATTAGTCAAGGTATGGTATTCCTGACTTTGATAAATAACATTAAGGATGTTTGAATTTAAACAGGTACATTAGTCAAGGTATGGTATATCTGACTATGATAAATAACATTTAGAATGTAAGAATTTACACGGGTACATTAGTAAAGGTATCATGGCATTCCTGACAGTGGTAGATAACATTTAGAATGTTTCAATTAACACGGGTTTATTTGTCAAGGTATGGTATATCTGACTATGATAAATAACATTTGGGATGTTTGAGTTTACACGGGTACATCTGAGTCAAGGATTGGAATATCTGACTATAAATAAAAACATTTCGGATGTTTGAATTTACACTGGTACATTAGTCAAGTTACGGTATTTCTGAGTATGGTAACTAACATTTAGGATATTTGAATCACATGGGTACATTAGTCAAGGTATGGTATTCCTGACTATGATAAATAGCATTTAGGATGTTTGAATTTACACGGGTACATCAGTCAAGGTATGATATTTCAGACTATGGAAAATAACATTAAGGATGTTTGAATTTACACAGGTACATATTAAGTCAAGGTGTGGTATATCTGACTATGAAAAATAACACTCAGGATGTTTGAATTTAAACGGATACATTATTCAAGGTATGGCATATTTGACTATGATAAATAACATTTTGATGATTGAATTTACAAGGGTACATTAGTCAAGGTATTATATTTCTGACTATGATGAATAACATTAAGGATGTTTGAGTTTACACGGTCGGGTACATCAGTCAACGTATGGTATTGCTGACTATGATAAATAACATTTAGTACAATTAAGTTAAATGTACACGGGTATTGGTGTTTTATCAGTACCGATATGGTTTCATGAGTTAAATCTGATGCAACGACCAAGAAATTCAAAGGAGGATTCTGTTGAATCAAATTGAAATGGGAAAAAGACAGAGACCTCATAAGGGGCCTTTTCACAGATTTTGGCATGTATTGAAGATTGTCATTAAATGCTTTATATTGATAATTGCAAACATTGGATCAACAAAGCTCCAGTAAAACAAGAATGAAATAAAAAAAGAAGAAAAAAAACAGTAACCCTCAGCTGAGCTGGAATCACTGACCCCTGGAGTCCTGGAGTAAACGTCTACCGCTAAGACCACTCGGCCATCTGTGCTTATACAATGATTGATGTATTTGATATTTTATATAAGCAATCCTCGTAGATTAACAAAATATAAAAACAACAACAGAACTCTCCAAATTATTCATTTGTTTTCTGTTGCAACGCTTTATAATTTCAGGTTTTTAAATTGTAAAAAGATGCATAATGGATAATTTAGAGCATCGTAATTGTTCCGAATTTTACTGTTTCCTCACCAAATATCATAATTATAACGAAAATTTGCAAATCTGAAACAACTTTTTTTAATTTTTTCAATTTACCAAAACTTGAAAAAGGCACATTTATTGCTTTGCAAAGCTCATGCCATTCCATTGGTGTCCACCATACATTCTTCTTTCTCCTCCTTTATGAAAATTTTGTATGAAAGTTACTGATGAAGTAATGTTTGGATGTTAGCATTAAGTATCATTTTGATGTTTTGGATTTTTTGTTTTGTTTGTTTATAATGAAGTTATGGACCTAAACATTAGAAATATAGGAATAGTGTGTAAATATGACAATACATGTTTTAATTGCATAATGCAGACTTTTAATTCACATATCAATTGCCAATTATTTCACAAGTTCTGCAATTAAATGACTGTCTTTATACATTATTTGATTATAACTATGGCATTTTAGTATAATGGAATACAATGGGAATTAAACAAATCTTTGCTAAATAAAAAAAATAAGATTAAGGAAATAACATATTATAATTTTATATTAAAGGTACTTAAGGTAAATCTACTTTTGTTAATATTAAAGATACCTATCATATCAAGACTTAAGTGTTTATTTTCACTTGCAACTGTTATGTGGCATTGTATCAATGATTATTGATATTATTATCATAATACACTCATTTAAATTTGTTTATTTTGATGGAATGTTATTTTGTAAGATACCAGTCTAATCAGTTGTAAGTACCTGGCCAGTCATGGTGTGCATTTTCTACTGTAACAGTTGAAATGAAACCAACCGTCCATCGAAGTATACTTAATTTAATGTCATTAAAAGATTTCTTCCCTTCTTTATAATTACATTATAAAATTAAGGTTATAAACATGTCCATTAAAAATCTTCCTTTATAGTTACAATATTTCTTGGATATGTCAAAACCATCAATTTTAGATAAAAACTTAGTGCAAAAGTAATGTATCTTTAGATACAATAGTTTTGCACCAAATTATATTGGCTAAAAAGGAATAAATTTTAACGCAACAGTATTGTATCTTGATATTAATCAAATACATTTAAATGAATCAATATTTAAACAAATTGTTAACTGTTATGTTTAAATACAGTTATTTACTACAAGTTTTAGCCTGGTTTTTATCAGGAAGTGAAAATTAGGGAAACAAGGATGTTTTTTTGATCTCCTGTAAAATTCTAAAAATGTGAGTTACAATAGTTTTGCGCCAAACCCTCGAATTGCTTAACAAGTTTTTGTTTTACTTCTTAATAAAACAATACTACACAATATTTACCAGGAGTCATTTTTCTCTCAAACTGTGTACAGTTATTCTTATTTAAGAAATAAATATGACAAGTGGAGTAATGGGTTGTGCATTTAAACAATGGCAGAAATCTTCATATCAGAGTGCACCTGACATCCAACGCAAACAAATGCACATCCAAAATTAACAAGAGGGCCATGGTGGCCCTGTATCGCTCCACTGCTTTTTTATGCGAAAAAAGCATGCAATGCGCATGGGTTGAAATGTACTCAAGCATGTGACTTTCTCTTTCTATCCCTTGTCCCATTGGGCGCTTTAAGTTGGAAGGGTGAGCATTTTTTATAAATGGAAAACGTTACTACGGTGTTAACTAAACAGACTAAAAAGTCTGGGAATTGTCGCACAGGTTCTTTGCTTATAACGTAGGTACATTTATCTCTCCAAAAGATATTGTCTCGGCTCCACCATTGTCAGAAATTCCACCATTTTCAGAATATTTTTTTTTGGTTGCCATAGCAACCACAATTTTTGACGTAGGAACAAAATGAAATGACGTGCATAATGTCCTTATTGCCATCTATCCATGTTGCAAGTTTCATGAAAAAATATTAAGAACTTTTAAAGTCATCGCAGGATCCAGAAAAGTGTGACGGACAGACAGAACAGAGCGCAAACCATAAGTCCCCTCCGTTGAAACCGGTAGGGGACAACAAGAATTTTGAGAATGTTAACATAAAAGAACAATACTAACCATTTGGTGAAAACAAACAAAACAATACAATTTTTTTTTTTATAAAGTATTATATACAAACAAGGTTAATGGACTAAATATAAACAAACACACTTGAGTGTTCTTCTTGTGTTAATGATGTATTAAACTGAGTTAAATTAATATAAAATATAATTTGTTTACCTTTCAATATCTTGCATTTTACATCTTTAGTTCAATGCTATTTCAATTAACTGAACAGCGTGACCAACATAATAAAGCAAAATATGCATATGAATCTGATAATACACAGATCCACTATCGTATAAATCAAATCATGTTTGTCTATTTCCATGTTCGAAAGATCCTCTTCTAAATTGATTTACTTCGCGAGTAGACTGAACTCCCAATTTGCAAACAGAAACACTGGTTTCCGTGACACAAATTCACTGTGCTCATTTCTAAACAAAATATGTGATTCTTGTATCTAAAATGTAGTCTTTTTTGTTATTATTCCTATCAAACTATATGATGTCAGTTGTTAATTCGATTGATATTTGTCATTTCAATAATCTTAATTTTCGCTTCAGGTCAGAATATACTAAATAGTTTCCCTATATAATTCAATGTAAAAGCGACAACTTTGAGCGAAAATAAATGCAACATTTTGCACATAGAGACCCCCATAACCATACCGTTTCTTACATGCCATTCTAAGCGGAATCGATTTATGCAATAAAAAAGATAGGTCATGTTCAATCCAAGAAAGAACTTGACACAAATCAAAATCGACTGTTTTTGCAACTTTTTTTTCGGCCGTTTCTTAGTGGAATGTAACCTTTTCAGTGCAAGGCTTTACTTAAGTCTCCAAGTTTATCATATTTCATGGATTCGGTCGTGAACACATATTTATGCCCTACCATTATCTCTGAAAGATAAAACCCGAACAATATTTAAACTTTAAAACATGCCTTCGAGTCAATATGATATTTTTTTAGAGAGTACAGCCCTACATGATATGATTATTTAGTATACTGTAACCTTCACAACGGCGCCATTTGCATACGAAATACCAAACACATTTTATGAAACCGATTTTAATTGGAAGATTGGGAAACGACAGCCAATATATTGCTCGATTTAATAATGCTTAGGCAGAATATACCAGTGTAAAATGCGGAGAGATTTCGCGGGCCGCGGATATATTAAGCATATGTTCATTTTTGTGACCCCTGGGGCAGGGTCAAATTTGACCCCAGGGGTATAATTTGAACAAACTAAGTAGAAAACTATTACATGTCACTACATACCAAATTTGGTATCCCTAGACCCTATGGTTATGGACAAGAAGATTTTTAAAGTTTGCACAAAATAGGCTTTATATAAGCATTTGTTCAATTTTGTGACCCCCGGGCAGGGTCAAATTTGACCCCAGGGGCATAATTTGAAGAAATTTGGTAGAGGACTATTAGATGTCTTTACATACCCAATTTGATAACCATAGGCCCAATGGTTATGGACGAGAAGATTTTGAAAGTTTTCATAAAATAGGCTTAATATAAGCAAATTTTCAATTGTGTGACCCCCGGGGCGGGGTCAAATTTGACCCCTGGGGCATAATTTGAACAAATTTGAAAGAGGTTCATCCAAGGAACATTCCTGAGAAATTTCATCAGAATTGGACCAGTACTTTAGGAGATGTTTAAAGAAAAAATTAACGCACGCAAGTACGCACGCACGACGGACACAGGACCATGACATAAGCCCCGCTGGCCTCTGGTCAGTGGAGCTAAAAATGGTGTACATATCATTTTAATTTGAACATGTCAATGTCAGCCCCAAAACAAAATTAAGTTAATTAAGTTTTAATTGATCATCGAAACCAATAAAACAGGTTTTGGTGCTTAACACATATACTATATTCTAATACATAGGCACCATCATGCTACAAATTGATAACAGTTTACTTCACATATAGACTCACAAAGTCAATGAAGTAACATCAGAAAAAAGATTTTTAAACAAGTTTACGCAGTCTTGAAATATGACTGTTCATTTTCACTTAGTGCTTCCTTACTACTGTTAATAAATAATCCTAGTCATGCTTATGAATGTTTTCTGATTTTCCCTTGAATTGTGACTTTTACCTAAGGGCATCATGCATGGCGCATAACACCTTGCAAAACAATGCCTGTCCTTTCTGTAGACCTATTTCAGAATCCATTCATGGTAGGCAAAGTTTTGCTCTAGACATAGTATTTATGTCTTAAATTGACAATTTAACCTTGAATTAAAACCTTGACCTAGAAGCCGGGTTCCTGTATATGACAATCCATCTAACCATTCTTTTCCCCTTTCCAAAGACCCATCTATGCTTGCCAATCTCAAACTCTGTACAAAAAAGACCTAAGGACCAACCTATTGTACATGACAAGTCTTTGCACAAAACTTTGTCACTTATATTATTTGAAAATCTTTTGATGATAGACAAGAGTAATTATCCACACAAAGTGTAAGGGAATAATTATTGTATTAGACCATGAACTGCAATTGTATTGATACTAGAGCCAAGTTATTTAATAAATCCAGATTATGTAAAAGTCACTTGACCTTTAACCTGGCAGTGTGACCTTGTCCTTGAGGTCTTGGTGGAGAACATGACACTTCTCCCATCATGTTTATCATTGCTGCCAAGTAATTAGAAAAGCCATTTGTATTGTACTAATACTGCAGAAGTTTATTTATTTGGCTAATTCAACAGATAGTATCTTAAAATCACCATTAATATTAAGTTAATTAATAATCATAAACCAGTGTGCGATTGTTTCTGGACAGACATAAAATCATAGAAATAATGACACAAAGTAACAGATTATACATTAATATGAACACAATCTCTTCTGGTTATGCTGGGATGAGAATTTAAGCTTTAAAAAATGTCACACTTTACAACCATTGTAACCTTTTAATAACCAGTCAAACAATACAAAATGTCATCATGGTTCTTATGAAATACTGAGTATGCGGCCAGCATAGCTCCAGACCAAAAACAAAAAGTAACATGCTAAACCTGTTTATGCCTAATGGACTCTCCCATCCTTCAAAATTGGATCAATTTATTTCCAAAATTAAGGATTTCTAGTATATTTTTTTCTATATTTAGAATATTTCTTACAGAAATTCCTTTAAGCAAACAGCGTAGACCCTGATGAGACGCAGCATCATGTGGTGTCTCATCTGGGTCTACGCTGTTTGCCAAGACCTTTTTTCTAGACGCTAGGTATAAATGGGTAAAGGATTTCCCGGTTGTGGAGTCTGAACAGGAGCTACTCTGGCCAATAATAAGAACATGAAACTTTGAGTGACTATATGGCAGACAGTATAGCTCCTGACCACACTGCGGGAATGCTCAGGTGGTCTGTAACTACTCTGCACGCATATGGTATAAGACCCTTTTTGCGGGTCATATGTACATTTAGTTCCCAGAACAAAGGGGGAGAGGTCTGTTTTAAATTTAAATTATTAACATATATGCCCATGTCTAGTTTCCTTAAATTAAAGTAAAGCACATTAATAACATTATACTTTGACATTAACATAGGCCAAAATATCCATGAGTAGAGCTTAATACTGACCTGAATCATTTGTAAAAAATGGTTTTCTATGATGCATTTACTTATTAACAATACTGTTGAATAAGCTAAAAATACATACTAATAACATAATCACCGATTGTTGAACCAAACTGTTAAATATATTATCTGATTATATGTTTTACCATTTAATGCATCTGAACCAAACAGACTGATTTTATGAGATACCAGCCTCTTTTCTTAAATAAGATCTAAGTTTGGAAATATTTTTGAGGAGACAAAATGGCACATAAATACATGGCCATTTCAACATTTTGTTCTTATTAGACATGTTATGAGAACAGGTCTAAATGAATTGTCAAGGCAGATGGCGTAACATTCTATCCCAGCAGTTGCATTCAGACTTGTTTTCTAATTATGAACCTCATATATATGGTGTTTTAACTTAATACTGATAAAAACGCCTGTTACTCATAATAAAGACATTCAAAATATAAATAAGCACACATGCCATAGGATAGCATATTACGTTAAGTTATTTTCTTTATGATTGTTTCATTAATACATGTTTACCTTTCTTAAAACATTTTCTTCATACATAGACTTAATAAATATAAGAACAGAAGTAAAATTTACAACTAGAATCACTACTTAAAGACACTCAAACTGTATTAACAACTTTGATTCAGATTTGTTATATTTACATACTTAAAATTACAGCATACTGTTTACAGTACTGTATGGCATGGTATGGCAAAATAATGTTGGTATATGACGAGAGCAGGAGTCATATCAGCTGTCCTTGACCTTTGACCTTTACTTGTATGACACTGACCATGGTGACCCAGATATGAAGCTCTGACTGTAGAGAGTGAATCCTGAAAAGTAATTTTTCGATCTTTTTATAGATCACCTTATAAAGATCTACAGTGATCAGTACCAATTGTTGGTATTGAAATGATTTAATGGTAAAGTTCACTTCCTACATGAAATGTATTTTCTAGAGCTCTTATCAACAACTCTTAAGAAGAGCTGTTTGTGAATATGATTATTAAGATTGGTGACAGTATATTTGTATCCATGTTGATTTAGTTCAATCATAACCAATTTTAAATACTATGCGCACACCATTGGTCACGTAAGATTAACACTTTATGAAAATTGTTTGAGTAACAGAGCAGAAACAGCTACAAGGCCGACTTAAGATGATGAAATAAATAAAACAAGAGCTTTGTTACACACATGACTAATATCCCTTAATATGCACAACTATGTTCAAAGGCAAGTATCTCAGGAATATGTGGATCCCATGTGATAAAAGTGTTTAGCACATCTAAACTGCATGGAGACAAACTTTCAGTTTCATCTTGAATCACTTGAGAAATGCAAAAGAAGTTTGTTTCACCAAATTATATACTAGTAATTGAAAAAATACAAACTGTTCTACAAACCAAACAACAGAGTAACTCGATTAAAAAAAGATCATTAGAAAATTGAAACTAACCATGTTTATAGAGTATCCTTCTCATCCCTCTAGGCCTTCCTATACAATAAAACAATATGTTATGCACAAATATATAATACAAAACAGTACAGCCTGGTAACATAAATAGTTTCAATGCAATGGAATTAAACATTGTGATCATCAGCATGAGAACTACATGTGAAAACAGGTCTTATGTCCTATGAAGCCTAGTAGCTCTATCCCAGCCACAAACGTGCAGTCTTGTCAGCAGCTTCCCTGCCAGCTTTAAGGTAATGCAAGGTTTTGCTCTTTGAAAATTTCAATAGGAGCCATTTACTGTCCAACGCCAATGCACATGGGAAGTACCAAGCCAATCGGTCCCTCCCTTCACAAGTTATTGAACGGAAACAGTGTTCACACTCAGTGTGACAGTGACCTTGACCTTTTACCTAGTGACCCAAATTTCAATAGGGGCCATCTACTTTCCAAGGCCAATGCACATGGGAAGTATCAAGCTAATCGGTCCCTACCTTCACAAGTTATTGAACGAAAACACTATTCACTTTTAGTGTGACAGTGACCTTGACCTAGTGACCCCAATTTTAATAGGGGCCATCTAATTGCAAATTCCAATGCACATCAGAAGTATCAAGTCAATTGGTCAATCCGTTCACAAGTTATTGATCAAAAACTAATTGGTCTACCAACAGACCGACCAACATCAAGCAAAACAATATACCCCATCTTTGGATTTGCTCAAATTTTAGACTGGTGACCTAATTTTTGTTCACAGGTTACCCAGATTCGCATTTTGTGTTGTTCAGAAACAATAGTGACAATGTGAAAATCAGCTAAAACCAGCTACCCTGTTCAAAACATTACACTTTCAAACAGATCCCTAAAGCTCAACAACATGGTCAACACTCAACAGAAAACAAAGAAATCAGCTGAAAAAAAGAGAGATTCTAATTTCTGCTAGATATGGTAACATACACATTCTGACCATGTTCCATAAAGATCGAGTAATAATAATAACCTATACCTAAGATTTGGCTAATCAACCTAGTTTTTCAAGGCACATGATCTAGATTTGATCTTGACTTAGATCTTGTCAATATAAACATGCTGATTAGGTTTTATCAAGATTGAATCATAAATAAGGCTTATGAAGTGGTAGTAACATTCGTTAAAGATTTCACCTGTTGAATTAGTAAAAGGGCAAACATAATGCAGATTCAAACTTGGCTTAATATTGTTAAGATAAACATTTCCACCTAGTTTTGTCAAGGCTGAGTAAAAAATATAAACGCTAGAGTGGTAACAAGCTAAAAGTTTACACTGCACCACGTACACTGGTGAATGTTACATTTATGTTGTATAACAGGTCACAAATATGTTGTAATACCAGGTATTTGCAATCGTTCAAAATGAATACCTACCTCTTTCTCCCATTTAATTTCTTCATATATTCTATCGAAACACTCTTTCATGAAGACATACTGAAACATGTCAGACAAAAAGGTAAGCAACTTCTGACTACTACTGCAACACAAATATTTTAAATTAAGGATTTAACTCAATTGAAGTGTGGCTCTCTTTTAATCAAAATGTATGCAACCACTACTAATTGTCATTGCCATAAAATTAGCTTAATGTATGAGCTTATAATCAAAATGTTAATTAAATTAAAGAAAAGAATATAAAGATAAAAACACATTTTTTTGTCAGAAGTTTGCATACACCTGCAAAATGAGCTTTTGTTTGGCACAACTACTCTAATGCATTTCAATGGCCTTTGTGTATGTGGGAAAACTATCATTAGTTCGCTCCCTTCTGTAAAAATATTTTAAAAATAAAAGATTCTGTAGCATACAATCCTATTTATAAACAAGTAAATCATATCTGAATCAACTGAGCTTAAATACAATTTTATGTGTTTTAAGAACTTAAGTTTCAACTTTTCTTCATTAATTGTCCTTCATACAACAGCTTCAGCAGAAATGAGCTCAAAATAAGCATGTTATTATGTATATCTCTTTAAATTAATATTTTAATTATACAAGAATTACCTCAAATGTAAAACAACACATGCTTGTATAAAAAAGTTAAAACAATTACATGGACATTGTTAATGATCCATAACATACACTACATAAGCTTACATAAGGGGTTAGAATCTGTACAACTCTGGGTTTCTTGCCCGGCCGATTGTACGTGAAGTTGAACACCATGCCCTCTTCCTCCACATCAAACTCCAGCATCTCCTTCCACTGGAACTCTATCACTTGAGTCTGCAGCAAGATATCATACAGTTATTGATAGTGTACACTCTAACTTAAGTCTGCAGCAGGATATCATACAGTTATTGAGGGTTTACTCTATCACTTGAGTCTGCAGCAGGATATCATACAGGTATTGATGGTGTACTCTATAACTTAAGTCTGCAGCAGGATATCATACAGTTATTAAGGGTGTACTCTGTCACTTGAGTCTGCAGCAGGATATTATACAGTTATTGATGGTGTACACTATCACTTGAGTCTACAGCAGGATAGCATACATTAATTGAGGGTGTTCTCTATCACTTGAGTCTACAGCAGGATATCATACATTAATTGATGGTGTACACTATCACTTGAGTCTACAGCAGGGTATCATACAGTTATTGATGGTGTACTCTATCACTTGAGTCTACAGCAGGATATCATACAGTAATTGAGGGTGTACCCTATCACTTGAGTCTACAGCAGGATATCATACAGTTATTGAGGGTGTACTCTATCACTTGAGTCTGCAGCAGGATATCATACAGTAATTGATGGTGTACACTATCACTTGAGTCTACAGCAGGACATCATACATTAATTGAGGGTGTACTCTACCACTTGAGTCTGCAGCAGGATATCATACAGTTATTGATGGTGTGCACTATCACTTGAGTCCACAGCAGGATATCATACAGTTATTTATGAAGTACCCTATCACTTAAGACTACAGCAGGATATCATACAGTTATTGATAGAGTACCCTATCACTTGAGTCTACAGCAGGATATCATACAGTTATTGATGGTGTACACTATCACTTGAGTCTACAGCATGATATCATACAGTTATTGATGGTGTAAACTATTACTTAAGTCTACAGCAGGATATCATACAGTAATTGAGGGTGTACTCTATCAATTGTGTCTACAGCAGGATATCATACAGTAATCGATGGTGTTTACTATAACTTAAGTCTGCAGCAGGATATCATACAGTTATTGATGTTGTACACTATAACTTAAGTCTGCAGCAGGATATCATACAGTAATTGAGGGTGTACCCTATTACTTGAGTCTGCAGCAGGATATCATACAGTTATTGATGGTGTACACTATCACTTGAGTCTGCAGCAGGATATCATACAGTTATTGATGGTGTACACTATCACTTGAGTCTGCAGCAGGATATCATACAGTAATTGAGGGTGTACCCTATCACTTGAGTCTACAGCAGGATATCATACAGTTATTGATGGTGTACACTATTACTTGAGTCTGCAGCAGGATATCATACAGTAATTGAGGGTGTACACTATCACTTGAGTCTGCAGCAGGATATCATACAGTAATTGAGGGTGTACCCTATCACTTGAGTCTGCAGCAGGATATCATACAGTTATTGATGGTGTACACAATTACTTGAGTCTGCAGCAGGATATCATACAGTAATTGAGGGTGTACCCTATCACTTAAGTCTGCAGCAGGATATCATACAGTTATTAAGGGTGTACTCTGTCACTTGAGTCTGCAGCAGGATATCATACAGTTATTGATGGTGTACACTATTACTTAAGTCTGCAGCAGGATATCATACAGTTATTAAGGGTGTACTCTGTCACTTGAGTCTGCAGCAGGATAGCATACAGTTATTGACGGTGTCCACTATTACTTAAGTCTGCAGCAGGATATCATACAGTAATTGAGGGTGTACCCTATTACTTAAGTCTGCAGCAGGATATAATACAGTTATTAAGGGTGTACTCTGTCACTTGAGTCTGCAGCAGGATATCATACAGTAATTGATGGTGTACACTATTACTTAAGTCTGCAGCAGGATATCATACAGTAATTGAGGGTGTACCCTATCACTTGAGTCTGCAGCAGGATATCATACAGTTAATATGGTGTACACTATTACTTAAGTCTGCAGCAGGATATCATACAGTTATTGATGGTGTACACTATAACTTAAGTCTGCAGCAGGATATCATACAGTTATTGAGGGTGTACTCTATCAATTGAGTCTACAGCAGGATATCATACAGTTATTGACGGTGTACACTATCACTTGAGTCTGCAGCAGGATATCATACATTTATTGACGATGTACTCTATCACTTGAATCTGCAGCAGGATAGCTGGCAGTGATTAAGGGTGTACTAAATCACTTGAGTCTACAGCAGGATATCATACAGTTATTAAGGGTGTACACTATCACTTGAGTCTGCAGCAGGATATCATACATTTATTGACGATGTACTCTATCACTTGAATCTGCAGCAGGATAGCTGGCAGTGATTAAGGGTGTACTAAATCACTTGAGTCTACAGCAGGATATTATACAGTTATTGAGGGTGTACTCTTATCTCTTAAGTCTGCAGCAGGATATCATGCAGTAATTGAGGGTGAACAATATCACTTGAGTATGCAGCAGGACATCATACATTTATTGAGGGTGTACTCTTTCACTTGAGTCTACAGCAGGACATCATTCATTAATTGAGGGTGTACTCTATCACTTGAGTCTGCAGCAGGATATCATACAGTAATTTAGGGTGTACTCTATTACTTGAGTCTACAGTAGGATATCATTCATTAATTGAGGGTGTACTCTATCGTTTGAGTCTACAGCAGGATAGCATACAGTTATTGAGGGTATACTCTATCACTTGAGTCTGTAGCTGGATATCATACAGTAATTGAGGGTGTACTCTATCACTTGAGTCTGCAGCAGGATATCATACAGTTATTGATGAAGTACACTATCACTTGAGTCTACAGCAGGATATCATACAGTTATTGATGAAGTACCCTATCACTTGAGACTACAGCAGGATATCATACAGTTATTGATGAAGTACCCTATCACTTGCGTCTGCATCACAGTATCATGCAGTTATCATGTGGTTTAGGTCACACAATGTACTTAATATTGAATATACATGTGTATTAATTTTAATTTAGGTTGTACTCTTATCATTTGAGTCTGTATCACATTATCACAAAGTAATTAGGAGGTGAAGTCACTATATGTAAATTTAAATTGAGCGTGTACTCTTTCACTTGAGACTGCATTACAGTGACATACATTAATTTAAAGGATGAAATCACAAAATATGCAAATTTAGTATAATATTTTTAATTTAGGGTGTGTAATCTATAATTTTAGTCTGCCTTGTGATGTCACACATTAGTGAGTCAACTCACAAAATATACCAATATACAAATTTCATAGATTAACTTAAATTCTGGAAGCATTCTGTCACTTCAGTCAGCATCATATCTGACAGCAATTTGAAGGTAAAATTATAAATACACAAATTTCATAAAATCATTTTAATTCAGGGTGAGCTGCATATCATACACCAATTGACATAAATACATGTAATATTGAGGGTGGACTCAATCTCCTGGGACTTTGTAATAACATTTCAGTAATGAGATACAAAAGGTAAACTCAATCATAACAGATTGAAACAAGATCATTCATACATTGAAAGAAAGGCTCAAAACAAATCATGATAACAACAGTAATGTTAAACATTAATTTATTTAAGTGTTTGTTCAATCACTTGATAATTAGACTGGATATCATGAATTAATTCGAAAAAAAGGTAAACTAAAATCACTTAATCTCATACATAAATTCAAATTACAGAAAGAGCACACTACTGTAATTTATCTATATTTTCTGACACTTAGATTCTGGACACCAACTTTTTTAAGCCAAAATAGTTATTTTGTGTGAATCCATAATTCGTACTTAAAATAATCAAATGATAATCATCTAAAAATCGTACTCTGTGGTCAATGACATCCTATGAATAACAAGTTAAAAACAATGAAATTATTTTGCAAAGGTATACTTTGGTAATTAATACAAAACTGTGTGGTATATACAAGCACATGCTTTTATATATATTGTATGTTTTTGTTTTTTCTTATTCAATAAGAAAATGTTCAACAAACCAAAGAAATGTACAATAGTTTTAAGCCAATCCCTTGACTGGTGACATAAGTTTGTGTTGCAATATTAATTACATTTAAAACTGTAATACTGGTACCTATAACTTGAATTTCAACTGCATATCACACATAACTGCTGTCACTTTCCAATTTTTGCACTAATATGTTAATAATAATCTTAAAAGAAGTTCTTACATCCTCTGATGCCCTTTACAAAAATAAATTTTCTCAGCATTTACGCATAAACTTTTTTCCAACTTTGTGAATATTTGCAGTGCAAAAAGTGAATGGCATGAAATAACGTGAGAAAAAGTCAAAATGATCAAGAAGAATTTCACCCACCTCTGGAGTCCCATCCGCTTTACATGCTTTTAATTTAAAACAGGGTCTTGAAATAATTGCTATCACATGTCCATCTTTCCTCGAGTCACAGGGGCAATGTGGGAACTGTATTTCACTGTAGCCCTCAAGATGCCGCGCTGTTTTCAAGTACTAAAAGATCAAACAGAATAATCTTTTTTTTCAAATACTTTCAGAATATACATGATTGTAATTCAATATCGTTGTAGTAAAATAATACCTTTACACAAAAAGCTGCATATTTGAGATTCTTTAAATGATGTGCTCTGTTTAATTGTCCATATATCCGATAGCATAGTTGGTTAAACATATAAACTCCAGTTTTTTTGTTTTAAAATATTTATAAGCAATAGATCATCAATTTAACATGAAACATGCATGTTGCTGATAAAATTTGTTAAAATAAACAAATATAAATGCATCATAGGTTGTAAAACAAGAATACAACTTACATAACACTCAACGCATCTTTAAATGCATTAAGAAGCAGTACTTGTAGAGTTCTTTTCCTGTTGTATAGCCTACTGCTGGCTATTTAGATGCATAGGGGATTAATCACAAGTGCAAAGCACAAGTGATTTAATACCACACATCGAACATTCCAGCTGTGTTTATTTGACAACAAACTATGATCCTCAAAGTATTATTTTCATTCTTACACATATAAACACTAGCACAGGACGATTTATCCTGATATGTCACTACAATTGTGTGCATTATTTCTTAAGAAGATCCACCCATAATGAAAAGCTCCATCTGTTCCATCAATTAATTTATCAAAGGTTCAGAAACAAGACTTTAACAAACAACGTTTGTTCAAGACTGCAATGAATCCCAAAACACCAAGGTTTTTTGCTGTGTGTTCATATTTAAGAGTAATATATCTTGTGATGTTAAAGTAAATTGTGTTAGAAATTATTCAGGCCCTTAAAAGATTTTTTTAATATCATTCAGGCATGTGACATTCATAAACAATGCATGCTATTTTCACATTTGGGATAAATAATTGACTCAAATGTTTGTTTGTAGTACTTTCATGGAATGTGTTAGCCCTGCCCCGAATTGCAGGATATTTAATTGTTGGGCTCTTTCATTGTATACAAGAATATTTTCACAGTCATTGTTAGAATGTGTATTTTACCTCTAGCATCTTTCCCGCATCCTGCATAGACTTCAGCTCATAAAGCTTGTCTTCTGTTTTTATGAGACCCTTGTTGACTTCCTCCACAGCCTAGCAACAGAAGAAATCTAATAAGGTGCTTCCCTCCAGCGATTTCTTTCCTTCTGTGTAAAGTACAGGAAAACGGCACTTTCCCAATCTGGGAAAAAATTACATATTTCCCTAATGAAGGTTAATTTTTTTTTTAATGAACTTTAATTAATTTACTTATGCAGCTCTATGGCTAGAACCTTAGTAAATATAATATTAACAACTTGACATCAGTTATTCTCAATTTTAAGGTATTTGTTAGCAAAAAATGAAATACACTAATTTCCCGATTTGAAGATTTCAAGACGCATTTTTCCCAATTTCAAGGTTTTCACGACTCATTTTTTCCCAATTTTGAGGTTTTCACGTCTCAATTTTTTCCAATTGGACCGGTACGGGTACTTTTGCCAATAGGACAAAAAAATCGCTGTCCCTAACAACAAAATATTCTGACATGATGCTTGCCTAGCAGCAGAAATATTCTGACACATGATGCTTGACTAGCAACAAAAATATTCTGACACATGATGCTTGCCTAGAAACCAAAATAATATGCCATAATGCTTGCCTAGCAAAACTAGAGCTTTGTCGCAGACGTGACGAATACCCCCACATGCCGCATTGACACATAATATTTTGCCTGTCTTCTTCACAAAAAACAGCGGACACCATGCTCAATTTTTAAAACGCACTAAGTGACCCCTTGACCTAGTTTTTGACTCAGAAAGGCCCATGTTCTAACTTGGCCTTAAGATCATGTCCATTAAACTTCTGACCAAGTTTGGTGAAGATCGGATGTAGACTACTTGAATCAGAGAGCGGACAACATGCTGAATGTTTAAAACACACTAAGTGACCCCGTGACCTAGTTTTTGACCCGGCAAGGCCCATGTTCGAACTTGGCCTTAAGATCATCTAGATATAACTTCTGACCAAGTTTGGTGAAGATCGGATGAAAACTACTTGAATTAGAGAGCGGACAACATGCTGAATGTTTAAAACGCACTAAGTGACCCCGTGACCTAGTTTTTCACCCGGCAAGCCCATGTTCGAACTTGGCCTAGACATCATGAAGATACAACTTCTGACCAAGTTTAGTGAAGATCGGATGAAAACTACTTGAATTAGAGAGCGGACACTTAATACGGACTGATAGACAGACCGACCGACCGACCGACAAGTTCACTCCTATATACCCCCCTAAACTTCGTTTGTGGGGGTATAATAAGTACTTTTCTTAAATGATGGCCCAAGCAACAGAAACATCCTGACATGATGCTTGTATAGCAACAGCAATATTCTGGCATGATCCTTGTCTAGCAACAGGTATATTCCGAAATAATGCTTGCCGAGCAATCAAAATAGTCTTACATGATGCCTGACTAGCAACAGAAATATGCTGACATGATTTTGTTGCAACAAACATATTCTATCATGATTGATGGTTGCTTAGCAATATAAATATTCTGGAATGATGCTACCCATTCAAAAGGAATATATTGTATTGATGATTGCCTAGCAAAATGAAAATTTGCAAACAATGAACAACAACCAATATAGACCAACACAACGACTTAATTCAAAAACAATAAAGTTCAGCATTCAAATGAAAACGCACACACTTTCATGGATCCTAGTTGAGATAGTTTTACCTTGGTTTTAAATCAAAATACAGCCATTTTAAATTAATCTGAACAGAGTGCCTTTAAATATAAGCACACAAGTTAAAAGCATCAGAATGGCAGATTAAAAATAACATACATTAATGATTAGGGCTGTCACGATACGCCGTGAGCGTACCGCGGTATATCGTGGTACGGCAACACTGTATCTTGGTACATACCGCAATATTTTACAGAATATGTATCTGTGAAGAGAACAGCAGAATAACAAGTTTTATGAACTTTATTTAACTCAATAATCAGAAAACACTGGTATCATAGTATGACTAGAAACTGTAATAAACTTGATAGAAGTAGTCATTGTTATTGTTATTGTTATTCGCATCTTTTTCTTAAATGTCCGCCATGTTGTTTACAATAGCTGTGACAACGATCTGTGTAAATCAAACGCTTCAAGGGCATGTTTAAAATGCGAAGTCAGCGGTCAGAATCTTAAGATAACATGATTCCGAAGTGCCATGCTTTGAACGATCGATATACTAAGGAAAGAAAATAAGAAATAGAATAAACATCTTTTGGATAATTATGAACTTATTTGCAAAGGAAATCGGTATTCAAAAATAGGTACAGACCCATACTATCGCCGTATTTTAAACGTGAAAGTTAAACATCTACAAGTGGAAGCGCTTGCTTGACCTGGATATTGACGGATTATTTATTTAGCCCTTTTGAATTGCTTCTACAGTTTTCAAAACGATATCTATATCAAAATAATTATGTTATGTATTTATATCTGTGCTAATATAATAATATTTTTAAAAAACGGTGCGGCAACGCCGTACCGCGGTGCGATTTTTTTCACGACATGCACCGCGATATACCTATATACCGGTGTATTGTGACAGCCCTATTAATGATTGTAATTTATCTTCATGAATAAAACTTAAAAACTAATTTCTGATAATTAAAACAGCCATGCCTACAAAATCAAATTTGTGTAATAATAATCACCATTGTAGGGTTACGGTAAAGTTATTTATTGAGATGTATCGTTAAGGTAAATTTATTAATTGAGATGTAACATTAACATGTTCAACTAACAAGAGCACCGCATAACGGTGCCAACGCTCGGCTGCAGGAGCAGTTTTGAATAAATGAAAGCTTGTCAGATTAATTTTTTTTTAAAGAGGTTACAGTGACCTTGACCTTTGACCTAGTAACCCAAAAATGGGTGTGGCGTGTGGACTCATCAAGGTGCATCTACATATGAAGTTTCAAAGTTGTAGGTGGAAGCACTTTGATTTTAGAGCCAATGTTAAGGTTTTAGCACGACGTGGACGGTGGACTTCAGACGACACAACGAGCTGGCTATGACAATACCTCGGGGTTTTCTCTGAAAACAGCTGAGCTAAAAATACAGAATCACTGGTTATCATAAAAACTTACTACTTACAACAAGTTATACACTAAGTGTACCTGTCCGTATAAGAAGCCAATTGCAACTGAGTCTGCATTGAGAAACTTCTCCCTTGCAGGGGAAAACACCCACTTCTTCAGAGCTATGCATGTAGCTGTAGCCGTGGAGTAGTTCTGTATGTAAATATTGTGTGGGAATTCTGTTGTATGTAACTTCCTCTCTGAAAATGAAGTCTTAAGTCTGGTTAAAAGTATGAGACAGATATTAAGATATTTTTTGGTTTCGTGTTGTTTGAAAATAAATAAAATGTCTAAATGTTACTGTTGTTGTTAAAGAAGTATGACAATTATGTACTGTTGAATACTATCAGTAGTAAATTGAATAAAAAGAACAAAGTACTTATACTTGATACATTTTACAATAAACACTTAAAGGTTGGTATGCAACATACACTTTTAAAAAGGATATTAAAAAGTTTTCAACATTATGAAACAAGAGGGCCATGATGGCCCTGCATCGCTCTACTGTTTTTTCATTGCGAAAAAAACGTGTAATGCGCATGGGTTGAAATGTACTCAAGCATGTGACTTTCTCTTTCTATCCCTCATCCCACTGGGCGCTTAAAGTTGGAAGGATGAGCATTTTTATATATGGAAAAAGTTACTACCGTGTTAACTAAACAGACAAAAAAGCCCGGGAATTGTTGCACAGGCCTTTTGCTTATAACGTAGGTACATTTATCTCTCCAAAAGATATTGTCGTTCTTTCTATTTCACATATTTTTAGATACTGAAGATCAAATCTACGCATTTGATTTGAAACAGATTCACAAGACCCATAGGAATCAAAATTCCTTTACCCTTTACCAAACAACACATTTTGGACTTTCCCAATTTGAAAGATGTTGCAGACGTCAATTGAATTAAAATGGAATATGAAGGAAATGATCAGGTAGGGTAGAAATAATTGTGATAAAAGGAGAAATTGCTCATCAACCCACACATCCCTAAGACCAACAAGCCTGAGAATGTTATGATAATCTAAAGATTATTTCTTTATATTTATAAATGTATTTAATTAAGTAATACATTTGACTTCTAAGATCAATTCATAACTAGTATTAAGAAAATTATAAAATGGTCAGAAATATATATGGATTGTTGAGCAATTGACAATCATTTCAACAATTCATGATCAGTCATGATTCACAAATGGAACAATTAATCATTAGTTATTAAAAAGCAGCATATACGATAGTTAAGAACATTGCACTTCATTAATTTCAACACCTTCTCTTCGATACAAAGTTTGAGTTTACCGTGCAGTATCATATATTGACTTTCCTTGAAATAATTATGTTCATGGAAGCTGTGTTTTTAAAATCAATAATATATTATTAAACTGGTTTTAACACTATAAAAAAGACATGAAATTAACATGTCATCCAAAATATCTTCATCCGGATATATGGTCACTTTCGACATATTTAAATAAAACCCGACTTTTTTCAGTTTATAAGAAAAACATTCTTAACACATGTTTTTACTTCAATGCCTTTGTAAGCAGTCACCATCTGACCTAAAATGGCACTAAATGACAGGGTTTTATCTCATGTTTACAAGATGTTGATGTTGTTGTTGGTCACAGCCAAACAGCCGCAGTAATCTCCACTGGTAAAGGTCATATGTTCAGTTTTGTGACCCCCGGGGCCGGGTCAAATTTGAGCCCAGGGGAATAATTTGAACAAATTTGGTAGAGGACTATAAGATATCACTACATACCAAATTTAGTAGCCCTAGGCTCTATAATTAAGAACAAGAAGATTTTTAAAGTTTGCACAAAAAAGGCCTAATTTAAGCATATGTTCATTTTTGTGACCCCTGGGGCAAGGTCAAATTTGTTCCTAGGGGCATAATTTGAACAAACTAAGTAGAGAACTATTAGATGTCACTACCTACCGAATTTGGTAGAAATAGGCCCAATGGTTATGGACAAGAAGATTTTTATAGTTTGCACAAAATGGGCCCGATATAAGCATATGTTCAATTTTGTGACCCCTGGGGCAGGGTCAAATTTGATCCCAGGGGCTTAATTTGAACAAACTTGTTAGAGGACTATAAGATGTCATTACATACCAAATTTGGTAACCCTATGCCATACAGTCATGGACAAGAAGATTTTTTAAGTTTGCACAAAATAGGCCTTATATAAGCAAATTTTTGATTTTTTGACCCCCCCAGGGCAGGGTCAATTTGACCCCAGGGGCATAATTTGAACAAACTTGGTAGAGGACTATTAGATGTCACTACATACCAAATTTGGTAGCCCTAGGCCCAATGGTTATGGACAAGAAGATTTTTAAAGTTTTCACAAAATAGGCCTTATATAAGCAAATTTTCAATTTTTTTACCCCCTGGGGCAGGGTCAAATTTGACCCCAGGGGCATAATTTGAACAAACTTGGTAGAGGACTATAAGATGTCACTACATACCAAATTTGGTAGCCCTTGGTTCAATGGTTATGGACAAGAAGATTTTTAAAGTTTTCACAAATTAGGCCTTATATAAGCAAATGTTCAATTTTTTTACCCCCGGGGCAGGGTCAAATTTGACCCCAGGGGCATAATTTGAACAAATTTGATATAGGACTATAAGATGTCACTACTTACAAAATTTGGTAGCCCTAGGCCCAATGGTTATGGACAAGAAGATTTTTAAAGTTTGCACAAAATAGGCCTTATATAAGCAAATTTTCAATTTTTTTAAACCCCCGGGGCAGGGTCAAATTTGACCCCAGGGGCATAATTTGAAAAAACTTGGTAGAGGACTATAAGATGTCACTATACAGCAAATTTGGTAGCCCTAGGCCAATTGGTTATTGACAAGAAGATTTTTAAAGTTTGCACAAAATAGGCCTTATATAAGCAAATTTTCCATATTTTTACCCCCCGGGGCAGGGTCAAATTTAACCCCAGGGGCATAATTTGAACAAACTTGGTAGAGGACTATAAGATGTCACTACATGGCAAATTTGGTAGCCCTTGACCCAATGGTAATGGACAAGAAGATTTTTAAAGTTTGCAGAAAATAGGCCTTACATAAGCAAATTTTCAATTTTTTAACCCCCTGGGGCAGGGTCAAATTTGACCACAGGGGCATAATTTGAACAATAAGATGTCACTACATACCAAATTTGGTAGCCCTATGCCATACGGTTATGGACAAGAAGATTTTTAAGTTTGCACAAATAGGCCTTATATAAGCAAATTTTCAATATTTTGACCCCCCGGGGCAGGGTCAAATTTAACCCCAGGGGCATAATTTGAACAAACTTGGTAGAGGACTATAAGATGTCACTACATAGCAAATTTGGTAGCCCTAGGCCCAATGGTTACGGACAAGAAGATTTTTAAAGTTTGCACAAAATAGGCCTTATATAAGCAAATGTTCAATTTTTTGACCCCCCGGGGCAGGGTCAAATTTGACCCCAGGGGAATAATTTGAACAAACTTGGTAGAGGACTATAAGATGTCAATACATACCAAATTTGGTAGCCATAAGCCTAATGGTTATGGACACGAAGATTTATCAAGTTTGCACAAAATAGGCCTTATATAAGCAAATTTTCAATTTTTTGAATCCCCGGGGCAGGGTCAAATTTGACCCCAGGGGCATAATTTGAACAAATTTGAAAGAGGTTCACCACAGGAACATTCCTGAGAAATTTCATCAGATTTGGACCAGTAGTTTAGGAGAAGATGTTTAAAGAAAAAGTTAACGCACGCACGCACGGACGCACGCACACGACGGACACAGGACCATGACATAAGCCCCGCTGGCCTTTGGCCAGTGGAGCTAAAAAACCAAAGTGAACAATGTCATCTTAATATTTAAACTATTAATTATATTTTAAATTATTCAGATGGTATGTTCAATAGGTTCAATGCTATTCAACAATATATGATTTTTAAGCTCCCATTTCTATTGATTAACAATACATAAAATTAATTGATGAATCTAAAACAATGCTTGCAAGGTCATTATAAATATTTCCTATGGCTACTTCCTTTTAAAAACTAATTTTAATTCTTGAAAATTAAAAGTAACTGATCCATAAACTTATTATGATAATTGAATAGTATGTGACATTTGATATGTTAATAGATGATAAATAAGCAAAAAAATCACTCCATACTTGTTGCCAGACATAGTCAAATCATAATCTTGTATATCACATGACCACCCTGTAACCAGAGCGTGTACAGTTGGGTACTGATCTTAAGATAACATAAGCCTTGTTCTGGAAAAACTGGGCTTTATGAATGCTCGTAAATTTACATCCCTGATTAGCCTGCGCAGTCTACACAGGCTAATCAGGGATGACCCTTTCAACACTTTTTAAATCTTACCAAAGTTATGTTCAACAGTTTCAAATAAATAGAAGCACTCGGCAGCACCAGCTGAAAGGTTGACTTTTTCAACGACCGCCTGAAAACAAAAACAGAACATTAGTATAATATACAATTATGAAAAGCCAACAAACTATTCTATGTTTACTTCTGGAAACAAAATACACTGAAGTAAGGAATACACACAAAAATACTTCTTTACAACTAAATATCCTCAATAGATTTGAGCCAGTCTCAGGGAAAACTGTGCTTCATGCATATGCATTGGCACAGGATTATCAGGGACGACACATTCCGCTTTTAAAGATTTTTTGTTTAACCTTTTACCCATAAGAAGCAAAGTGAAAATGGCTTTTGCAAACAGCATTTACTCATAGTCTGTTCAGGTTTTATGCTGTTTGCTTCTCATCATAATATTAGAGTTGGAAATGAAGCCTTTCAAACTTTAAAGCGAGACTATACGATTTTTATATGTGTTAACTTGTAATATATTGATAAAAATATGTTACAATAACACAAAATGGGCAAGAAAAATTAAACATTGAGGACGAATTTCATAAAATGCAGCAAAGCCAAATTAGCACCCCGAGCCGATTGTGACGAAGATAATTCGTACTTATTTTCCTACAATAACAGAATCATTTGTTTTTTTTATTAGTTTCCGAGTTAGTGTTTGAGTGTCATATGAATATATATCGTTGCAGGAATTTGGAATGAACCGTTAAACCAAATTTAGATTCACATCGTACATGCATGAATACATGCTAGCGCAGGGCTCAACATTAACAGTTGTCCAATTGCCCCTGGCAAGTTAATGTTGGGTCCGGGCAAGTTATTTTATAATCTAGTTGTCCGCCCAGGCAAGTGCAAAAAAGAACAAAGAGCATTAAATTTTGTCTTAAATTAGACTTTAATTGCTGTTATCATTTTGTTAAATGTGCAAAAGTAAAAAAGGTTGTGTGGTGTATCATTTTGATCTTTATTAAACAATATGAAGTTTACAGTTAATGTGATATTTCATGTTTGGGCAAATGGCTTTACGTTCAGGGCAAGTAGATTTTCTAAGTACTTGCCCGGCAGGGCAAGTTGGTTTTTAGGTGAATGTTGAGCCCTGTAGCGAATTCGACTGTACAGACATTTTTGATTTCAGAATTAAATATCTGGCTTATTTCGCATTTTTTGACACATGTTCGTCTCAACTTTTATTTCAATTTATATTGAAATATGTATAATAAGTTTTTTACACATTTTATATAAATTCATAAATATTTGACAAAATCGTATAGTCTCGCTTTAATATATTAAGAAAGGACTTAAATTAAATTTGATTTTCTAAAGGACTTCAAATGCTTCAAAATGCGTTTATAAAGGGTAAAGGGTTAAAGGAAGTCGCTCCAAAATGAAAATAGAGTCTCCACAGACAGTATTGTCCCTGATTAGACAGACTCATGTCATGTGGGACAATACTTCACACACATGTCATTAAGCACGTGTTTTTTCAGATACCAGCTCATTCATTCTGACCAGATTATTTTATGCAACAAACTGCAAATTTCATAAAATATATAACATTGTAAACAATGTTTATTTCAATATTATGTGTTTCATTCATCTCTAATGTCAAGTTGAGCTAAAATTTCTACATACTTAAATTAATATTGAAAACTGATACATATTTTGCCATGAGGATGTTTTACATGAGAGACCACATATCTCAAACTTGACCCTTGACTTTTCCGCTTCATATAGGTGCTTGTGTTTCATAAACAAAATGGTTCACAATTTACATAGTTAATTGTTAAGTACTTCCTTAATATTAGCAGTCAATTGGTTCAACTATCACACATAGCATTTTTTTGCCTACTTAGGAAAAGTACCGGTCCCATGCCAATTGGGAAAACCCTGAAATCGGAAAAAGTTGTGTTGTGAAATCGTTAGATTGAGAATTATTACAAAAAAATCATTGCTTGGTACTTTGTTGCACAAACCAATTTAAATAATCATAACATGCCTTTTGTCTTGAAATGTTAAATTTCAGTTTATTTGTTCACTTTTTTGTGAAAGAAAATTTACTACCTTTGGGAAATGTTCAGGCGGCAGTTGGAAATTTGTAGATTTTTCTCAATTGGGAACGTACCTTTTACAGGCTCTTTATAAAGAAGGAAACAAATGGCTTACCATACACAAGTGCTGTTCACTAGCTGATGATGTGTACTTACATTATATACATTGTCGGTAGTGTCATTGCGTTGTACAGTGACGATGCAGATAGTGCGGTCTGGCAACATCACCTTCAGCTCAACATCCGTGGTAACAGAGTCCTACAGGCAATGGTTTCATTATTAACACATTGCCCATCAAATTTAATGTTTACAATCAAAATTTAACATTGATGTTTTTAAGAAATTTTAAAATTGCACTCGATAACATTTCAAGGTGGCCTTCTGATATTACAAGGTGGCCCTCTGATCACGGGCCAAGTCACTTACATTTAGATAAACTAAGTGTCAATACAGTATCAGCACCAATTTAGGCATAGTTTAAGTGTTAATAATGGGATCTTCCTGATAACTGATTCCCCCCCAAAAAATCCTAGTGATCCTCTATGGGATAAAATGTCACAGCATGGGAACATGTTACTAATACACTATTCTTCAGACAACATGTTCTCCAACTTAAAAAACTCAATTTTGTTGAAATAGGCTTTTACCAATTAATTGATGATGTGAAATAAAAAGCAATACTGAGAAAATTGACAATCAAATAAGAGCTGTGTTTGTGAAACATTACCTAATATTGTGACTTGAAGCAGCACAGCAGCTATATCCCAAAAGAGTTATTTGAGACAAAAAATTTAATCAAAGGCCTGTAATTTCGTCAAACACCACAAACAAGGTCAGTTTCTGAAAGTGTTTCCCAAAATTTCCAGTAAAGTGTTATTTTAAAGAAAAATCAAAAGTCCAAGACAGGTAACTTCTTCAACATGAGCACCGCATAACGGGTGCCACGCACGGCTGCGGGTGCACTTATTAATAAATGAAAGCTTGTCAGATTTTTTTTTAGAGGTCACAGAGACCTTGACCTTTGACCGAGTGACCTAAAAATGGGTGTGGCATGTAGAACTCATCAAGGTGCAGCTACATGTGAAGTTTCAAAGTTGTAGGTTGAAGCACTTTGATTTAAAAGCCAATGTTCAAAACCTTAACAAAATGTAAAGGTTTTAGCAAGACGCGGACGACGAGCTGGCTATGACAATACCTCGGGTTGCCGAGCTAAAAATCAATGGACTGGCAAAACTAAAACTTGATCTGTAAGTCATGAAGATAGACTCCAACACTAAACAAGAGATATATTTGTCAGAAACACAATGCCCCCTAGTGCGCCGCTTTGAAGCCATATATTTGACCTTTGACCTTGAAGGATGACCTTGACCTTTCACCACTCAAAATGTGCAGCTCCATGAGATACACATGCATGCCAAATATCAAGTTGCTATCTTTAATATTGCAAAAGTTATGGGCAATGTTTAATTTTTCGGACGGACGGACAGACTGACTGACGGACTGAGGGACACTTCAACTGCTGTATGCCACCCTACCGAGAGCATAAAAAGGTTAATATCTTCAAGCGTCTTGGAAAAAAATCAAGAAAACTGTTATTCTAGAGAAAAGTCCAAGACCCTGAATTCTCCAAAAATCAATGGACCATAACGAAATACAACCTTGAAAGTCATGCATTAGACATGAGCATGTACCTAAATGGCAGCAAAGCTGAAAACAAGTTTCACGCATTAGAAAAACGTTTTGCACGTGCTCTTTCGCGCCTAAAACACCCAGCATGGTAGAAATAAACCATTGTTCAACAAAAGCAAGCATGGTTTACCTTTACAACTGAAACAGAAGTCCATAAAATCCACATAAAATATTCCGAATAAGAAGTACAAAGATAAATAACACAATTTATCTATGAAAAACCCCAATCAACCAAGTGAAATAAATCGAAAAACAATTTTCAATTCAGAGCTGTAAAAGACACGTCTACACCTGGTCGATCCGGAACGAATATTGAGGATTGGTTACCGGTTTTTGCCTAGGTTGCGTTGCAGTAATGTTTAACCTGGCCTGTATTACGGTAATGAGGTGGCCGATTCCCAGTTGAAATTCCGGATGAGTTAATTCCCCTCGGAAAGCTATAAGCTATTAGATAGCAGGTAATGTATTTATGACATTATAAGTCATGCATTAGACTCACACACCAATCAGGTAAAAATCTTAAAGCATTTAGTAATGGAAGCAACACATGCCAGGCTGACGGACGGATGGTGCCACTGCCCTATGGCATCCTTTCAGGGGTATACAAATCTTAAACCAACCTTTAGAGTATAAATGCAAATGTCTTAATGTAAAAAGGTCTCTTCTTGCAACAACTTTCATACTTGGGTTAACAAACTTGAACTTCAAACTTATTTGATATGGGTGAAAAAATACAAAACTGAATAAAAGCCTTCAAGCTGGTCCTTAGAACCTTGCTATGAAAAATTGAGCCCAGACCCATATGAGGAATAGCATCCCTTTGAAAAGATGTATATAAAAAACAAAGTTTATTTTGTACATGACGTACATGTTCAAGGCTGCGCTATGAAATCTGAACATGCAGATGCCAAAATGTGTTATTTTTTCCAAAAAGCTTGTTCATAAAAAGTGCTTTTCCATAAAATGTACATCAGGGCTCAACATTAACGGTTGTCCTATTGCCCCTGGCAAGTAAAAGTTGGGTCCGGGCAAGTTATTTTATAATCTAGTTGTCCGCCCGGGCAAGTGCAAAAAAGAACAAAGAGCATGTAATTTAGACTTTCATTAGACTTTAATTGCAGTAATCATTTTGTTAATAATTCAGGGCTTTCCTTAGACCTCAAATCTCAAGAGTCAAGGACTCTTGGGACCATATTTTCAAGAGTCAAAATCAAACTTCTGAGAGTCCTAATAATAACGCAGGAGAGTCAATGATTTTTTGCAATTTAAGCAAATTACTGAGATATAATATATAAAAAGCAACAAATAAAAAGATACATGTATGTTAACATTTATTTCTTACATTTTACTGTCACTACAACACTATGCATTTAAACACAATATTTCAATGATTAATAAATACAAAACATGTATTCTAATACAACATTAACTTCATGTATACAGCAGAGTAATATGTCATATGTTCTTCTTTCGCACGTTTGGGGGTGTTAGGAGCACTGTCATTTAGATCTAAAGTACGCTTTGTCGTTGGCGTCTTACACACACTTTCAGAGTTACTACCGATTCCGAATTCGAAAAGGTTTCTCTGCGACATTTTCCGAATGCACTAGCACAATTACACTTTGCACAATTACACTTTATCCAATAACTTTGTTTGACCGTTTCGCGTGACTATTAAATTAAGAATGAAATACAAAATGTGAAAAAAAAACCATTTCCGCTGGCTATCACAAAAAAAAAAAACAACATACGGGTGGTACCTAAACACAATAGCCTTTATAAATCGGTAAACTATAAAAGGAAATTATTTCTACTCGCCGATAAAGGTGCCTCCGTATTTAATCCCATCGAAAATTCCGACGCCCTTTAATTATTTCATGTGCCATCTTCACGGAAGATGTGCGACAAACACGCCGTTTTCTATGCCTTATCCAACGGTCAATTATTACGCCTACATGTATTTTGTAATCAATTAGCTCATGCAAAAATTGTCACTTTGCCACAAGGCCAGTTGTATCGGTTCTATAGTTATTTTTAGCAACTTTGATGCAAAGCGTGTAATTTGACGTTGTAGACAGTACATATGCCAGCATAACTTTCGCGCGTCTTTGAACTGAGCAATCATGAAGCGAAACAGTGATGGGTGCATTCAGCTTTGGAAATACATTCTGCCATACTCTGGAAATATCTCAAAATATGCTTTACGGTGTTATGTGGATATGGATGTTATTATTTTATATTGAATATTATTAAAACTGACGCGGATGAGTCCATTCTGTTTTGGTGGGTTTATAGTTCTTCTTAAATGCTCTGAGCTTTTATGAGTACATACGTACAGCTCAGAGGGTCAATAGCTGGGAGTTGGATTATTGCAACTAGGTGGGTTTAATACACGTCTTTTCCGCAAACAGCTGATAACAAACGCTATGATAAATAATGGAAAGTTAATACACGCGTCATCGAACCAGCAGTGTTTTAATTGGTCAATACTAGATTTCTTAATTAACCAAACTCCGCCTACTGGGTGGACTTGTGCTTCGATGATTGGAAACGGGCGTTAACGATTAGCGTGTACTAAATGAGATACTCCGCCCCGAGCCAATTATCGCTTAGTCTTAACAACTTTTGATCTCGTTGACGCAAGTCGGTATATTCCCCCGGGTCAAATGTGACGCATGACGTAATTTTCTCAAGAGTCAAAAAGGGGTCTTCTGTAATTTTCAAGCGTCAAAACCCGGGAGCTCGGGTCAAAGGAAAGCCCTGGTCATTCAAAAATAAAAAAAGGTTTTGTGGTGTATCATATTGATCTTTATTAAAATATATGAGGTTTACAGTTAATGTGATATTTCATGTTTGGGCAAGCGGCTTTACGTTCAGGGACAAGTAGATTTTCTAAGTACTTGCCCGGCAGGGCAAGTTGGTTTTTCGGTTAATGTTCAGCCCTGTACATTTGTTTCTTTACATTCACAATTTGTCCAAACTTTTAGTAGTAAATGAATGTTACCTGCTCTGCCTCGTTGGCTGCTAGGAATTCCTGCATGGTTTCACTTTCCCCTATCACTCTCACTGCACAGGCTGAAATATGGCAACGGTATGGTAGGTTAACAAAATCAATACCATTTAAATTTTACAATGAAACACTCAAAAAATATTTCAGAAACAAGATGCGTTTGTGAAACACAATGTCCCCCTAAATGAAGTTTGACCTTGAAGGATGACCTTGACCTTGACCCTTCACCACTCAAAATGTGCAGCTCAATGAGATACACATGCATTTCAAATATAAAATTGCCAGCTTCAATATTGCAGAAGTGACATTACATGAGCAATTTTGACCCATATATTTGACCTTTAAGGATGACCTTGACCTTTCACCACTCAAAATTTGCAGCTCCATGAGATACACATGCATGCCAAATATCAAGTTGCTATCTTTAATATTGCAAAAGTATTCATAAAATTAGCGATTTGGGCCACATATATTTGACCTCTGACCTTGAAGGATGACTTTGACTTTTCACCACTCAAATTGTGCAGCTCCATAAGATACACATGCATGCCAAATATCAAGTTGTTATCTTCAATATTTCAAAAGTATTCATAAAATAAGCGATTTGGGCCACATATATTTGACCTCTGACCTTGAAGGATGACCTTGACTTTGACCTTTCAGTGCCTGCCTTTCACCACTCAAAATGTGCAGCTCCATAAGATACACATGCATGCCAAATATCAAGTTGCTATATTCAATATAGCAAAAATTATTGCAAAATGTTAAAGTTGGCGCAAACCAACCAACCAACAGACCAACCAACCAACAGACCAACCAACCAACAGACCAACCAACAGACAGGGCAAAAACAATAAGTCCCCCACTACTATAGTGGGGGACATAAAAAACACCAGTCCCAATTGGGAACAAGAGAGCCAAGATGGCCCTAGTTCGCTCACCTGAGAGGAGTCGGTTCATTCAATCTTTACCAAACGTCAAACTTTACCTAAATATTGTCCAGACAAACATCCTGGTCAAGTTTCATCATTATTGAACCAAAACTCTGGCATATGGAGTGATTTTGTTTTTGTAAGATTTGACCTGGTGACTTATAATTTGAGTCTCAACTCTCATATCAAGGAAACAAATGTTCTGATAAAATTTCATGAAAATTGGGCCAAAAATGTGACTTCTAGAGTGTTCACATATTTTCACTATATACATATAGAGAAAAATGCCCCGCCCACTGGGGGCCATGTTTATCACCGATCTGGACCATTTTCAAACTCGTCCAAGATATCAATAAAACCAATGTGTTGACCAATTTTCATGATGATTGGGCAAAAATTGTGACTTCTAGAGTGTTTACAAGGTTTCTCTATAGCCTTATAAGGAAAACTGCCCCCCCCCCCCCGGCAGCCATATCATTCAACTGACCGGAACCATTTTCGAACTCAACTCTCATATCAAGGAAAAAAATGATCTGACCAAATTTCATGAAAATTGGGCCAAAAATGTGACTTCTAGAGTGTTCACATGTTTTCACTATATACATATAGAGAAAAATGCCCCGCCCACTGGCGGCCATGTTTATCACCGATCTGGACCATTTTCGAACTCAACTCTCATATCAAGGAAAACAATGATTCTGACCAACTTTCATGAAAATTGGGCCAAAATTGTAACTTCTAGAGTGTTTACAAGGTTTCTCTATAGCCAATTAAGGAAAATTGCCCCCCCCCCCCCCTGGCAGCAATGTTATTCAACTGACCTGAACCATTTTCGAACTCAACTCTCATATCAAGAACAAATGTTCTGACCAAATTTCATGAAAATTGGGCAAAAAATGTGACTTCTAAGGTGTTCACATGTTTTCACTATATACATATAGAGAAAAATGCCCCCCCCCCCCCACTGGCGGCTATGTTTTTTCACTGATCTGGACCATATTTCGTACTCGTCCGAGATATCAATAAAACCAATGTTTTGACCAACTTTCAAGATGATTGGGCAAAAATTGTGACTTCTAAGGTGTTTACAAGGTTTCTCTATAGCCAAATAAGGAAAACTGCCCGCCCACTGGCGGCCATGTTTTTCAACGGACCGAAACCACTTTTGATCTCAACCAACATATCATTAAGACAAACATTTTGACAAAGTTACATGAAGATTGGGCATGAAATGTGACTTCTACAGTGTTTACAAGTTTTTTCTTTTTTTTTGACCTAGTGACCTAGTTTTTGACCCGGCACGACCCAGTTTCGAACTCGACCGAGATTTCACTGGGACAAAGCTTCTGACCAAGTTTCATGAAGATCGGACAATAAATGTGGCCTATAGAGAGTTTACTAACAAATGTGGACGGACGACGGACGGACGACGAACAAAGACTGGTCACAAAAGCTCACCTGAGCAATCAGGTGAGCTAAAAAGCATTATGTATACTGGAGTCAACAAAATGGCAAGGTCAACAGTGTACATTTGCTGGAAATAAGATTAAATTAGGTGTCTTACAATTTAACTTATTATTCACTTACATTTTCTTTACATGTATCCACAATCTAATGACAGTTGAATAACCACACTTATTTAAGCTAATGTACTTATTTTCATGAAATTACAAAAACAAAAAAATCACTGCACAAGATGCTTTCTTAGTGGTGACAAATCAATATTGGGTCCAAGAGTCACTTAGCCATAGTTTGACCATCATGCATTATTTTTGGGCAAAACTAACACCTTAATTCTTATTTCAATACTGATTGACCTTTTTAAAAATACCTTTCTTGTTTAATATCTCAGAAAATTGTATATCTTTAAGTTAATAAGTCCAGAGCTTTCCTCATCATTAAGGGAATACTAACTATAAAGCAAGAATTTGGAATCTAAGCATCAAAATACTTTGAATTGGAAAAAAATATTATTGCTTAAACATTTTTTGTCTTTTTAATAATTTATACTTTTAAATAATTATAAAGCACATACTAATATAAAACTTAAATAAACAAGAGATGTGTTTGTCAGAAACACAACACCCCCTCTTGCGCCGCTTTAATTTTATTTATTTTTACCTTTGACCTTGAAGGATGACCTTGACCTTAATCTTCCACCACTCAAAATGTGCAGCTTCATGAGAACACCGCTTTGAAAAAAAATATTATTATTTATTTTTTTGGCCTTTGACCTTGAAGGATGACCTTGACCTTGAGCTTCCACCACACAAAATGTGCAGCTTCAAGAGAATGCCGCTTTGAAAAAAAAATATATTTACCTTTGACCTTGAAGTATTACCTTGACCTTGAACTTCTACCACTCTAAATGTGCAGCTTCGTGAGAAACACATGCATGCCAAATATCAAGTTGCTACCTTCAATATTGAAAAAGTTATGGCCAATGTTAAAGTTTTCGGACGGACAGAAGTCATATATTTGACATTTGACCTTGAAGGATGACCTTGACCTTCACCTTTCACCACTCAAAATGTTCAGCTCCATAAGATACACATGCATGCCAAATATCAAGTTGCTATCTTCAATAGTGAAAAAGTTATGTCTAATGTTAAAGTTTTGGGACGGACGGACAGACGCCATATATTAGACATTTGACCTTCACCTTCACCTTTCACCACTGAAAATGTGCAGCTCTGTGAGATGCACATGCATGCCAAATATCAAGTTGCTATATTCGATATTGAAAAAGTTATGGCCAATGTTAAAGTTTTTGGACAGACAGACGCCATATATTTGACATTTGACCTTGAAGGATGACCTTGACCTTCACCTTTCACCACTCAAAATGTTCAGCTCCATGAGATACACATGCATGCCAAATATCAAGTTGCTATCTTCAATAGTGAAAAAGTTATGGCAAATGTTAAAGTTTTTGGACGGACAGACAGACGCCATATATTAGACATTTGACCTTGAAGGATGACCTTGACCTTCACCTTTCACCACTCAAAATGTGCAGCTCCATGAGATGCACATGTATGCCAAATATCAAGTTGCTATCTTCAATATTGAAAAAGTTATGGCCATTAAAGTTTTCGGACGGACGGACGGACGGACAGACTGACATACACACGTACTGACATACTGACACATTGACAGACAGTTCAACTGCTATATGCCACCCTACCGGGGGCATAAAAATTAGCATAAAGATATCAGTTAATAGTCAGGATATTACAACATCAAAATCTTTCTGTAATTTTCAGCTCTATTAAGGGCTCCAAAAATCTGAGAGTTAAACAATCAAAGGGAATTTTTATTCAGCATAGGGGAAAAGATACTTTTGGTCATTGGGAATATCACCTGGTATCAGTTATAAAAATAAGCCAAGAACTGATATCCCCAAGAGAGCTATTTCAATGAAAATATCTTGTCCCTAACCGCTTTCAGACTTACAGTGCCCCAGATAATTATTTTGGAAATAGGGTTTTCACCCATTGATTTTGAAAAATCGGGTGATTCCATTCTTCAAAATGAGTAATAAAAATGCATACCTAAAAATAATAATTGCTGATTTACTTCAGTCTGTTGACGCTGCACACTTGTATTGATTAAATAGAACTGTTAACTATCATCATAAATTTTAATAAACTTATATATCTTTAATCCTTGAAACTGTCCATGATATAAACTTAAAAAAATGTCGATAATTTCTAACCAAGGACATGCCTTTTTATACTTTTGAGAGGTTTGTTCAGTCACAGACTTTCCATCATGTTTTTGGATGTCAACTCAACTGCTGTATACACAGTTTCTAACAAAATCAATAACACGAATGATTCAGCACTTATTGGCTCTTGCTTTCTTGATTCGAAAAAGGTTGTGATCGGCTGATATTTTGGCGCAACAATCTCGGACGTCTTTCGACCTCTCTTAGCAATTTTTATTTCGCATCGTAATAGAAACTAAAAGTACAGACGCTTTACAAATACATGCACAATGAGCGACGAATTAAGTCAGATTGAAAACGCACGTTTGTCGTCGTAAATATTTGGTCAGACGCTTAATTTAACTATGAAATCCAGTCCGCATAGCGTTTAAATAACTATGACCGTTTGCTGAGCTTGCTGACTGTAAGCGTCACGGCGTTACGATAATAATTCCAAAGAGAAAATACCTAAAATGAGCAAAGCATTTTTTATCGAAGATTTTGTATCGTACGCATCAAGTTTTACGAATTTGCGTAAAAGTCAAATTGGTTGCGTTTTCAATACGCATGATATTGTATTTCTTTGCATTTTTAAACATTTTAATAGGGTGAAAGACGCAGATACGCAGCTTATCTGGGGCACTTGACTTAATAAAGATTCCACTTTATAATTAATAAAGGGTGGCAAAGTCTCATTTTGGCTTTCTTGTCTGTTTAAAAACTTTATTGATAAACCTTTTTGTGAATCAATATTATAGCAAACACTGTTAATTTTTCACTTGTCTGATATGCTTTGGAACATCATGGACTTAACCAACATTTGATTTCGCAATCTCTGAATATATCAAAGTTAAAAACTATTTGTGAAACAATCAGGCCTTGTATTCACTAACCAATATTTAGCTTTTAGTCTAATAATACAAAATATTCTTAGAACTGTAATTAGCTAATGATTCTTTATTGCTGGGTCTAACTTGACATGTAAAATCTCAAATACATTATTTTTTTCATATAGAACACTGTGCATCTATTCAAACTTTGGAGAAAGATTTCTTGGGTCTAAGTCTATTCCTTATACTTCTGTCATTAAAAGACTGAGTTGTTGTATACAGGCCCTGGGCATAAGAAGGGAGGATATTAACCCTTTCCGACTTAGAAGCAAAGTGAAAATGGCTATATGCAAACAGCATAAAAACAGACCAGCCTTCAAGTAACTTGCAGTCTGTTCAGGTTTTATGCTGTTTGCTGCTCATCAGTATCTAAGGTTTGGAGATGAAGCCTTAAAAGCTTGAATCTATTAGAAAGGTCTAAAATTAAAAATAACTTTCTTAGGGACTACAAATGCGTAAAAATATGTATCTAAGTTGTAAAGGGTTAACAGTAAGGAGAAGACATCAACACTTAGTGTAATAGTCCAATATTGTTAGGATTACTTTTTTCCAGGTACTGCTCTAATCCCCGTCTTCTCGAGTCCAGCTGTTGTTCTGTCAATGCAAATAGTTTTTTTCCTGGCATTTTTGGAAAATTAAAGTCTGGGAATTCGCGTTTTAACCGAGAATGCAGGGAATCAAATTCGCTGTATCGTCTAGAACATAAGTGGCGTCCGGCCATGTATATGTTGAACACCTAGAATGGAAAAAAACCTATATGACTTTAAGTTTAATTATCAAATGAATAATCAGGCTTTGAACAGCATGCATATTATATTGCAGAAGTCCTGAATTGTGTGTATAATTTTGTCAGAGCAACACATTATAACAACCTAATCTACACAAGATGAAAAATCATTTCAAGCCAGTGTCAGATTCATTGCTGAGAGAGGATTTGTTATAATTTCATTCACTGCAAGTAATTAAATTACCCACACACTGAAATGGCTAGTATTGACATCATGCACAAACAACGATCAGTAATATCTAATATCTCTTATAATATCCTTCTGCAAGATGTTGCAAAAACAGATAATTTGGAACTGTTTATTTCATTAAGTTTATGTTGGAAAAGGTAACTTTTTTCAGTGGACACTAGGTTTTTATCTTCTTAAACAATTAAAATGAGATGCACTCTGGGAAAACCAGTGGATTCATGTGCGTGAAGTGACATCCTTCATTAGCCTGTGCAGTCTTTCATAGATGCATTAAGCATATTTACCCACAGCAAGCTTAAACAAGAGCACCGCCTTGCGGGTGCAGACCGCTCATCTATTTTCTTTTTAAAGGTGAAAGGACTCTCATTTTCAATCACAAAGCAGGGAGGGGTGGAGTGAAGAGGGGTGTATAGTGTGAAGGTGTGGACATTTATTACATTATCTTCCAAAAATGCGGGGAAAAAAATGCAAAAAAAATTCGGGGGTGGGGGGTGGGATTCTTGGGTGCGATGGTTGGACAGTATTTCGAAAATAAAATAATAAAAATAAATATTTGTGTTTTTTAACTGTTTCAAAAAAAATAATTGGGGGGTGGGGGGGGGTGGGGGGGGGTAAAGTGTGAGGGTGTGGTGGTCATTTGTGAGATGATCTTAAAAAAAAAAAAATTAGGGGGGGAGGATTCGGGGGGGGGGGGGGGGAAGGATTCGGGGGGGGGGGGGGGGGGGAGGGCACGGGGGATGTCTATTGTGATATGTCAGGTAAGAGTAGTTTTGTCAAAGTATCAATCAAATCTAATCATAAATAAAGAAGTTATGGCAATTTTAGCAAAATTTAATAATTTGACCTTGAGAGTCAAGGTCATTCAAAAGTCAAGGTAAAATTCAACATGCCAGGTACAGTAACCTCGTGATAGCATGAAAGTATTTGAAGTTTGAAAGCAATAGCCTTGATACTTTAGAAGTAAAGTGGATCGAAACACAAAATTTAACCATATATTCAAAGTTACTAAGTCAAAAAAGGGTCATAATTCCGTAAAAATGACGACCAGAGTTATGCAACTTGTCCTTTTACTGTACCCTTATGATAGTTTGCGAGTGTTCCAAGTATGAAAGCAATATCTATGATACTTTAGGGATAAAGTGGACCAAAACACAAAACAAATTTTCTATTTTCTAAGTATAAAGGGCCCATAATTCCGTCCAAATGCCAGTCAGAGTTACATAACTTTGCCTGCACAGTCTCCTTATGATAGTTAATAAGTGTTGCAAGTATGAAAGCAATAGCTTTGATACTGTAGGAATAAAGTGGACCTAAACACAAAACTTAACCAAATTTTCAATTTTCTAAGTATAAAAAGGGCACATAATTCTGTCAATATGCCAGTCAGAGTTACATAACTTTGCCTGCACAGTCCCCTTATGATAGTAAGTAAGTGTTGCAAGTATGAAAGCAATAGCTTTGATACTTAAGGAATAAAATGGACCTTAACACAAAACTTAACCAAAATTTTCAATTTTCTAAGTATAAAAAGGGCACATAATTCTGTCAAAATGCACGCCAGAGTTATCTTACTTTGCCTGCCCAGTCCCCTCATGATAGTAAGTAAGTGTACCAAGTTTGAATGCAATAGCATTGATACTTTCTGAGAAAAGTGGACCTAAACGCAAAACTTAACCTGACGCCGACGCCAACGCCGACGCCAACACCAAGGTGATGACAATAGCTCATATTATTTAAAAAAAATAAAATAGATGAGCTAAAAATAAACAGTTTAAGACATGCAATCTGGCTACTTTTAGCTTGGTTGCCAATTATGTGAAACCTGTTGTATGATAATGAAACACTACTCTTTCCGGTTAACACACATTACATCATTAAATTCATGACCATCAATGCCCACCAACTCACCACATATTTATCATTATTTTGTGCCACAGTCTGGTAGTCTGGTATTGATATTGGCAGGGACCGCCTCTCAGAGTAGTCAATATAAGACGGTCCCGAAGAGTCGTCACTCGGCTCTAAGCGGTCGGCAACCTGCTCCGGTACTGTTATGACTGGAATACAAAAATAAAGAACAGGAATACAATACCAGGGCACAAGATGACATGCATCAAGGTCCAATAAAGGTTTACTTTTTTTAACAAATAAAGATTTCAAATCATGCATAAAATTACGCATAAGGGATAATTAAAATAAGTGTTTAATGTTAAACATGCAAAACACTGGTCAATTTTGGCATTGCTTTTACAATGCACTCTTGTCTAACAAGTACACAGATGCAGATTTTAAATAACTTGACACTTAACAATAACATAGGCAATATTTGTTGGTTTCTGTAGATTCTGATAATCAGTTTTAATTCGCAAAAGATTAATACCCAAAACTTTTTACTGTTACTTAATTTAGACCTATTTATTTTAGCATGATTGCATTGAAAGCCTAAAGCTTATGTGAGCCGCTCTTGAGTCCGTTTCCTGGGACTAGAACCAGTACTAACTTCTTAGTGTCTATATTGGAGAACTAAAGAACGCTCCCACAGTGGGGATTGAATCACTATTACTATTATTTAGATTTTTACCAGATTAAACTAGTGAATTTTGCTTCAATAATGACTTCATGATGTCAAAAAACAATGTTATTTTACTGTAATATAGTGAAAATTGTTGATGATTTTCATTGTTATCTTTCACTGTTTCAACCACTTAATTATTGCTTGTAAATCAGTTATATTTCCATATAAACCACAGAAAAGCATTTAATCAATAACTGAAATACAAATCACAGGCACTGGTACCTGTTAGTGTAAGCGTGTCACCACCAGACTTGATAAGATCCACAACCTGTTTGTGGGTAGCACCTTCAACTGACACATTGTTCCTGAAATATGCCAATAGAGGGTTAATAACTTAATAACATGTTGCTAGATTTTTATTTACAAGCATTTTGTATATTAGTGTCCATTTTTAATTTGGTAAATATTTAAAATGAATGTCATTAAAATAACACTAATGCAGTGATAACAGTTTCAGTTCGCCCAATTTACAGCTTGTACATAAAATCGCACTTTCACATCGATTTCATGGACCTGACTGACAATTTTCCTGTTGGTGCAATATATATTTACATGGTCTAACAGTGTGGCAGTCATTTTTTTCATTTCAAAACAAAGCAGTTTTTACTGTCAGTTATATATTTGAATAGAGTGGTGCCTAAAAAATGGAAGGCATCGTCCTCTGGTATTCTGCATTAGCTTAATCCCTAACACATTAACTGAACTTGCATGAATAACAATGCAGTCATAGGGGAGTGACTGTGTAACCATATCATACTTTTACCATTCCATACTTTAGAATATGTCAGTCGAGTCCTCTCCATCCTTTAATAAGATGAGACTGGTTTCTATGCACGATTGATCATTTCTATTTTTAAACTAAATTTGATTGGCTAATAACTTGTGTAGTTATCTGCAAGTTGTGTAATTATATGTAGTTCATACTGACCACTAAGTTCTGAGCGGGAAGACCGGTCTGTCAGACATCTTTGTCTTTATAGTTTAAGCATATTTATTTATTTTTGCAAACACAGTGTACATGTTCATCAGTCATGCACAATACAATCAGTATAAGAAAAGGATTGAAACGAAAGAAATAATTCTAATATTGTTTCTCTCCTTGCAGTTATATTTACGCAATAAATGGGTCTTTATAAAAGTCTTAATATTTGTCTTCTTTCACCAAATGATATGTTCAAGTACTTGTCTCGTTGCTCGGATCTTTTGTCACAGTTTGCCCATATTTCTTCATCTAGGTTTACTTAAATTTTCTTTTTCCTTGACCTAAATTTGTAATGTTGAGACTTCGGTAGAGTTGCTATTTTTACAGCCAGTCAGTCTGTCTGTCTGTCTGTCTGTCTCACAGTCTCTCTGTTATTTTAACATTTTATCACTATTGTTTGTTTGCACTGTATCACGTTATTAACTTACAGTTCTCGCAAATGAAAGATCTAGACTTGAGCCAGTGCATGTTAAGTGCAAATGTAATTTGTTTGATGTATTCCTGTATGTTGAAATTTTATACTGCATTGCTGTTTCGTTTACATTCACAAAAATGCATTCTTACTTGAAACTGCTTTTTCCATTTTTTTCGGCTATGTTAATGTTAATATGGCCAGTAGCTTGAACTAGCATTCATTTTATATCTAGTCATGTATTACTTTGATACTTACTTCAGCACTTCAAGATATTGTAATATAGTATGAAATTAATTAAACTGAAAAGTGTTAAGAGCCTTAATCATCCTCCCTTGAACACTGTGGAACGACCGCATCAATCCTATATTCAATTTTGCATAATTCTCGCATTTGTTACATAAGCTAAATTTATGATCAAAGATATTACAAGCATTTCTAAGATTTAACCTGGAGTACTTTTTAACCCTTGTTACCCAGATAAGAACTCGGCCATGAAAAACTCAAGATTAACATTCTGACCATGTTTTGTCAAGATTTAGTCATAATTATGGCAGTTAAAGAGGTAACAAGGTTTTTTAAGGTTTATCAGGTGACCTAGTTTTGACTCACATGACCAAGATTATTACATACATCACCCAGATCAATACTCAGGCTAAACAAGATGTGTTTGTGAAACACTATGTCCCCCTATATGATGTTTGACATTGTAGGATGACCTTGACCTTTCACCTCTCAAAATGTGCAGCTCCATGAGAAACACATGCATGCCAAATATCAAGTTGCTATCTTCAATATTGCAAAAGTATTCATAAAATAAGCGATTTGGGCCACATATATTTGACCTCTGACCTTGAAGGATGACCTTGACCTTGACCTTTCACCACTCAAAATGTGCAGCTCCATGAGATGCACATGCATGCCAAATATCAAGTTGCTATCTTCAATATTGCAAAAGTATTTATAAAATGAGCGATTTTGGCCACATATAATTGACCTCTGACCTTGAAGGATGACCTTGACCTTGACCTTTCACCACTCAAAATGTGCAGCTCCATGAGATACACATGCATGCCAAATATCAAGTTGCTATCTTCAATATTGCAAAAGTATTCATAAAATGAGCGATTTTGGACATACATGTCCTGTAAAATCTTGTAAGGTCTGGCCTATTGGTCCAATAACCAGTCTCATTGTGCAGTAAAAAATTGAGAAGAAATTTGTTGGTTTGTATAGTTTGGTTTTTACTGTAGAGCAATCAAAATGGTTTTTCTTGAGTTGGTATGCAAATACAGTTGAACCTGAGGGCGCGGCCACATGAGCTAAGCGGCCAACCTGCCGTGTTAAAGTTGTGCGGCTTCTTGAAAGCGGACGTTCGTCGAGAGACATAGCGTCCGAGTTTGGTGTCGGTAGGACCCAAATTCAAAATGTGGCGAAACGTAAGAGGGACATTATGGAAGAATATGAATGTGGGAACCCAGACCCTAAGCGTTTTAAAGTCTGTGTGTCCTACGGTGAAATTGATGATTTGTGTTATAGATGGTTTCTTGATGCAACATCCAGACAAATCAATGTCAGTGGGCCACTTATTAAGGAAAAGGCCATGAAATTCGCAAGCGATCTTGGACTTACTGAGTTTAAAGGGTCTGGTGGCTGGTTGGACTCTTTTTTAAAGAGACACAACATTGTAATCAAAAAGCAAAGTGGTGAACATGCCTCAGTGAACGTTGACATCGTGACAAACTGGAAAAGCCAAATCAAGAGTGTTTGCGAAGGATATGCCCAGAGTGATATCTTTAATATGGAAGAGACCGGGTTGTTTTTTCGTGAGAAGAAGAGCAGTGTGTCAGTGTGAGTAGACCAGTGTCTTTGGATGATGCTTCTGAGTACATTCACAAACTGAAGGAGTTTGCGTTGCAAAATGGAAGTGAGGGCATGCTTAAGATTGCTATGGACAATGGAGAGTTTTTAGTGGACATGCGTGTTACAAAAACAACCAAACAAACTTCTATAAAAGATTTCTTTGCGAAGAAAATGTTCTGAAAAAAAATGTTAGGAACTTGGACAGAGAAGAAAAGCTTGTCATAACAACTTTTAAAATTCACTTTATCCCTTTTTTAACACTGAATATAACTTTTTTGTTTAAGTGCATATGTGCAGTACAAAGTATAAAGGATATACATTTGTCATAATTGTGCTATACATTAAATGTGTTTCTTTATATTGCAGTACATGCATATACATTTGTCGTAAATGTGCTATACATGTATATTAAATTAGCTGACCGTCCAGGTTTTTTTTCCTTCTTTGGGACCCGCCGAAAATCGGCCCTTTCCCCTCGGATTTTTTTTCCCCTCAGCTGGTAAATTTTCCCCTAGATTTCATTTTCCCCTCCAAGAAAAAAAAAATTGTTTTTTTGTTGTTTTTTTTTACCTTTTTATATATAAGTTAACCTGATCCACTGTAGAAACTAGAAAAATATTGCATAATTAAATTATCTGTTGCCTTGAATTTGTTTTAAAAACAGTAAAAATATGTTAAATTGATTAGTTTAGACTTTCCTTATTTTCCCCAAAATCCGGCTTTTCGCAGATTTTTTTTCCCCCAAAATTCAACGTTTCGCGCGATTTTTTTCCCCTCAAAAAAGGCCAGGCCCTTTCCCCAAAATCAGATAAAAAACCCTGCCGTCAATTTTCTTAAATTGTGCTAAGCAGCCAACCTGTCGTATGCAGCCAGTTTGGGTATGTCCCTTCACTGGCTGCTTACCACAGGTTTGACTGTACTACCCAATCTTAAAATCAACTTAAAAGCACAAAACCGTTTTAGATTTCAGGCCAGTCAAAAAAGTCTTCTTCAGATTTTGCATTAAAGCCTCAATAATATGTAAACAATGTGAATTGTTTTAACCACACCAGTTGTGTAATAACATATCTTGGTAATTGTTCAAGTCTGTAATTGACAGACGAACTCATTAAAACAATACAGCTGTTACTTACAGCTGTTTCTTACATTGAATAAAACACGATGATTTAACAATGGTTACAATGGCTCATATTTGGTAAGTAGTTTCAATCATTAATCTCTCACCGTTATAATCCAAAGGGTTGCTAAGAGTTGCAATGCGCAGACTCTTGTCCTAAGGTGCACAATTTGATCACCACCTATTTGGCTAAGGAATACTGATACTGGAAAAACTTATTAATGTTTACCTGTCTTAAGCACAAACTCATGCAAATGGTACCATTAAAGCAAGAATAATTGCTTTTTTTACTTTGTTATTCTTTTGTACACTCTATCCACCATATTGGAAAACTGTGGTAATGTCGCTGACTATCAGCAAGGTCGCATTACACCAATCTTTTGCACATCATGATATTTGATATAACATTAGTCTATGACGATATCGAACTGATGTTGAATATTTACACTGTTCCAACAGAATCTCTGCACAGAACTGCAATTTTGTTTATGAAGGGGTACATATGGAGCCTTTGATAATTTTTGCTATGCAGGGTTCCCGCTGTCGATCGCCATTGGCGCCAATGGCGACAAAATAAATATTCTGGCGACTAATTTTCGCAAATGGCGATTTTTCGAAAATCTGCATTTTGTCTGCTTAAATTTTTTTCAAATGACATATAGGACGCGCTGTTTACCAGCCGCTTTACGGTAGTCGTTATGCAATCGATTTCCGTGATGTTAGCGACACTGCTGAAATCAATGGAGCATGCGACTGTCGCAAAGTGGCATGCAATGGTGATAATTGAGATTATTTGGGGTGTTGTTACAAACTGTTATCTTAATTGATCGGCAGTTTTATTGCTTCAGAGATAAGACAACATTGAAATATACCGACTTTGCGCTTAAATGTGAAGTGTTTGTCACAGTGTTCGAAGCCGATTCAAGACCATTACATTGACAACCATGACAATCAAAAAGGTAAGTATAGATTGTTTTTAGAACAATTGGTGTAATTATAGAAAACAATTCAACATTTTACATGTATTGATTCTATTTAAACGGTGACATATTTTTATTTTACTCTTCAAAATGGCAAGTTCAGAGTGTATAACGACTTTTAGAAAGTGAACATTAGATTCTGATAATTATGAGACTCGTTCGAAAAATGCAAACGTTTCCCTGGTAACATTCACCAGCTAGCATACAAAAACCAAACAAAAACAGTTGTTAATCAGAATTTCATTTCCTTCAATATGATTTCCAACACACAATCTATGCTGTGTGTACTCTTTGTATCCTCAAAACTAATCAATCCATTCACTACCGGATGTACTGATTTAAAAAAGGTAAACATCGTTAAGCACATAAAAATCAATTTGGCATTTGATATACACAAATGCTTATTTTATTTGACTGTTGTGCTATGGGCTCTATGTAGTGGGCAGGGATCATATTTTTTTCGGTTTTGTCGGTCCTTGACCGATTGGGGTCATGAAAGACCTATTGAAAATCCCAAACAGTCGGTCCGATTCTGTTTGCTATTAAAATTCCCATGTCATGAAATCGATTACGCAGTGTACATGCTAACACACCCTAATGACATTCTTATCTCGATTAGGTGTGCTAAACCATTCGCTAGTGGGTCATATGCTAGCACACATTTAGATTATTTATATTCTACACATTAATTGATAATTATTATTATATTAATATTATATTTCCCTTTTTGTATTTTCAGATTACCAGAAAGCTGCTGAAGCACCCAAGCTGTGGCAACATATACAGGCTTCTAAGAAAGTGTCAATCAACAAGACTTACAACTGATTGAATGTGCCTTTATTTAATGAACAATGTTAAATGTATTGTTATTATAAATAATACTGTTATTAAATCAATTCCTTTAACATACTGTTAAATGCTCGGTTTTTGTTTGTATTAAAATAACATGATCTTCATTGTCCAAATGTAGCCCGATTGTGGCGACAACTTTTAAGTATGGTGGCTCTGGGAGACCATTAATTTGACTAATTTTTTAAGTGGTAAAAATATTAAAATTGCGAAAATGAGTGGCAAAAGTTTAACCATCAAGAGCACTGGGACTATCTAAAGAATGCTCCCACAGTGTGGATGGAACCTATGCCCTCCTGATCGCTAGGGGGACACCATATACATTTGTTAACTATGCCACTGCGACCTCTATTGTTGCTTTTGTAGTATTTTCCAAACCATGATGTTGTTCCGGAGTTTGATATTTGTATCCCTTGCATATAATTTTACTGTATTTTTCAGAGTTCCCAGGGATCTCTATCTATCTCTTATTTGGTTAATGTTGTCCAAGTAACTGACTTACATGCTGAATAGTCCATATAAACGTACTCCCAGGGCCTTTGATGATTTTTGCTTTGGCAGCTCAGGGAGTCCATATGCACCCCTTAATAAACTCAAGAGCAAATCTGCGCACAGATTTTGTGCGCATCACTAAACAGACGCTGTTCGTTACCAATTAAGGAGAGCCATAGATAAAATTCATAAACACATTAGGTTTACCTGAATGGCAGCCTACGGACGTTATCAATTGCATGCAACCTAAAAATCACAGTGATATTTCAACACACTATCTTTGCTGTCGCTTTCATTTTGAAATTTCGAACAGTGTAAATATTCGACGACTCAAAACATCGTTATCGACTTAACGGGTACATCAATTATCACAATGTGGAAAATATTGGTGTAATGCGACCTAACTGATAGCGACACGTTTTGTCGGCAACATTACAACAGTTCCCAATATGGTCGATAGAGTGCACAAAAGAATAACAAATTAAATAAAAAGCAATTATTTCTTGGATTCATGGTACCATTTGCATAAGTTTGTGCTTTAGAGCACAGGGACATTTAATAAAAGTTCTCTACATACTACAAATATATATATACAAGGGATACAACTGTAAAATTTCCAGCACAACACCATGATCTGAACAAAAGCAAAATAATTGCTTCCAACAGCAATAGTTGCACCAAATAAACAATATAACAATAGCCAAGACATTTATCTTTCAGAATATAACTATCTTTATAGCAGTCAATGCGTAAATAGTTTTCATTGAAACGGAAGTTTCATGAAAAGCTGTAAAATTTTCGAACTTGGACAAAAGTGTGCACACACATTGACATATTTTGTTCCATAATTTAATAATACTGAGCAGTTAAGCAAATTTTACCGTGTTTTATAATCCAAATATAATTTATAAATCAAAGTAGACAACTTTTATGATGGCATGTAACTGCATATGTGTAAAAACACCGTAAATCTTAAATTGTTTACATTATCTAGAATCTTCAAGCATGTGTACATGCAAGTCAGGGCTTTTTTTCCTTCTTTGGGACCCGCCGAAAATCGGCCCTTTCCCCTCAGTTTTTTTTTTCCCCTCAGCAGGTAAATTTTCCCCCAGACTTCTTTTTTTTCCCTTAAAAAAAAAAAAAAAAAAAAAAAAAAAATTTTAACTTTAAATACATAAGTTAACCTGATCCAGTGTAGAAAATATAACATATTGCATAATTAAATTATCTGTTGCCTTGATTTTGTTTTAAAAACAGCAAAATATAATGAATTGATTATTTAAGACTTTCCTTATTTTCCCCAAAATTTGCGTGTCGCGTGATTTTTTCTTTCAAAATCCGGCATTTTGCGCGATTTTTTTCCCCTCAAAAAAGGCCAGGCCCTTTCCCCTAAATCAGATAAAAAACCCTGCAAGTTGTTAAGTAATGTAACACGCAACGTGATTGGTTAGCTGTTTCATGCAGTGGAGAATTAACCAATCAAATTGTATGTTAGAAATACATGAAGTGTTATATCTAAAATGAAAGTAGACTATTGTTATTGTGACATTGAAGTGTTTTTATACGAATTTCGAGCAAAATATCACAATTAATTGTAATTATGTTATATAAAACTATAAACAGAAATTAGCAAATGAATATGTACGTTCAAAAGGGGTTAGTTTTAAAGGAATATGGAAATTACAACTAGAATTATCAGTTTTCAGTTGTGCACACTTGTGTAGCAGTTAGGATTTTTGAGCTTTTTTGCATGAAAGGTATCGTTTTAATTTAATGAATGATCGTAGTTTATTGCCAAGTTTATTATTTTCTGAAAGATAGATGTCTCTGCTGTTGGTATATCGTTTATTTTGTGTAATTAATGCTTTTGGAAGAGATTTTTTGGCTTTTGTTCAGACCATGGTGTTGTGCAGGAAATTTGACAGTTGTATCTCTTGTACCCTGTATACTGTTATATAGTATGTAGGTTTTTTTCTTAAAGATCCCTTAGCTGAAATAATTCGCGTTCAGAATAAGAGTCTGCCAAAGCAAAAATCATCAAAAGACTCTAAGGTGGCAATTTATATTGACTAAAAGATCCCTGTGCTTTAGAGAGGTAAACGTTGATAAGTTTTTGCAGTATCAGTGTTCCAAAGCCTTTGCAGTGGTGATGAAATTTTGCACCTTTGGACAAAGACGGCGCATTGCAACTCTCAGCAACCTTTTGGGTTATAAAGCTGAGAGTTGATTTATTGCAACTAGCATGCTGAAATGCCAAACAGGAAAACAACTGTTTGACTAGTCCAAATAATTAGACGTAAGCTACCCCGCTTACGTCTAAACGGCTACCGTCGTTTTCCTATAGCAAATTGAGTTCAACTAAAACTTCAGTTTTTCTCGTTAAATCTTTGCTAATGCATAAAATTATCATTAATTAGACATATATGTGAGCGATTACCTCTTAAATGTGTAAAAATTGTGCTTTTAATCACTTATGTACATTTTTAAAAATAAACATACACAACACACTTCGTGTGTTTGTCGTTTATAGAATTACATTGAATTATCTTGAACGAAATTATTTTTTGAATAGGTTACACATAACCAATTGTTGTTGTACAACAAACCACATCACTTTTTAGCTTTCTGTTCTCTTTAATTAAATGGAACCTATATGTGTGTGTTAAAACTACCAGTTGTATCACGGAGTGTATATTGTTAGGAGATGAATCGAGCATTTGACCCTTACTGTAGTAAATTCAATCTTATGCAAAAACTATTCATCCGATTTTATTGGTTTATACGTTATCTTGTTGCTTATTAATTCCTCTTTCAAAAATATACGTTTTAGTATATTCACGTTGTTATTAATGGATTTATAGCGAGATAAACACAAGATATAAACATTTTATGTTTTACCACCGCGCGTTTTACCGTATTGTGCCTATCGATTTTTTACAATTAGCGTACAGCGAAGCGCCGAGGTTATACATTTTGATGTACCCACTCACGTCTTTTGTTGAATTATAGTTTCATTTCTCGGCCGATTTTGACAAATTATATATCATAAGAAAGCTTACGTTACGTAGTAAACAGATATATAAATATATATTAAGTTTTTCTTCTGATTTCGACAGCCCGGCGAGTTATAACTTTAACTTTTTCAAATATCATACCGTTTTGGAGTTTTAGAATCTAGATTTACGGTTGACATGTTCGTACTTAATACCAATTTGTAGCGTTTATATTTGGAGTTCAGTTTTAAAAATTACATCTTGCTTAGGAGAATAGAATTCTGTATACGATAGAAAAAAATTGTTTAAAAACGAAAGTAATTAAGGAATGAAGGCGGAAGAAAGTAGCGCGCGTTCCTAACGCACTGAACTGATGCTACGGTCTCGGCGATTATGCTTTTGTTTAGAAACCGGCCATTGAATTTCCTTTGCCATGATTATTATATTTTTTATGATATATTGTAGTATTTTGTTCACGAAACATATCAATAAAGCTTATTATAAATAAATCTTAATAAATTAACTATTTCAGCTCTTGTTTATAACACAGAAATGGTGTTAAATTTATGATGAAACAGCGTATATAGCGGACCCTCTCGATTTTATTCGGCTTTGCATGCATACTTGAAATAAAATGGGTGTCAAAAACATTCATCGTTTGCTGTTAATTATCAACGAGGGAATTATGTATAATTATATGAAATGTTATTTACCTTAAATTATCAATTTATTAAAGATTCTTGAAAATTACGGTCGGTGTTACGCGGGTCATTTCGTATTTTGACATTAGGGCATCATGTTCAACTATTCAAAATCAGATTTTTTTTCACTGGGACGATGACGGCTTTGATTTAGACAGGCAGACAGATAGTTTATTCAGACTTATACAACAGTACATCGTCTTCAACTCAAATATATAAATTATTTTTAGACGAATTGTTAGGTGATTACACATATAGCAGTGATGATTCTGAGAATGTTGCCATGTTTCTTATCCGTGTAATCTAGAGTCCGTGGTTTGAGCATTTATATCGCGGTGTTCAATAAAAGATATCTCAATAATCTTGTTTATTGATAGATCTGTGGTTTTATTGCCCCTGTGTTCAGCACAAACCAATTGTCTCGTTATGATCAGATACTGTGCCGACCAATACTAAATAACACTATGGTGTCATACGCCACAGCAGGGACCTATACTTGTGATCATGGAGTCTAAGTGCAAGACTTAAAAAAGTATGTTGTTTCGCTTGCGGTTGTTAAAGCCAAAACGGGGCTCCCAGCTGGCACAGCTGCTGATATTCAGATCTGAATACTTAAACTTATTGAGACCTTATTCTTAACCGTTGCGCGTTTTACGATATCGGATTTTAGGCGGGAATAAAACTCAGTGAAACTATTCAATTTCTTACACAACATTAAGCATATTAACAGTTATTGAAATTAACAATATCAGCGACATCTTTTTAAAGACTAAACACCTTTTCAAGTATCGAATTTAACATGTCAATAAAATATATTAATACCAAAAAAGGTTTCATTTAATATTGTTCACATTAAACCTTTAAATGAAAGTGTCGCTTTAACTATTTTCCGTGTCTTATTAAGCCGCGAATCGTTTGCTAAAAACAGTTAACAAAAAGGGCTACACGTTCTAATTCTTAATGAAATACAAAAATAAGTATAACATAATTAATAACGTCCATAAACACACACAGCAAGATCAAAGTTTTAATGGAAAACTAATATGACATTCCACGTAATTTATTATTTTCGTCTAAATCGAATACTATATATAGAGAAACAATGTATTTATAACCGACCAATGAGGTAACATTATGCAACTTTCAATTTACACAGTGCTATATGGCAACAATATGGAATTTGAACAGTGGTAGTGTTTTAAGGTCTGGACTATCATTACTTGTAAGTTTGTATAAACATTTTACTAATGCAATTAGTAAAATAATGTTTATATTTTATGTTTAATAATTTATTGCATGATTATTCTGTGCTGTTATATGAATTTGATGCCGTTAAAGCTTCCGACATGAATTCATGTCGGAACGATGCTATTGCAAAATAACGTTAAACGATATGAGGTCGATGTAAATCGACCTCATATTTATAGGAGTACTGTTTGACATGTCAGAGTGACCTAGATTTAACACAAACCGGAAGTTGCCAAAATAATCACAAATACAGAAATTAAAATTTTTATGATAAATATTGCACTAGCGATAAATATACGTACACTTCCAAAATCCTGTCCCCTTTTCTGATCCCAGCCCTCTGAGCCGCCCCACCTTCTAACACCGCACTGACGTGCTGAAGCGGTGCGTACAGGACTCCATTGATCGACTTAAGGACGCCGCCCTCGCTAACCTGTCCGCGAACATTAAATCCAAACCCGGTCTCCGATTTCGTTATTATTACTCTTCTGGGGCCAATGCTGGGGTCGTGACAATTATCCGGAGGGGAGGGACTTTCGTCACTTTCCGCCATAGTGGTCATGTGACCAAACTTAATTACCGGTGTTGTAAAATATAAATTTTAAAATAATAAAAAGACGACGGTTTATACGACACTACAAATTATTAAAGATCACAAAACACTTATTCGCTCCTCATTTAAAGTAAAACCGTAAACTTAAGTAAACATTTAGTCAACCGTTGGCGGCTGCGTTTGCAAGCATGCACTCACAGAATCATTGATTTTCAGAATGATCAATAGGCGCTGAATGCATTTAAGAGATAAAAAAGGTATGTCATGTGATATGAAAAGAACTTGACACATTTACAAGCTCAATGTTGTATTTTAAACGTTTTTCCCCGGTTACCAATTAGTTGATTGTAATACGACGTCTCGTAAGTTTCACGGCTGCGGTCTCCAATATTAAGACATAAAAGTGATATTTTAGTGAGAATTGACAATTGTGTCCACGTGTGTAACTTCTATACCAACCTGGATGCGTATGCGTGTGGAATAATAAGAAATATGTATAGTTCATTTTGCGCCTTTATGTGCACGAGACGCTTACACTCATCATTTGTACACAACTGTATATTGTTTGAAGGTTGCTTTGTTTAAACACTAGCACTGTGCATCATTAAAATCATTTTAAAATGCTTATCCACTTGATTTTAAAATAAAAATATGCGCGTATGCATATAGAAGTGAACATAAAAGCTGCATGACAACTCAAGTACTGCTTTTTTTGCACAAACATGTATAAAAGCACCCTTTCTATTGTTGGATGTTCATCATAAAGTAACATTATAACGTTAAAATATGGATTTTTAATCAAAATAATTAACCGAACGTATTTAAGATGGGTCTTAAATTAGTTATATATTTCGAGTAAGTCGCAAAGCAATCCACTGATCATTTACTGTAGACTGATTTCTAAATTTAATAAAACATATCGCATAAAAGGTGAGAAAAACGCTAAACCCAAACAAATATATGATGAAATTTAGACAGAGTTTAATTACTTACACACACCGATGTGTGTCGTGTGTCGGATTGAGGGGGAGGGGGTAATTTTAATATGTTTTATAAATCTAAGCGTTTGGGAAAATATGGGTAAAAGATCGAGGTCTTTATCTGCTGTGTTTATTATATTCTTTGCTTTAGATGTACCGGTAGTAAATGCAGTTGGTTTTCTTGTATTTTCTCAATGGTATCAATTACAATTCAGCATATAAACTTAAAAAGATAGACTAACTGGATCCTTATTTAGCCACTGACTATAATAAAAGAATTCGGTAACGATACTATTCGATGCACAACATAATATCATGTATGATAAAACACTTACCGGTATATCAAAACAAACCCTTTAACCATAATTGGATAAAATAAAGTGCTTCAGAAAAAAAACGAGAAAAAACGGTGCATGTTCAAAGTGAATCCTACTCAGATATATCAATCTAAATCATCCTTTCCAGTAACGTGGATAACATCATACGCCAGAATCCCTCGACGAAGCTTTCCTAAAGAAACCGTATTTGATCTTGATTTATCCGTAGATCTGAAAATGTCTGTTTTGCAGCTATAGTTTCAGAGTGGTATTTCTATACAAGATATTATCAAGTGATGGATCTCCAATTTTCAAAGCCGGCTTTTGTTTGTTTACTTTCATGACATGTGAGAATTCCTCGTTTTGTGTTAAAGACTGTTCTCCTTTTTAAAACATTAACGTGTATTTTGCTAATTATAAAATGACTATTTTTACCCCAAAAGACCCAAACAATGTTTAGAGTTAATTATCTGAATCCGAATTTTTCTCTTTTTTTCATTTGTTTAAAGGGGTATTCTCACGTTTTGGTAAATTGAAACCATTAAAAAAATAGTTTCAGATTCGCAAATGTTTGTTTTAGTTATGACATTTGTGAGGAAACACAAATACTGAACATTTTCCATGCTCTAAAATAGCCATTATAATTATGCATCTTTGACGATTTAAAAACATGAAAATTATAAAGCGTTGCAACGCAAAACGAATGAATAATTTGGAGAGATCTGTTGTTGTCGTGTCGTAATATTTTGTGAAACAACGCGGATCGCTTATATAAAGTATACAATACATCACTCATTGCATGGGCACGGATGGCTGAGTGGTCTAAATGGTAGACTTTTTACTTCAGGACTCCAGGGGTCAGTGGTTCGATCACTGTTGAGGGTTACTTTTTTAATTAGATTCTTGTTTTTTTTACTTGAACTTTTTAGATCCAATGCTTACATTTATCAATATTAAGAATTGAATGACAAACCTCAATACATGCCAACATCTGTGAAAAGGCCTACCACGATGAAGTCACGTAATGTTTCGTAGTCTGATAAGCGATATAAGCGGACATGATAGCTACTGACCAGAATGCGCGAATGGATTGGCTTGTCTGGAGCAACGCTGGCCACAAATCGCATAAGACCCATTTTTGCTCGACGCGACTCATTGTCTCTTTGTCAAAAGTTTTTCGATGGAATATTTGCATTCGGGTTCTTATTACCAACAATGTTATAGCGTATTGTTTTAACAAAATTACAAGAGTGTCGTTTCCGTTTTCTGTCGTTTACGTATATCACTTTTTGGAAATTAAAGAAGCTAGCTAACGATCAAAAGCGATCAGAGTCGGATTATTAAATACAACTTTACACCTTCTCGGTTGAGGCCGTTGTCCATCAATCTACAGAAAATCGCACTATGGACTCGCATGATCGAACAAGCCTTCAGCCAATTAGCAAACCATGACACGACACTATTTGCTTTCTCAATGTTAAAAATGTGTACTAAACAAGAAGATTATGTAATATAAAATATCAGATTGGTAATAAAAATTGTAAATTGTTTTGATTTGTTTCGAATATGGAACAGGAATCATGTATGACAAGAGGTAGCATATCGTAGGATACTTAGTATAAACATTTAACGACAATAAATCGATCATGCTTACTGTTGGCAAAGATCGGCTTAGTCACGGATCACCAAGCATTGACCGTTTCAATTGAAAACCTGTTGCAAAATAATGTAATCAGTAGTACATTTACTTGGTCTTTTAAATGGTTGGTAACTTGGTACCCGATGTAGAAAAAGAAAAAAAGCGATTCTATATAATTAATGCAAAGATATAACTTTCTACAACAATGAAAAGGCTTTTACAATGTCGGACCAGAGCGGACATGAGACAGTTAGTAAAAGGTACGTGTAGTAGTAGTAGAAGTAGTAGTAGTAGTAGTAGTAGTAGTAGTAGTAGTAGTAGTAGTAGTAGTAGTAGTAGTAGTAGTAGTAGTAGTAGTAGTAGTAGTAGTAGTAGTAGTAGTAGTAGTAGTAGTAGTAGTAGTCCGTAGTAGTAGTAGTAGTAGTAGTAGTAGTAGTAGTAGTAGTAGTAGTAGTGTAGTAGTAGTAGTAGTAGTAGTAGTAGTAGTAGTAGTCGTAGTAGTAAGTAGTAGTAGTAGTAGTAGTAGTAGTAGCTAGTAGTTAGTGTAGTAGTAGTAGTAGTAGTAGTAGTAGTCATTAGTACTAGTACTAGTAGTAGGTAGTAGTAGTAGTAGTAGTAGTAGTTAGTAGTAGTTAGAAGTAGTAGTAGGTAGTAAGTAGCTAGTAGTAGTAGTAGGTAGTAGTCGGTAAGTAGTTAGTAGAGTGAGTGATGTAGTAGTAAGTAGTATTGGCTAGCTAGTAGTCAGTAGTAGTTTAGTAGTAGTAGTAGAAGTAGTAGTAGTAGTATAGTAAGTTAGTATAGTAGTAGTAAGTAGTAGTAGTAGTCAGTTAGTAGTAGTTGTAGTAAGTTAGTCGAGTCATAGTATAGTAGTAGTAGTAGTAGTAGTAGTAGTAGTAGTAGTAGTAGTAGTAGTAGTAGTAGTAGTAAGTAGTAGTAGTAGTAGAAGTAGTAGTAGTAGTAGTAGTAGTAGTAGTAGTTGTAGTAGTAGTAGTAGTAGTATGGTAGTAGTAGTAGTAGTAGTAGTAGTAGTAGTAGTGGTAGTAGTGGTAGTAGTGGTTAGTAGAGGTAGTAGTGGTAGTAGTGATAGTAGTGGTAGTAGGTAGTAGTAGTAGTAGTAGTAGTAGTAGTAGTAGTAGTAGTAGTAGTAGTAGTAGTAGTAGTAGTAGAAGTAGTAGTAGTAGTAGTAGTAGTAGTAGTAGTGTAGTAGTAGTAGTAGTAGTAGTAGTAGAAGTAGTGGTAGTTATGGTAGTAGTGGTAGTAGAAGTAGTAGTGGTAGTAGTGGTATACGTAGTGGTAGTAGGTGGTAGTAGTTGTTGGTGGTAACGGCGGCGGCGGCGGCGGTCGTCGTCGTCGTAGTCGTTGTCGTAGTCGTAGTATTGTTTATGATAGTTACATTTATTTAATTTTATTCTGATCGTTATATAATTAAACCAAGATTTTCACAATAATTCAACCCTTGTGGACTTCTTTACAGTGTGCATGGCGCTTCTATTCCTGTTCATCATCTTCAACATCTACAAGCGATGGTCAAAATCACACGATGGTCGCCATATAGTGCTATGGTACAACCCGCCATTTTATGTGACCAGCCGAACGGATGCCTTTGTGAGAAACTTCGACGAATGCCCGCAAGCCAATTGTCGTTTGACCTTTGACCAAAGTGAGGCGGAGAGTTCAAAGGCTATCATCTTCGATGGACGCCAGATGACCAAAGATTGTAAGTCGTTTTCCCGACCCCAGGACCAGATGTGGGTGTTTTGGGGTAACGAGCCCCCTACAAAGTATAATGAGGCTGGTGATGAATGGATGGACTTCGTAAGTAAATTCCAAAAAAGATCTTTAATGAAGTAATGTACACGATGTTTCTTTATGGAAACCAAACAAGTTGGTTTAAGTAACAAGAACATGAAATAATATGCCGCATGAATTAAGTTTTTTTAAACCATATAGTATATACGTATATTGTTTCCATAGAGCTTGTATATACTTCTTGTCCTTGACATGCGATCAAATCTAAATGTCATCGCAAATTATACAATCTTATGTTTGAATATTTATTTTTATGCCCTCCCGGATCGATATATCGGAGGCATATTGTTTTTGACCTGTCTGTCTGTCTGTCATTCATTCATTCATTGTGTGTGTCCCACAACTTTAACCTTGGTTAAAGTTTTGCAATAACTTTTGCATTATTGAAGATAGAAACTTGATATTTGGCATGCATGTGTATCTCATGGAGCTGCACATGTTGAGTGGTGAAAGGTCAAGGTCATCCTTCAAGGTCAAATATATGGCGCAATAGGGGGCGTTGTGTTTCTTACAAACACATCTCTTGTTTAAAAATGTTTTAAAAATAGTGCCGCTAGCATGGACCAATGGGATTTGTACATTTTGTATACATACAGAAGGAATCTTTTTAAAATGTTTGCGAATCTGGACAGCGTTCGACCGCGCGATCACAAGTAACATTAAAGGATTAAAAAACACATTGGCCCGGTCACAAGATAAAATAATATTATGATTAATTTAGTTGGATCGATCAATAAACGAGCTTTGTTATTGTTGTTGTTGTTGCAGTAGTTGACCACAAATGACTAAACATATATACGACTTAAGACATTTTTATAACGCAAACTTATATTTATTTCGAGCATAAATATTAAAAACAAATATAAGAATATACTCCATTAGAAAGGCACATACTATCCAAAGAACTAAACGAAGCCTTACGCTTCTGACAGACATACTGCTTTATTTATATGCAAGATACTTTCCTAAATATGTTTTACATATCAAGATGAAATATACCATAACAAATAACTAAATTGTAAATTTAATAAATTATAAAAATCAATGTCATTTAGCATGATCGAAATTATTCAAGATAATACGAGTACAAGCACGAGTCAAATAGCTGTTAACCGCAAATAACTATAAATTATTACTAAGCATTTATGTTCGCACGTTTAAAAAATAAAAATGCGTAAGTAGTAGTTTCGCATCTCACGTTTTCAATTGTACATATTCAGTTTAACCCTTGATTGAACTATTGAGATAGATCTTATGGTCATTCATTTTTTGCATAGATTACCGCTCTGGGAATTTGGCATCATTTTTAAATATTTGGCGATTCATAAGCAAATGGAAATGGAAACATTAAAATGCACACAATACATTAAAGTAAACATCAATACTTCTATGCGCCTATGTACACCACGCAGCTTCATGAACTATTTTGCGGCTTTGCAATTTTAGATAGCATGACGAGAATGCATTAAATTCTATGTAAGCAAACATGGGACAATTGTCAACGCCTACACGTGTATGTCCGTTCAGCATTTTAATCATTAACATATGACAGTTACGCACATTAGCCTCGGTGCATTGTAAGGTTTTGGTACACCAACTTCACATATATACTTCACATTCAAGAAGTGTCATTTGCCTACTTTCAACAAATATTTCTATTATAACTTTAATGCATCAGTATCTTTTTAAAAAAGTTGAAATGTATCAGACGTGTTTGTATGCATTCAAATATCTGGTGAACTGAAAGAGCCTTATGTTATGGCAAACATGTATATTTATCTAATCTATTAACGGCTCGAGTTTTCGTTGTTCTCTGTCGTGCCATAAACATTTAAATTGAACTATTAACATAATGAGTCTTTTATTTTCTAATTACAGGCCAAAGAATTCAACCTGACCATGACGTACCACAGAGAAAGTGACGTGTACATGCCCTACGGGGAGATAGTTCCCACAATGCCTATCCCGCAAAAAGACTTCCTGTCGATTGCACAGAAGAAGAACCACTCTGTTGTATGGATAGCCTCTAGCTGCCACACGTCGTCTTGGCGGGAGATGTACGTCAAGGAACTCCGGAAATACGTCGACGTTGACATATTCGGGAGGTGCTCGGATGCCATGACGCCATGGAATTGCGGAAACCGGTGGAAACATGACGACTGTTTTTCCGTTCTTAATGATTACAAGTTCTACTTAGCATTCGAAAACTCTTTGTGCGAAGATTACATCACGGAGAAGTTTTTCGAAAATTATAACTACGATATAATCATTGTTACAAGGGGAGGTACTAAGTCCAATTTTAAAGATATTCTTCCAGATGGTGTTTACATAGATGCCATGGATTTTCAAAATCCAAAAGAGCTTGGAGGTCACTTGAAACAATTCTTAAACGATGATAAAAAGTACGCAAACTTGTTGGAACGTAAGAGCGCCTACACCAGCTTGCCTTACCACATCGTGTACCAAAAGTCATTGTGTAACCTTTGTGATAGAATTATGTACCCGGAAGTGTACAACGTAGCGCGATACGATAACTTGCGAGACACGTTACACGAAATCAACTTCTGTAAACACCCAAGTGATTTAGAAAGGAAGCATCAACGTTAATAATTTTAAATAATTATACAAAGTATTGTAACGAGCCGAGCGGTTCTTCTTTTTCTTTTCCTTATTTCAATGTGATAGCGGGTCTACTCTTGGTGTCAAACCAACTTTTCTTTCATTAAGTTGTATTTAAACATTTTAAAATAAAATGGACTCTTGTTAAAATAAACTGAAGATAATAGCCTGAGTCATTTAATGACTCTCAAAAAACAATTATAATAAACAACCAAATAAAGTTCAACAAATTTTTATTCTAACTAACTTGCATCAATAGTACATCAATGCATTCAACAATTTATCATAAATAATACAATCCTCAAACTCACATTTACAATGCTCAATCAGTCTTAAAACTGTACGATAAAATATCCCTATACCTTAGTCTTAAATCTTATTCAAAAACTCTATTATATGCAAAAATATGAAAAATGTTTCTAACTTACTTTTAATGAAAATACCTAAAAAAATATTATTTAATAGAGAAAAATTTAGTAATGAGAATGTGCCTTTAATTCCATAAAAAAATCAGAGTCCTTCACTGTGAAATTTACAGAGCTTATATACTAAGGCTTCGAGCAGGTCCGAGCCTTGCGCGGTCATGACATTAATAAATCCGAGCAATAACTCAACCGCACACCATCCGCGCATCTTCCGAGCGTAACCGATCACCTCAAAAATAAACAGAGTTACCGCCTTAAGTTTAAACAATAAAAACTTCATTAAAATGACTGGAAATGTTTCTTTAAGTATAATAATAAGGTTTAGAACATATAAATACACATGACTGTAATTGTTTGATAAAAATCAAACCTCCGCATGATGAAGAAATGTACTGCGAAAATGCAAGATAAAACCGTCTGCTGAAAGTTTGACAGAGGTCGTCAATGTACACTACCCATAATTCAACAAAAAGGTCAAAAGTCACTTCCTTTAAATATGGCGTCTATCCAAATGTGATTGTAATGACCAACAAAAATGGATTTTACATGGATATGAAATGTACAAATGGTAAATTAAGCATAGTAGATATTGATACTAGGATGTTTAGTTTTATATGCAATAAGTAATTACACTTGACATAGAGTTAAAATATAAAACATTGTCATAAAAACAAACATGAACTCGTCACCTATTTAATAAAAATGTCAAACATGGGGTCATGACAGTATATTCATCACTGTTCATGCAAAATAACTTCCCTTTCAAGCACTAACGCATTAAGGGCAGGGGGGCTTTTTTGTCAAAAGGGCACTTTTGACGCGCAGTATTTTGTCAAAGGGCACTTTTGACGCGCGGTATTTTGTAAAAGGGCACGTTCGAGCGCGCGGGTGTTTCTGGAATGCTTCCTATTGCATGTTAATTGTATTATTCCCATTATTATTAAACCATTCAAATATAATGTCTACAATGAGGATTAAACTAATTACAATGTAATAAGAGATTAATGAATTATCATATGTAAAAAAAATAATAATAAAAAAAAAAAAAAAAATTTAGGGGGGGGGGGGGGGCAGGGCGGACGTTCGGGGGGGGGGGGGGCAGGGCGGAGGTTCGGGAGGGCAGGGCGCGGCGCCCTTCGATTTATGCCTAGCTGGAGCACTGTGTAAAGTGTGAAAGGAACATCAATCCGTTCTTAAAAAAAAAAAACGTTTCTACTTTAAAAAGTAGAGTGATTACATCAGGGAGGTTTTACAAAATTATGATAACTTGCTCTTTGCATTCGACACACGCGATTGGAGATTGAAAATATATGACAAATAGTGCACGAGATTATGAAATAATTCTTTTGAAATTTTTATTCTTGTATATGGGACTTATTTGTGCACCTTAAAGTAATCACACTGTAGTAAGAAGCCAGGCTAATCGTGGCACTTGATTGAGTGAAACTCAGTCAGCAGTGTATTCATTTTTAAATCATTTCGCCCCATTCACAATTTATTAACACACACACACACTGTAAAACCAATAAAAATATTAAATGACATTAATCAAGTAATACAAATGTTATTATGAACTTAATAACGATTGTGAGTACATGTTTGGCGTTGCTCATCCTCAGTCCAAAAACAAGCAGTTGGCACATATGCAAGAAATTATCATCCATTCCTTTTTATGCTCCCGAAAGAGGGCATATAGTGATCGCACTGTCCGTCGGTCCGTCCGTCTGTCCGTTACACTATGCGTTTAGGTTTCGAAAAATGCTCATAACTTCTATGTCGCTTCAGATGTCACCTTCATATTTGGTATGCATGTGTATATGGACAAGGCCTTTCCATACTCACACACATTTTGACCCCTTTGACCTTGACCTTGAACTTAGTGTCCGCGTTTAGGTTTCGAAATCTGCGTTGAGGTTTTGAAGAATGCTCATAACTTCTATCAAACCGTTTTTCAGGGGCATATGTCATCCTATGGAGACAGCTCTTGTTTTAATTCAAGTGCAGCGAAAGGTTGTTTGGCGTGAATTTACTTTTATTTTATGAAGTTTAAATATTGACTGTGTTATGTTTGAATGATATTGTCTTGTCTTGATAGTGTTTTTATGATGACATGCGAATAACATTTGTCGACACCTTCGATACAAAAAATCACTCCTAACATAAACACGTGTGTCTGGATGTAATTATAAATCAAATGACATCTACCACGCGACTATGCACTTTGTACATATATATTTATAAGCATACTTAAAAGATTTTAAATATACGGCAAAATATTTTTACAATAAAATACAAGTACACTAATTACAGTTTTGCTTGTGCAGTCGATATTACAAGATATATATACATATTATAAATTATATACATATTAATAATCGCTCTTTGACAAAATGCAAATAAATGTATAAAAAAAACATTTATTGGACAAAAAAATAAAATCACTATTGTATAGGATTTTGGTTATGAAAGAAAGTTTGTGTATTTTCAAGATATGTACAATTTTCGGTCACGAATATTTCAAATCTCCGTTGTTACGTCATGGCTCTGTTCGTCTTGATTAGTCGAAACAATACAAATCAGCGCATCACTATATTTTAGATTATTTTTAAGAATATTAAACATACCGAATGAAACATATATACCTATATGTATATTCAAATCATAGGCGAAGACCACTTATTTAAAATTACATACGATACAACACATTTTAAATCTCATGGTGTCCTCACTATTTATGTTCTATACTTGGTAAATATAATTCCGCAAATAAATTATTAAAAATCAGTCATTTCCCTCAAATTTAAACTAGGTACACCCCGGAAATTGCTTTGCTATTTGTACACTAACCTTTTTATATGAATGCTGAAAAAGAAACGGCGACATACTTCTGAGTAATAGGTAAACGTTACGTATTGAAACTGATCGTGTTAATTACGTGCTTTATTTACTGTATGGACTGATAAAGTCACAAATGTAATAGAGTTCCCCGATATAGTAACAGATAACAGATTAGGATCATACGGGATGGAGGTCAGCACTGAGAAGTCGAAGATCTTGATGAACAGCACGACCAACACCAGTGCATTTACCATGAACGCCGAGAAGCAAGAAATAGTGACCAGCTTCAAGAACGTGGACGAAACTCTGTCCAAGTATGGTACCAGTATCGCTGAGGTCCGAAAAAGAGTTGCAATGGCGACCGCAGCGATGGTAATTTTTTCACGTTATCGGACCTCATGTCCTTTCGTCGTTCGCCTGGGTTGAGAACAACATCGGGAATACGGTACCCGCTCCGCGTCAGAAAGCGTGTATTAGTTAACCGAAATCCCAGATAAACCGTATTTTCAAAAACACGTGGAAACAATGTTTTGTAAATATAATTGTAAATGACATCGTTGAATACAATTGTAGAAGTGTTATTTATTTTAAACCACCATAACATCTAGTAACCCGGTTTATTTCGGAATACGCGCAAGAGTCTGAGAGCGTGTTTAACTTACAATAATCCATGTTATAGATAGCTAATGCTATGTATTGAATAAAAACTATACGTTTTTGCATTATCATAATAAATACTTGCCACATAACTATTAAAAAAAACGTCCTTCAAAATCAATTAATTGTAAAATATCGCGTATTCTATAAGCATAGACATCACGTTGGTGTTAGCTTTTCTAGGTTTTTTCTAAACGCTAAAAAACTTGATTAAGTGGGCAAAGAGATCGTCTTCCTGGCGAGATTTCAATTCTTCTTCACGAAAATGAATTCAATGGCCACATTGCAGCACAAAATTAATGTTGCTTAAACATTGGCACGCATTGACTTGAATCCATTATGTGTGTAAAGACATGTTTATTTATCTTTTGCTTACGTTCGATCGCATTTATAGTTTTTGATTTAAGATAGATATGAACGGAGGAATAAACTTATATATTATGAGTTTATCGGCGTATCTGACTAACCCAGCTTTTCACCTTAAATGAACTTTCAACAGCTTATAACATGGTGGGGAAATTTCCCGGCAGTAGATCCGAATGAATAAATCCGAATATTTCATCAGCTGATTTGAGAGAATTACCCAAAAATGGTGGCCTCATCACTTCTTTAATGCAACCAACTATCGGTAAACGCCTCTAATCGGCATTGTGAGAAAACACTACCGAAAAACTTTAAAGTATAGAGTCATGATAAGAAGAAAATCGTTTAATTATCGTATCACACATGTGTGACGTACACGGTCAGTCTGGCTTGAAATCGTTCCCGAAAGCCAGAATAGGCTACCGACAGTTTGCTTTAATAACACAGTCGGTTTTCAATTTTCTATCGAAAAGTATCGTGGTTATATGTTCTTTTCACAAGACGCCATAAGGTTGCTAAAGACCGCGTCATGTGAAAATTGGTCTTAGGCCATATGCGACCAGCGTAGCTCGAGCCAAGCCTGTGCATTCGGGTTACCGGGTATATATGACTGCGATGCTCCTAAAGCTCCTTACGTGATATAAATCCAGACATGTTCCATGTAACAAACAACAACAACGCGTGTCATTATGTGGTAAACCACTAAAATGCAGTCGTAAATACGGTATCTCGTCAGATAGCTGATATTACAGGGCCACGTAGTTAAAGTCCGTAAGGTTTAATGCTAGTGTTACTATTTGCTCGAGACCGGTTATTCTCAATATATTATCTTAAAAACTCGCACACAATTTCATAAAAAGAACGAAATCGACGTTGTTCATGCATTTAATGTATTGCTATAAACGAAAATGTGAAAATTTGATTTCTCGAGTAAAAAATCTAAGATAAATGCTAAAAAAATCAACGCTTACTTATACAGCAGGTACAGAAGCGCAGGAATCTCTCAAGTAAACTGGGCTGCTTGCTTGACATATCCGTCCGTCGCTCGTCGGTTAGTTGCCCGCAACGTTGCCCAATACACTGTATCGGGCGCAGTAAAGTCTTCCTGTTGAATTGCTGCATTTTGGTTGGTATCATTATTATTGATGAAGCTGTCTAATGACATGTCGACACAGTCTAAACTGTGACCTCTCAGAACATGCTGACGGCACGCCCCGTGCTTATCATCGGTTGGTCCACATACCATATCGGGCAAAAAAATAGAGCTGAAACTTCTATCTGCAATGGAAAACCTTTGCGGAGACAGACATCTGTAATTGAGAAGGGTAAGGCTTATGAAGCCCCTCTGATATGTATATTCATGATCTGTATCCACACAGGCGTCTAATGATGATGATGATGAAACACTAAGTGACGCGCTGCACCAAATGTCGCCGCTTAATTTAGGTTATCAATGGCGGTGGTGAAATAATCCCATATAGCGGCGGCCTTGCTACTGCCGCATAACTGAAAGGAATTCTTGCCTTGGAGCACTGTCTATCATCACCACCGGAAATAGATAACCAGCGAAGCGAAAGTAAACATCACGCAAGAGGTAGTGCTCGTGAAAAGAATAAGTTTTACCATTTTTATCGCGAACGTTTTCAAAAAACTGTGTGACAAATTAATAGTGGACATATCAAACTTCTATCGTAAGTAGTTGGAGTTCTTTATAAATACATTCGAGTGTTGAAATAGATAAATCATCAGGTACCTGGTACCGAAAATTAAGTTCATTGGGACATATTGTTTCCTTTTGTCCGAGGAAGATATAATTATTTTGCCGAATATTTCAATGGTGTGCAAATAATTATAGAAACTATCGGTTTTTGCAAGCTTCAGCCCACAAATCAAGTTAGTATGCAAATGTTTGGCTAAAATATAAACTTCGTTGTGTACGGCGAATAGAACCTGACGTGTACGGCGTATAGCAAAATAAAATTAAATTGTGTACGGCAGATAGTTTTGAGTTTGTAAGGGAAAATAAATGAAAATTTCGCAAATACGTGACCATCTTGGTATAAAACAAACAAATACAATTATATTCTTTACGATGAGACCGTTAATGGCCAAAGAATACGTCTGATGCATTGTTGATATTTAAAAAAAATGTTTTGTATTACGGGCACATGCTACATAGCGAATAACAGGTTACTACCTGATCTTTATGTTATATATCAGGCAAGGCCGAGCCTGATATATTACAATATATTACAAACAGATCTAACCTGTTTTTCTGTTTATCATACCTCTACGCCCCCAATTTTAAAGAAATAATGAAAAAATCGCTAAAAAGCTGCAGTTATAAAATAAAATATCAGGCAACGTTTTATCATACAACCGCATTGATAACTGCCTGATATAACGTTTCCTGATATATTTTTTATATCATGGTCAATAGGAAGTTCTTACCGGTATATCAGTCATGTGTGGAGTATGGTCATATTACTAGGAATAAACTATAAAGTAATAATCTTTAGTGAAATCGAATCAGATTCAACAAGCCAAACTATTTGATCCCAAGATGTGGTATTTGTTAAACACAAAATGCAACACAGACAGCAAAAAACATTATCTTTTTGCAAATATTAAGCGCGCGTGCTCATGACCTCATTATTAACACGTCAAACGATAAAATTCATATTGTTTCCCGCTAAAAAAGCAGCTTTTTAGCGATTTGTTTTATTATTTCTTTATGTTTTAAAATCAAGATGAATCGATAAAATATTTACTAACAAGTGGATTCCAATCAGGATTTGATATACAACTCGTGTAATTATTGGAACTCGGCTGACTTTCTGTTCACAGCGTTGTAGCGTTCAACCGCAAACGCACATGGCGTAGCAATTGTTTTAATTTCCGCATATGTGCTGTGTTTGCGTATTAATTCGGTGGGCAAAAACAAAGTTTAGAATTACGATTTATACATCATTAAAAGGGGAAAAAGTCCGACTTTAAGAATATATATGTACATTGAAAATGTATTTTCTTAAAATCATTTTAATTTGCAACAACTTTGGCCAATACGCTGCAACTATTCGCCGTACATGACTTTAACTATTCACCGTACACGACTTTTGCCATAAACAACTATTCGCCGTACACTACAGTTATTTTAATTTAATAGATTTCCATGAACAATAATCAAATCAAGACAAGAAATAGCTTTAATATGGTATATATTAAGAATAGGAAATCAACAGCATACCCGATGGCAAACCATGTAATCATGAAAGAAAAGCTTTTTCTTCGAGAAGTTCTAATTTCAACCCGGTACCAAGCAGTCATAAATTTGTGTAAATAACGCTTCGTCAATACGAATTGCAAGATAGATACACATTTTTAAGCATATGTATCTTTCTGTAAGATGCCAAACACGCACTGGTTATCCAGGAGCGAGTTATTATTAGATATTTTAGGTAAATACTGACTGCTCTCAATGGTTAATTTGTTTACTTTCGCTTCGCTGGTAGTGGTAATCTATTTCCGGTGGTGATGATAGACAGTGTGGAGCGGACTGGAGATTGTAACAATCATGCTGACATTTTTGTACGTGATACCGATCAGACCTACCGGAGTAAGAGACACCGGATTGTAGTCGATCTCCGGTCCGCGGGGGTTGATGCCGGCGACGACTACGAATCTCTCACCAATCCAGATACTGAACAGACCATTTGCTTTCATGGTGCCGCCTTGTTGGACCACAAATATTCCCTCGAAATTGAACATCTATATAAATAGAAATAAACGGCTTTTTAATAACGAATTTCAAAATAAGAGCGGTTAATTGTAATCAATGATTAACCCATGAACTTTTATGTCGGTTGCCGCGCATTTTTTAAAAAGTATGTCAGTTTTTATGCTGAAACAATTGCTCAATAAATACGGGTTCTTATTATTTTTTGCTTGAATATATTAATAGACTTTCGGATAATACAACGTATTTCAATAAAATGTTACGCTAAAAAATAAAGAATATTTCATTTTAATAATTTGTATTAGGACAAAATATTTAAACACAAAACACCTCTTTCCAGCTATATTAAGCCTCAATATTTTTTTCAAAACTTGGTTTTATAAATGGACTACTTTTTCCATATGTTACTCAACAAAAACAATTGTATATTGACACTTAAAATCAAATAAACACGATAACATTTACCGGTTGATGATATGGTGTCTACTGCTCTAGCTGGATTTCTACTTTGACGTTGTAACTAATGTTTACGTAGCGTCATTTAACGTCGCGTCATTTGACGTGATCGGTTTAAACACAACATATTAACATATTAACGCCATGACGCGTGTGTGCTTAATCGATATATATCTGAAAAGAGAAACTTGAGAAACACAATCAGGAGATAATTTTTTTATTTACGATAGCCTTTTGATATAATGACAATATATGGCAATACATATAACAAAACATAAAAATTAAAATTATTTAATCTTATATCACCGCTTTTGAACGGAATCTCCTGATCAAGTATAGCGAGAATATGACTGACGTCTGTAGTCAAACATTTGTTGTAACGATATACATAATTATTTGTGCATGTATTTTCATCTCTTTTACAAATATGATATGATATGGTTTCATTTCATTACGCTTCACTCATTATTTGCATGATTAAACAATCGCTCCATTTCCTCGATGTGTTGCACTGCATTGGATATACGCATTCCGCTTTCTGTGAAACTTTCGAATTATCTCCAAAACAAGTGCAACAAGGGACACATGTGAATGCACTTGAAAATCAAAATGAAAAACTTGTACATGTGCACATCCTCGCGATTATGGCCAGCTAGTTTGGCTAATTAGCCACCATTACTGATGAACATCTTTACTTCCGGGCGCTTGGAAGGAAGACAATCGGTGCCATTGAGAGTAAGTTCTTTTTTCCTAGCTCCTAATTCACGCGTAACATATTTGATATAAGGTTTAAAGAAATGCAAACATTTGTTAAGTAAATCAAAACAAAATAGCTCGAATACATTTACTATATGTTATTATGTTACATATTCATATTTCTTCTTTGCGCTTGCATGTGATTTCATGTTTAAAACGGAACGGCATGTTCTACTTCGAATTCTTACTTCACATAAACAAAACCTAAAGCATATGATAATATGTTACATGTATGTAATGTAAAAGAGCAATCTAGTACATTGAAACATGTTTGTTTTTATTTATAGTCAAGTTCCTTTTTCGCGGCTGAATGTGAAAGAAGGGACCAGTTCCGTATTCCAGTTTCGTCTTTTCGACTTTTAATCGTGCGCCGAAGTTGACGGTCGCCGGATGTAACTTAGGCATCCAAGAGCGAGAAAACGCGCTTTCGGAGATAGAAAATCTATTGAAATAAAACCACCCAATTACAGCTGTGTAAGTTTTGGTTTTAATTGAAAACAACAACAACAACAACAAAATACAGAGGCATTTGGATGAAACTTTTCAGTCTAATAGAGGCACCTAGGCCGCTGCTTCCGGTTAAGTCTCGCTTTTATTGTGACATCAGTGACGTTGCACTGATGACAATGCTGTCCGAAATTGATAGTTACAGGGCTAGTTACTGACCGATACGGGATATAAGGTTCTTTGGAAAACCATATCGGGGCGAGACCGAACCCTGTAACGATTATATCACGTCAACTACTTTCTACTGACACCACATAGAATATAGTGGGTCCTCATGTGACGTCTAATTACACCATTGAAAATGTTCAGATGGTGACGGGTTGAAATCATTTTGCATTCTTCATCATATCACTACGCACCTGTTTACGTATGAGCATGGAATGAGATATCTAAAACACGTTTAGTTTCCAGCTATAATATAGTATCGACCAAAGTTCAGGGTCAGATAAGACTTCAAGAACTGTACCGGAGATATAAATAGCAAATCTTAAATTAAACATCGCCAATAATAACACATATAAAGCTGTGCTATGCGAGAATGATCCGAATTTAAGTATCCGAAAGTATGTCCTCTAAAAAAGGAAAAGGTGTTAAGTTAGTTCCTTAGTTGGATGCCTTTATTTCGGAAGATCACTTTCAGATATGTTAAATCTTAGATGTTGCGTGTGTGATTTAAGCTTGATTATAATATATGGACGTATAATATGTTCTCAATTGCTTAAATTAAAAAGTTTACCAAAATCTTGGAAAATATATGGTGTTTGTGTCATTTGCGAAAAAAAAAACAACAGTATTTCCTATGTTTTTGGTCGACTATCTTGGCGGCCATCTTGGATTAGGAGCCGTGGGCAAAAAATATTCTTGGGAACAAAAATGTTCTTTTATCCAAAACAATGTAGAACGTCATCAGCATATAAAAAAAAGTTTCAATCATGCACCGTGGACCTCCGTTCCTACTAGACTAACTTGGTAGTAAACAAAATGCGAAAATGTCATCAACACTGTTTGCTTTGCTATAATTATGCAAACGTCATTTTTAAATTGACTTTAGCAAGGCGTACTTACTATTGTTATTGGCTTAATTATAATATAAAGTCATCCTTATAGTAAATACAAATGTGTTTTAATAGAAAAAATAAACTAAAGAATATCTTAAAACACAACAACCAATTGTAAATACACAAGCCATCTTTATAGGTCATACTTATGTGTAGCAATTCATGTACAATTCCATATCAAAGTCTTATTTCACCCTAGAGTTATCATCACTGACTACAGCTATATAGTAAATTTTCAGTTTAAAGGGTCTCGGCACATCGTCTGCTATCGTGATGCGTAGTCGCGTATGCCACGTACCCCACGAAGTCCTACATGTTCCTGTATATTCTACACATGCCCCGCAGCTGCCAGGACGAACTTTGAGAACAGTATCTGCAATGAATCATCGGCATAAAAGTTAGTTGCAGTGGCAGAAACTTGTCCTGTTTTTTTTTCATTTTCCTTTTAAACGATTATCCCCTCAAATTAAAAACACAAATATTCATGACAGTACTTATTTTCATAATTAAATTATGCCATGTTTTACCCGAAACTTAAAATTGTTGCTTTTGTTTAGCCAATATATGCTGCTAATGTTAAAGCTATATTGTTTGAAAAAAATGGCTGCATTTCATAAAATAAGGTAATAAAGGGTATAAAACGGCGAAAAATAATTGTCTCGGCATAAGCGTCATCATCTCGACTATCACGAGAAAACCCCTCTGATTAATGGCATGACAGACAACCAGGAGAAATACGGACTTTTGTTCATGAATACATTGTATTTCACATTGATATATACTTCAACTTAAAAAAACGGATTTTACCAATAAGTTGAACTTGCTATCTTTGCTATCGCAACAAACTACAAGTGCGATTCTTAGAACCAGTCAAATATTGTTTCGTGACGTAGGCGAAATAACACGTTTTAATCGGTTGAAATGAATTTTACGATGATCGCTAATCGGCAGCGGTAAACCAGACGACCGTTGCCGGCGGTTCCATGTCAAAACTCGATCCGAAAGTCAGCAGTCCAAGGTCCGATAATCTGGTGAGGTAATTTTTTCAAGTTATTGGACCTCGAGTCTTGTAAGATTTTTTTGTCGTTCGGGTTGGGAATAACATCGGCAATTAAGGTACCCGCTCCGCGTCAGAAAGCGTGTATTACTTCACCGAAATCCCAGATATAAAACGCAATTTCAAATACAGTCTAATCTGTCAATAAAAACCACTTAAGGGATTTGGTCGTTGTGGTCTTTGTTCACAGGTGGTCTTTATTCACAGGGTCGATTGAAACTTTGCAAAATATGCTAGTAGGACTTTATCAGGTACCTTATCTACCGGTATGTATGTGCTCTATTGCATAAATGGTTGAATACTAATGAATGTATAATGTCATAAAGGATTGAAAACACAGTTTTGATTTTATATTTATTATTTCAATTTCCTTATATTTGTTATTTATTTCATTAATCATATCATGTAAAACTAACTATTGACATACATGAATATGTACTTGAACTAACAAATTCCGTATCGATAATCTTTGCACGTCTTATCACGGAGAAATTTAAGAAAGGAATGAATATCAAAATGTATATTTGTAATTGGCATTGTAATTGTAATGAAAATGTCAATTTCCTTAATGAGTTGATGAAAGCCCCAAAGTTGTGTTTGATATTTTCGTGCGTAATTATAGGGGCATAACTCTGGTGAGCTGTCTGTCTAAACTTTTAACGAGCTTTCTTAATAGTCGATTAAATAATTGGATTGAAAGTAATGACATTTTAAGTGACGCACAATTCGGCTTACGGAAAGGCCGCTCTACTAGTGACGCAATATATGTACTTAATGCTATTGTTCAAAATATCGTGAATACTAACGGACGATTGTATTGTTGTTTTGTCGATATGAAACGTGCAGTCGATTCCGTCTATTTAAATGGACTTTGGTATACGCTTTACAACGCAGGTATTAACGGTAAATGTTTAACAATCATTAAAGACATGTACTCCCAAGTTAAATACTGCGTAAAAATGTGTAATTTCTACTCGGACTTCTTGAATTGTGTGATTGGACTGTCAAAGCAGTGAGAGGTATTATCGCCCATACTATTTTCTTTATTTTTAGATGACCTTGAACTATGTTTAGAAAAAGACATCAATTCTGGACTGTCCTATGACGACTTGATATTCATACTTATGCTTTTTGCTGATAATATGGTTATATTTGGCAAGTCTGTAACTGACCTACAACAAAGTATTAATCACTTAAGTGAATATTGTGATCTCTGGGGTCTTGAAGTAAATATAAGTAAGACTAAGGTAATGGTTTTTAGAAGAAGAGGACCTTCTTTGCATAATGAAAAGTGGTCATTTAAAGATAAATATTTAGAAAAAGTAGATGACTTTAACTATTTAGGAAAAGTATTTCATTACATGGGTTCGTTTTCTCTTAACGCTGAGTCTCTAGCTGGAAAAGGTTTCAAAGCCCTAACTGTTTTAATGCATAATCTAAAAATTCTTGATATGAGACCAATAATTACTTGCCAACTTTATGGCGCATTCGTTGGTGCAACTTTGAATTATGGGTGCGAAATTTGGGGTTTCGATAAGTTTATTGATTTAGAACGAATACATTTCACATTTTGTAAAATGCTCAGTATCAAATCTTCTAGCAGCAATATGTGAGTATATGGGGAACTAGGAAGGTATCCACTCTACATAAACAGAAACGTTCGGATAATAAAGTTCTGGTGTAAACTCATCAAATCAAATAACATAATTATATCTAAATTGTATGAACGATTCAAAAGTATGAAAACTTGTAAAAGTAATTGGGCCTTAAATGTGAAGAAACCTCTGGATTCATATGGGTTTTCATACGTTTGGCTCAATCCCTCTTCTGTCAATCTCGATACCTTCCATATCGGTTTTAAGTTTACGGTTGTAAATGTTTTAAACAATCTTTGTACAGCTCAATTAATAATAGCAGCTCATTAATGACCTACAAATTATTTAAATGCACGTTGGAATTCGAGGCTTATCTTGATTATTTGCCGAGGAAATTGCGAATTTGCCTCTCAAAATGACGACTTTCGTCCCATAACTTAGCCATTGAAACAGGTAGACATACCAATATAGAAAGATCTCAGCGCTTATGTACAAAATGTCATGTCAGAGATGTTGAAGACGAGTACCGTTTCATTATGATATGCCCAGCCTTCAATTCACTGCGAAAAGAGTGTATCAAAGCATACTACTATAAAAAAACAAGTATGTTTAAATTTGTTGAATTAATGGGTTCGTCAAACAAAAAGCAAATGAAAAACTGAGCAAGTATATCTGTAGAGCCCTTACACATGATCCAACATAACTCATCCTGGACATAATTGTTGAAATATTAATGTATCTATTTCTCCTCATCTGTAAGTGTTGTGTTGTTGTTGTTTTTTCTTACCAACTCCTCTTGTCTAACGTTTTTATAACTGTATTATTTTGTTTATGGTTTTAATCCTCCGTCTTTTTGTGAAACTAATCGAATAGTATATTCGCATAAGCAGTTTTTTGTGCTACCTAATATTTAAATTCAATTTATTCTTTAGTGTACTTGTTTGTCTGACAAAACGCTGAATACTAGTAACTCATTTTTAATCTTGTACTATGTTTATGGTTTCATCCTCTAAATTCTATGTACAATTTAATATAGAGAATACTAGGTTAGCGTTGAATACAGAGAAGTTTATGTTGCGAGGCTTAGAACGCCGGAAGCGCGAGCCTTGGCGAGCGCTTTCGGTGTTCGAGCCGAGCAACATAAACTTCTCTGTATTCAACGCTAATCCTAGTATTCTATTTATCCCATTTGATTTTTTCAACGTGACATTTAACATAAATAGATCTAATAACCTTAACAATAATTTTAATTCAGTCATAAAAGCGCTTAAAATCTAACAAATGTAACCATGCGTAGTGATATACATGTATTTGTTCTGGTACGCAAAATAGTCTTTAAAAAATTCACACACAAACTGTAAAACAAGTAAAAAATATCACCATATGCCTACATTCAATTTTACGCAGTATGCGAATTTTAACACATTACGACCGCGAAAAGAAGATTTTACTTTACTATAATTCATTTTATTTTCGAAAGAAAATGATCAAATCCAATATGGCGGCGATTGCTCCTGACAAAATGCTGTCGATGTCAACATACATGTACACCATCGACGACCTAGTTCTGGCTACCATAACTTTATGTCGCTTTTTATGATTTTTGACTGGCGCGACTTTGTACAGGTCTTTCAATACTTAATAAACTGTACGCTGAAGTTTCTTTAGCTATCGAAGACCTTGACAATTTTGACGAGTAAACAGACAATTGCAGCGACTGACACTTTATTTGACAAAATATACAGGGCAATACGTTTTCCGACTTCGGACGAATTTAAGGACGCGCAGAACGTGTTTTTTATAAAATGTTATGGGTATGCCGTGTGTGATCCGATGCATCAATGGCGCCCATGTTAAAATCATTTCCCCGAGAACAGGGAACGACAAAAGTACAAACAAAAATCAAAACACGTAAGAACTAGTATCTTACCTTTAATTATCCTTTAAAATCCATCTAATAATCCATTTAACTCAATAATTGACGATTTTGCATCTAGGGTCTTTAATAATTATTTTAGCATAGTTAAATAAAGACCCTTATGCCATTCTATCACTTTATTCAAATGAGTTTATGAACGCGATAAACTTTCTTCTTCGTCACACGCTACGTCATGTACTCTACATTACTGCTGTTCAAATGAACCGGAGCAGTTTATCTAATAATAGCCGTTGGTAAACTCGGTTGCATTTGCAGATTTCTGCATACAAACATAATTATGTTTAAACTTGCACAATGTTTTATTTATCTATGGTAAATGCCCTTATTGTACGAGAAAATAATTTAATATATAAATACACAAAGAATGGAAAACATTCCAGTACACAACAGATAAATAAGTAGAAAATACCCGTGTACAAAATGGGACGTTCCCAATTCCAGTGTGGTGCTATTTTTACCATCTTATACTTTACACAGCTCTATGCCTAACGTGAATTAAATAGGAAAGCAAACATAGCAGATTATTCATGAACTGTGCGATATGTGTATGGCTTGTTGTACATTCTTAATATTTAAGTTAAATGTCAAAAGTATATGCTTTGGTTATAAGCAATGCACATTACACGAAATAAGGAAAATGTGATCAATTGACAATTCAGATATGTCGACATACAGTACATGTAGAAAAAATGTGAAATAAGTCGCGTTTATAATAAATCGTCAAAAAAATGAGGAAAATGACGCAACAAGTATGCCATTTTATGACGCCATCAATCAGCTGATTCATTATACGGATGGCGAAAAATTATGTCATATGACTAGTTTTAAAGGTTGAAGGTCGTATAATTTTGAAGCTTAAGTTTTGTCGACTTTGTTATAAATAAAAAAATAACAAAACAAAAATCGTGTAATTTCATATTTTATTTCAACATTTCTTTTGGTGAATATGTCAGATATATGTTTTTCTGCAAAATGTGCACATTTTCTTCTAATGGGTGACCTTAAAATTCGATCAATGAACCAAACAATATCGACCTAATTTTAGCGCATATCGCATGACGTCATTTAAAAAGTATTCCGTGCACGCGACAGGTATATTCCACAGTGTTGAATACAAGCAAGTATATCCCACAACGTGTTATACCGTCAATGTCGCTGTGAAAATGGGATAAAATTAAATTCATTACTTCCAGCATTTATACCTGTATTTATTTGTCGCGCAAAACCTTTATACTGTAGTTGCATATTTTGTAATTTGCAAAGACGTGTTTGTTGAATTTATTATATATATTCAAAAATTGACTTATCATTTATTAGTCGAACAAAACTCTTTATTACAGTTGCATATTCTGTTATTTTTGTATAATCACTCAAAATGTATTATTATGTATGTGATAAACCTTACGCGATCAAAATTATATTTAGTTAAATGCAATTATGTTAACGTTGACATAAGTATATGTTGATATATGACTAACTATTTGTGAATGACAAAAAACTGTAAAGTTTACGTCAATAAAACAGTCTGTCTTACAGTTTTGATTGAAGAGTTTATAAATTAGATTAAATTAGACCAGCAGCAGTAAAACTAAGGTTTAAAATTTGGTGCGTAACATCGTAATGTGTTCGTCTACAAATTGTGTTCATAGTATGCCACTCGTGAATATCCGGGGTTCGATCAAATGTTTAATAAAAACTTGATGAGCACAATAACTTTCAAAAGTAAATGTTGTCTCTCAATCAACTATTTAAGTATTAATCAAATGAGCAATCTTACTATTTTTCATTGTTTGAGCAAAATTCATGTACCAAATACTAGGTAACTGTTTATTTCTGATGATGTTTATATATGTTTCTAATATCGTTTTTAAGTTAAAAAAAAACAACAACATTGTAATATAGCAAAATACATATTTTTCATTGAATATAAAATATGAAAAATCGATTTAATAATTGATAATCGCCTTGATGCAAATCCTGTATCTGCTATATTGTATGGTGACTTTGGTATATTTACAATACATTTCACTATGTTTAATAATAAATGATTTTGTATTTTTGTTTTCTGGTATAGAATTATAATTAATCTAGATTTTTTAAAGCTATTTTAATTAAAATCAGTGTGAGCTGTACAAGTGCATTGTCAGTTGCAATTACTTTATAAAGAATTCGTATGTACATAAATGCCGCAACATTGCGTAATATAAATTAAAACTTAACATATGTATGGTTAACATGATTCACGTTTCACTTACTTTGTCAATTTACCGGTAATCGTGCAAAACAGGAACATATCGTATAAAAATTAATGCAATAAAATAATGTGAGCATCTACATAGTATGCGCATTATCGTTATTCATCGGCTAATAGACAGCTCACTATTGTTCTGATTTGTTGCTATTCAACAATTGGAACGAACGCCCTCGTGATAAAATGTGTACGTGCCATGATGCCAAATCGTAATTGTATGACTTGTAAGCACGCTCAGTAGAAATTATTTCGCAGGTGTGAAAATGTAACATTATTTAAAGTTTGTGAATTATCAAACATGATATTTTCAGAGTATGTAACACTTCAACAAACGCCATAAATGTACATGTACTTCCAATTACCGGTAATACATGGGTGTCTTCCGTTACTATACGAAATATCACGCTTCGATTGTATACTTACCTAGCATTAATGTGTTTATTTTTTATTCATTTAAATATGACACAATAGACATCTTTAATCTTTGAAAATAGATCAAATATAAAAACTTTTTATATTGTACACAATAAACTTCAGACATGTATTAGTAAACATAATTTATTTTGCAAACATTTCAATTACTCAATTAATTCACTCACTACCTTGTAATCAAATGTATACATACGTGTATATATATTTAACTGCCACTTGCTATATTTTTTATTTAAAGTATGGTTAACACAAAAAATATCACTGATATAGTAGTTTAGTGCTAATAGTGCTGGAGTATTCTTACATGTCAACACAACTCTTAAAACACACTATTAAAATACCTTTTTATTAAATATTAAATGCCTCCTTATGAACGATACAATAGTACACATGTATAACAACATTTTGCCTTTGAATAACACAATGAAAATGCAAAGCTAGTCAACGTTCATAATTACATTGTTTATATGGGCATTATGCACACTCCAGTATGCAAATATTGTATCAACAAAATGATACAATACAGACAAGCAGTTTTCCGCGACCGTTTGCATTTAAACAGTACATATCCAATATTGTTTCGTAAAATACTAACCTAACAAGGGCGTCAATTGGGAGTCTTGTGGTGATTTTGGAGGGTCATATATTTTATAGGATTTCATAATTTGTGGTCAATTCGAGATATTTATCATTAAATATACAAATTATAACGTTTAATTGTGAAATTTTGTATATTTTGCCTAGTTTCCGGTAGATCCTGTAGAATTTGGCTTCCATCCGGTAAAATTCGAAAGATTTTGGTAGATTCTGGTAGAATCCGGCATATCCAGTAACCGCAATTTGTGTATTCAAAATGGCGACGGAAGTTCTTAAAGTTGAGCCACAGGATTCGATAGAAGCGCTTCAGCGTGAAGCTGAGGAATTAAAAAAAAGATTGGAGGAAGAAAAGGCGAAACTTAAAGATGTTGAAAGTTGGTTTTAATCTTTTGGCATCAATGCATTACAGTTAAATATGTCGTTTAACATTACCTTCCTGGTCTCATAGGCGCTTTTTAATTTTACATTTTAATGAATATCCTTCTTTCCTATTGTTTCATCCATTCCTATAGATTCTTCCACCCCCTTATTATGCCCCCTTTCGAAGAAGAGGGGGTATATTGCTTTGCTCATGTCGGTCGGTCTGTCGGTCCATCCACCAGGTGGTTGTCAGACGATAACTCAAGAACGCTTGGTCCTAGGATCATGAAACTTCATAGGTACATTGATCATGACTGGCAGATGACCCCTATTGATTTTGAGGTCACTAGGTCAAAGGTCAAGGTCACGGTGACCCGAAATAGTAAAAAGGTTTTTGAATTATAACTCAAGAACGCATACGCCTAGGATCATGAAACTTCATGGGTAGATTGATCATGACTCGCAGATGACCCCTATTGATTTTGAGGTCACTAGGTCAAAGGTCAAGGTCACGGTGACCCGAAATAGTAAAATGGTATTCGGATGATAACTCAAGAATGCATACGCCTAGGATCATGAAACTTCATGGGTAGATTGATCATTACTCGCAGATGACCCCTATTGATTTTGAGGTCACTAGGTCAAAGGTCAAGGTCACGGTGACCCGAAATAGTAAAATGGTTTTCTGATGATAACTCAAGAACGCATATGCCTAGGATCATGAAACTTCACAGGTAGATTGATCATGACTCGCAGATGACCCCTATTGATTTTGAGGTCACAAGGTCAAGGTCACGGTGACCCGAAAGAGTAAAATGATTTTCGGATGATAACTCAAGAACGCTTTTGCCTAGGATCATGACACTTCATAGGTACATTGATCCTGACTCGCAGATGACCCCTATTGATTTTCAGGTCACTAGGTTAAAGGTCAAGGTCACAGTGACAAAAAAGGTATTCACACAATGGCTGCCACTACAACGGACAGCCCATATGGGGGGCATGCATGTTTTACAAACAGCCCTTGTTTTGGTAATTATGACATATTTCTGATAAAACTTAAGTTAGTTATGCTTATTAAAAAAATTCTATAACATAGATGTTGTATTTTGTTTTAATACAGAATTAAAAAAAAAATTGGGAAAATTTAAATTTAGGTAAAAATTATGTAAAATCGGCTACATATGTTGTGTAAATACCAATAATTCTGAAAATATTCATGTTTAAACAGTATTCTTGTGTTTATTAGTCTATCAGAATATTTATTTACTTAATTATTACAAAATTACTTTAAAAGTTTTATGTTTTCCTATAAAAATGATGACTGAACATATTGATAGGAAAGATACCAACAAATCAAGGTTGCTAGGGTGCCCACCTAGAATTGGCCTGTTACTAAGGAAATACCTGCGTTGTAAATTATCTTGCCATACTTTTGTGGATAAGACATAAAATGTTTAATTAAATGTCTCACTTGTGCTGAAAATCTGATCATTCAGTAGAAAAAGTCAATTTCACTCTTAAGTGGCCGAATATACAAGAAAAGAGGCTACTTGTCTTTTCCCTACGACTAAAATAGGCTTTTTTCCTTCTGCGAGGATGGCGTTTTATTTTATTTTTTTATCAATTTGGGAAATTTGTTACTCAAATTTTCACAATTTCAAGAAGTTTGAAACTCAAATTTTCACTTTTTTAGAAAGTTTGCATCTCATTTTTTTCACAATTTTGAACAGTTCGTGACTCATTTTTCACAATTTTGAACAGTTAGCGATCCGTTTTTCACATAATGAGGGCCAAGGCCGCTTCACAAAAACAGGAAAAAAAGCCCTCTTTATCGGGGAAGTACCACTTCTCGAACCTCACCTCTTTTCGTTCATTTGTTTACATTTCAAATGTATGCGCGCACACGCCCTTCGTCACCGTTTTTTGTGTGTAAGTTATTTGTTTGCGCCGACTCGCACTTAGCGGCAAATCACAAAAAATGCGTCAAAAACCTGTAGAATATGTAGATTAATCATAAAACACGTAAAAATCATACTATTCCTTAATGCTTTTTACATATGTAATGATTTTCACTAAAAAACTTATAAAAGCATGGTCTTATTTTCGTTCTCAACTTTGCTTGACAATTTACACAAATCTGCTGCTGTAATAAGTCACGTGACCATGGTCAAATCATGGGGGGAATTAATTTTTAATGGTGTACATTGAAGGGTTCGAAAGCAGGTTCTTGTTGTTTAGGCGGCATTGAAAGTTTTACGTGATATGGTCGTGCTGGAAACTTGCAAAAAAATATGTTATCAAGAGAGGATTTACATAACAATTAAAGTTGCCAGCCATGTAGAAATAATTAATTTATCAAAAAGAGTTCCTATTAATATGTTTCACTATTTTCAATCTTAATGGTTACTATATTTGACGTGTCAAAAATTAAGAGGTTCGAAAGAAGGTTCGTCCATAATACAAGCAATCATTTATCATAACAACGATTCAAGTTGAACATTGTTTCATTTTTCATGTTTAACTCAATAATCAGACTTGTTAGATCTGCCAGTAAAAAAAATGAGACGTTAAATTTGATGTGACATTCAATGGAATGTCTCTTGAGCACAGGACAATAAAATTCAATATGTGGCAATCTTGCCCTGATTTTGTTGGAATTATCCTAGTTTGGCAGAGTGCGGGCCAGACTGAACAATAACAAAGATCATATGCGCCATGATTTTTTAATGTGCTTGTGACATAAATAAAATTGTTTTATTTTGTTTCAGTGTGTAAAGCTGCAAGCAAGATTGATCCTATAACAAACTTTAGTATGAAGCAGCGTCGCCATTTGAAGGGACATCAGGGAAAAGTACTGTGCATGGATTGGTCTACTGATAAAAAACACATAGTTAGCTCCTCACAGGTGGGTAGAGAACTGATTATTGATTGATATGAAAATGGCTATGTTTCAATTTGCTGGGATTCACATTGTGGCAGAAAACTGGCTTTTGATTAAAGCATTTTGAAGTTTTTTCTTTTTTATTTCTCCATCAAATCATTTTCCTAGCTGGATTTGAAGTAAAATCATTTTGATGCAAATGATACACATTTTTCAACTGTTTTACATAATACTATTTTTGGTTTTGCTGTGTACTTAACTTTAATGTTTTCATTGCAACAAATGCAGAGGATGTAAGTAATTTTAACAAAGTTATACATTGTTTTAATGTAAAAATGTAAATAGCGTAAGAATGAAGTTGCCTGGAGTTTGTCTCAGCTTATTAACTACATTTCAGGATGGAAAGATGCTGGTGTGGGATGCTTTTTCTACAAATAAGGTATAGTTATTTAATGATAACAGGTCCTTTCATTCTATTGTATGGCTAGTTCTATGAGTTGCATATTATAACTGCATTCTAGAGAATCCCTTTCATAAATGTCATGTAGCCTATTATAGATTTATCATGCTATCAGTTCAGTTCTGTAAGGCCTAAATCAGATGGTATAATTGAGCTTGACTTATGTAACGTAATGTATTCATTATATAACATAAATATTATGTTATATATTAGTGTAACAAATGATAATAATATACGAAGAGTTCTAAAAAGAAAATATTCTAGAAATACATCCTTCAATTTTCATCATAATGTAATGTTATGAATATTATTAGTAACACACATATATATAGTTAAAATAGAATCTTCGGATGGTATATGTAATGAAGTTTGAAAAATTGATTATGGAAGTATGGTTTCATTTCTCCAATGAAGTTCAATTATCGGGAACATCTGTTGATTAAGTCCCAATTCAGATATGATATATAATGAAATTTAAATAATTGATTATATAAGTGTAATTCCAATTTCCCAAGGTACATAACGAACACAAGTTCGGATTGAATGTGTACCGGGGTTTACATAATTGATTATAGAAGTGTTAGGTTTGAACTTTCATATTACCAATGTGGTTTGTCAATAAAGAACATCTGGTTATATGATCGAGTATGCTTAATGAAATGAGGTCTCCTGTTCCAAAAGGTTATTATCTGCAAATGTTCATCACGAACATATTGGTCAAACGTGATAACTGTGTATTGTGCTCTTCTGCTGTGACATGTGGTAGATGCATGAGCGATCAATCCAATCAACAAGGGTTATTCGAAGGGGTGGGTTTAGTAAATCGGGGGAAGAGTATCAGTCAACCAATCAAGAATGGGATCAGACATATCTAAACTTTATGTTTATTTTCCTCAGAATAAAATGCTGTGAGGTTGTTGTAAGAAAGATTCTGCGATTAGATTTGAAAGTCTGCGATGAGAGTTGTCACGTTTTCTTGACGGGGCGGCCAACATGGCCGCCACGCTGTAAAATTGTACTTCATGAACATTACAAGCGTTGTGTTCGAAATTATTTAACAGAAATAAAACTCGATGAAAACAGAAATGAACTTTGGTTGTTACTGTATGTTATCCATGAACGAATCGTAATTACGTGACACTTGTATTTATATTTGCAGTTGTCAGTTACCATTAAAATACCATATATGGATTAAGCACGTGTTAATAAGCTTTTTCTGGCAAAGTGAGAAACTATTTTTGAGTAGGCCTACTAAATTAATATTAATAGTCAAACAAATTAACAATTAAATTCTCCAAAAATGTTAATACATACATGTTATGCCATGTAAATAATGTGGTTTAGTTTGGTAGAGGGGGAAAAGTGAATGTGAAATTTAAAATGTGTGACTTGCATGTTGTTGCAGATATTTACAGATATTTACATGTTTATAAGTAAAAAAAGGGTCTTATATTAGGTTCTAACTTATATGCATTTTTCATGCCTTAAATGAAAGACTTTGGGATGGTAACAATAATTCCTCTCCCAATAAAATTTCTGATGTTTCTTTATTGGTCTGTTTTTTGCCTTAAAATATTGTAACCTATGTGTGTATTACAGGAACATGCTGTGACTATGCCCACCACCTGGGTAATGGCTTGTGCATACGGTCCTTCAGGGACAAAAGTGGCTTGTGGGTCAGTATAGTTGGGCTGTTTTGAAGCCTAAAAGAATACCATCAATGCAGCGATTTTTTTCCTTCTTTATAAAGGACCTGAAAACATCACTTTCCCAATTGTGAAAAACTACAAATTTCCCAAATGCTGTCAAACAAATTCCCAGTTGAAGGTTTCTTTTTTGTCCCCCATCAATATATTTTTTTTGCCCTCTGTTGGTTTGTTTGTGTGCTTGATTGCGTCAAACTTTAACATTTTGCCATAACTTTTGCAATATTGAAGATAGCAACTTCATTTTTGGCATGCATGTGTATCTCATGGAGCTGCACATTTTGAGTGTTGAAAGGTCAAGGTCATCCTTGAAGGTCAAAGGTCAAATATATGGGTCAAAATCACTAAACTTTAACATTTGCCATATCTTTTGCAGTATTGAACATAGAAACTTCATATTTTACATGCATGTGTATCTCCTGGAACTGCACATTTTAAGTGTTGAAAGGTCAAGGTCATCCTTCAAGGTAAAAAGGTCAAATATATGGGTCTAAATCGCTCATTTACTATACACTATTACTTCGTTACGACTTCTCAAATGCATATGGAGCTGCAAATTTTAAATTGTACAATGTTTAGGTCAAGGTCATCATGTAAGGTCAAAGGTCATTAAAAAGGTCAATTTTCATTTTAAATATGCCAAAGCATTTATACCACTTTATACAGATACTTTATATTTTACATGCATTTGTTATTCATACAGCTGAACGTACTTGTCGGTGACACGCATTGTCATCCTTTAAGGTTATATACTTAAAAATGCCTATACCGTTTAAACTATTGTACATAGCATGTCAAACAATTGCCATAACTTTTGCAATATTGAACATAGCAACTTCATATTTGGCATGCATGATTATCTCATGGAGCTGCACATTTTGAGTGGTGAAAAGGTCAAGGTCATCATTCAAGGTCAAGGTCATCCTTTGAGGTCAAAGGTCAAATATATGGGTCAAAATCGCTCAAATAATATACACTACATAGCAACTTCATATTTGGCATGCTGGGGGGCATAGTTTTTCTCAAACACATCTTTGTTGTTTTTTTTGTTTTTTTGTTAGATAGATAAAATGAAATATAAAGTAAGTACCCCTATGCAGCTCTATGGCTTGAACCTAAGTAAAAATTATATTTACAACTTGACAACACTAAGTTATCAATTTGGGAGCAAAGAATCAAATACACCAATGTCCCTATTTCCCAATGTGAAGACTATATGACTTCATGACGGAAAAATTTCCTAGTGTCATTTTTTTTCGTTCAAAAATTTTCCCAATTGGGCTGGTACTGGTACTTTTCCCAATTTGGCAAAAAAAATGTAAAAAAAATTGTGTAGCTACAGCATGTGATGCAATTTTGTTATGTTTTTCTTCTCACACTTTTTGCTTTCAGGTAATATTTTTTCCCCTGAAAGTGAAGGTATTTTGAAGTTCTTCTTGTTAGTATTTCCCTATGTCTTTCTGTGTATAATGTGATGTCCAGGTGAAGCATTATTATGCCCCCTTCGTTGGTAGACCAGTTCGTTTCCAATCAATCAACAAATAGACCAATTGGCTCGATACTTTACATGTGCATAGGCCTAGGACAGAAGATGACCTCTATTGAAATTGGGGTCACTAGTTCAAAGGTCAAGGTCACTGTCAAAATAAGTGGAATATCTTTTCTTATCAATAACTCGTCAACGCATGGACTGTTTAGCTTTGATACTTCCCATGTGCATTGGCCTTGGAAGTAGATCACCCCTATTGAAATTGGGGTCTCTAGATCAACGGTCAAGATCACTATCACAATGAGTGTGAAAATCGTGACCGATAAATAAAACGTCAACGAATTGACCGACTGGCTTAATGCTTCTATTGTGCATTGGCCTTGGACAGTAGATGACCCCTATTTTCTCATTTGGAAAACTGCATATAAAATGTTTGAAAAAAAATACCAGTAAGTTGATCATTGTGATTGTGCCTATTTGTCATCACAGCATTTAGAATGTACCTGTTTATGACTTAGGAGCTTAACATAGTAAACAATACTTTTTATGCCCGCAGTAGGGTGGCATATAGCAGTTGAAATGTCAGTCTGTCTGTCTGTCTGTGAGTCCGTCCAAAAACTTTAACATTGGCCATAACTTTTGCAATATTGAATATAGCCACTTGATATTTGGCACGCATGTCTATCTTATGGAGCTGCACATTTTGAGCAGTGAAAGGTCAAGGTCATCTTTCAAGGTAAAAAAACAATCAAAGGGAAGTAACAAGCTTTAAAGGGAGATAATTTCTATGGGGGCATTGTGTTTCTGACAAACACATCTCTTGTTATACCTGTATTTGTTAAACTGTTACCGGTAGATTGTGTTAAAAATTTACACTGAGATATAGATAATAAATGTTGATTTTCAGGAACAAAATATATAGGACCAATTAGGTACAAAACTTACATTACAATTTATTAATCTTAATATTCACCAACAGATACATACAACCTTTGTGTTCCTTTTTCAGGGGCCTAGACAACAAATGCACAATCTATCCAGTGAGTTTGGATGATACTGATATCTCCAGCAGGAAGAAGGCAGTGGCCACCCACACAAGCTACCTGTCATGCTGTACTTTCACCTGCTCTGATCATCAGGTCAGTTTTCAAGCTCCCAATTACATTTCAACCAGGCAAACTAAAAAACTTGGTATATAAGAATGCACAACTATTATTGATAAAGCTGAGAGAGAAGCAAATTTATTTTAAATTGTTCTAAACAGTAGTACAATTGTTTGGTGTTGTTGGCAGATTCTGACAGGGAGTGGTGATAGCACCTGTGCATTGTGGGATGTTGAAAGTGGTCAGCTGATCCAGAGTTTCCATGGACATGCCGGTGATGTCATGAGCATTGACCTTTCACCCTCCGAGACTGGAAACCTGTTTGTGTCTGGGGTGGGTGGTGAATTTTGTCTTCCTCCCAATATTGATGCTGGTAGTAAAGACTTTTGGCTGTTTCCAATAGATGTATAGCATTCTTGACATGCCTTAGAACTATGATTTTGCTTTTTTTTCTCTTATGATCCTTATGTCTTTATAAAAGTGTATTAATAAAACTCAGTTTGCCTTAACCTTATACATTTTTATTCTCAAGTGATATCAAAAAAGTTAGAGGAGGTTACAAGTTTAGAGGTTAGAAATTAATTTTTACCAGAGCTTAAAAAATTGTTGAGATTGAAATATTTTTGTTAAAATAGCAAGGTGATTTATCCGTTGTCTGGGTCTTAAACTCTTAATAACCACTCAATGTTTCTTTGCATAAATGTATGGTAGCTTTAATTTCCTTCATTGCCCAGGGCTGTGACCGGACAGCTATGGTGTGGGACATGCGATATGGGGAGTGTGTTCAGGTGTTTGAGGGTCATGAGTCCGACATCAATAACGTGCGCTTCTACCCCAGTGGAGACGCCTTTGCTACGGGCTCTGATGATGCTACTGTAAGTGAGATACTTCTTCTGTATTAATTCCCCCTATGGAGGGCATATAGTGATCAGAACGTCCGTCTGTCCGTCTTTCCTTCACACTTTGCGTTTAGGTTTTGCGTTTAAGTTTCGCAAAATGCTCATAACTTCTATGTCCCTTGAGATATAACCTTCATATTTGGTATGCATGTGTATATGAACAAGGCCTTTCCATACGCACAAAACTTTTGACCCCTGTGACCTTGGACTTGAACTTAAGGTCTGCGTTTAGGTTTCAAAATCTGCATTAAGGTTTCAAAAAATGCTCATAACTTCCGTGTCCCTTGACATATAACCTTCATATTTGGTATGCATGTGTATATGGACAGGGCCTTTCCATACGCACATAAATGTTGACCCCTGTGACCTTGACCTTGAACTTAGGATCAGCGTTTAGGTTTCGAAATCTGCGTTTAGGTTTGGAAAAATGATCATAACTTCTATGTCCCTTGAGATATAACCTTCATATTTTGTATGCATGTGTATATAGACAAGGCCTTTCCATACGCACAAAAAATGTTGACCCCTGTAACCTTGACCTTGAACTTAAGGTCCGCATTTAGGTTTTAAAATCTGTGTTTAGGTTTCTTAAAATGCTCATAACGTTTATGTCGCTTCAGACGTAACCTTCATATTTGGTATACATGTGTATATAGACAAGGCCTTTCCATACACACAAATTTTGACTCCTGTGACCAGTGACCTTGACCTTGAACTTAGGGTCAGCGTTTAGGTTTTGAAATCAGCGTTTTGGTTTCGAAAAATGCTCATAACTTCTATCAAAGCGTTTTTCGGTGGCATATGTCATCCTATGGAGACAGCTCTTGTTTATGAAAGGATTTAAAATAAAAAATATATATTGCTTAAGGATGTTGACATGAAATGCAGAATAAAAGAAACATTACTCACTTCTATTTTTGAGTAATTACCCATGGCTTAATTTTCTTGTGCAGAACAGAACCATATAGTTTTCTAATCCTGTGTTAAGCACAACTCACAAAGTATTAAAGAAATTAAATCGTATTTAATTTTATGATAGAGGGACTTTGTAGGGTTGTCTGCAGTTCAATCACAATAAGTGTAACAAGTATTTAAAGTTTTAATTGCTCTTTGGTTAATTTCCTTGTATGGGGTTTAACTTGGTCATATAATTTATGCTATCATTGTATGCATGTATATTATGAATGCATTCATGCCTTTGTAAAAACAGGTTCTTTGTTGTGTAGAGTATGGTAAGTCTTAAATAATAAATATTATTGTCCATTTGTTTTATTGTTTAATTTTAAATATTGGGCTTTGGGGCATAGTTTTTTTTTAACTCGGGCATATAGTGGAAGCAGTATTTAACAGATGCAGAAACTGCCTCTACTTTCTTTCCATCTTAGCTGAAATACTTGTGTTTTAGTGTCGACTGTTTGATCTACGGGCAGACCGCGAGGCCAATTGTTATAAGATGGAAAGCATCATATTTGGATGCAATTCTGTGGATTTTTCGATCAGTGGTGAGTATATATTGAATTATAGAATTATAGAATTGAAATTCTGTTTTTTTTAAGCGCAACTGTATTTAAAGCTTAAGCTTTATTAACTGAATATTAACGTAATAAAGACACTCATGCCATTTCCTGGGAAAAAGATTATTTGATGCCTTAAGAGAAGATCCAGAGAATGTTACTACAGTGGGGCTGCCTTAAGAGAAGATCCAGAGAATGTTACTACAGTGGGGCTCACCAGACACCTCCTGATTTCTAGCTTCACATCAATTCCACAATGCCACTGCAACTATGGGATTTTTATGCCCCAGGATTGTATGATCAGGGGCATATTGTTTTTGGCCTGTCTGTCTGTCATTCTGTCCCAAAACTTTAACCTTGGTTCAAGTTTTGCGATAACTTTTGCAATATTATGTTCTTATCCAGTAAAAGGAGGGAGTTATTAAATACAGGTGGTTGCCATCACAAATTTGATACATAACATTATGAAGATAAATTCTGTCTAAGGATATCAGTTGAATTTGCAAAGCAGTACTAGAAGTCAAATGACTCTGCTTGTTTTGTTGTTGAAAGGTCAGGGTAATTTGTGTTTTTTTCAAGTAATTATTATTAGTTAATTGAAAAACAACAGCAACAAAAACAACAAAGAAAGTTTTGATATTGAGATAATCATAAGTTAGCTGATGACAAATATGGCCATATGATTACATGTAAAATGTTTACTACATTATACCGGTACTTGTTATTTATTATTATACTTGTTCTGAAATGCAGTGGTCTTAAAACAATAACAATGTCTGTTAATGCTGCATGATACTATTGTCTCAAATATAATGTTGATTCAGGGCGATTGTTGTTCGGTGGTTACAACGATCACACGGTGAATGTCTGGGATGTTCTCAAGGGCAACAGGGTGACCAAACTGTATGCACACGAAAACAGAGTGAGCTGTCTGGGCATCTCACCTGACGGTACAGCCCTGTGTACCGGCAGCTGGGACAACACCCTCAAGGTACAGTTGTAATTCTTTATAGATATGTATATTTTGATGTTAACGCATCATACCTTTGCATGTATAACACAATTTATTATAGCTTAGATTTATTAAATCTAAAATTAATGAAAATAAATACACTTATATAATATTCATTGTTATATATTTGCAGCTTTTTAACTTTTTTGTGTTGAGCAGCTTTAAGTTTGTCATTGCAGATCACAAATATGTCTGCAGAAAAAGCTTGTTCTTTTGATTTAATCGAGATAATTAAAAACTTTATTTAAACATGTAAAATTTGATAGCTGACGCTGATTTTTATGTAATTATTGATGTAACATGTAAGCATTGACAATAGCTGGCACTGATATTTATCAGTTTTTTTTATCTGATTTTGGGGAAAGGGCCTGGCCTTTTTTGAGGGGAAAAAATCGCGTGAAATGCCGGATTTTGGGGGAAATAAGGAAAGTCTTAAATCGTCAATTTAACATATTTTACTGTTTTTAAAACAAATTCAAGGCAGCATATAATTTGATTATGCAATATTTTTCTATTTTCTACATGTGATCAGGTTAACTTATAGAATGAAAGGTTAAAAAAAAAAAAAAAAAAAAATTTTTTTTTTAGGGGGGAGGGGGAATGAAATCCAGGGGAAAATTCACCTGCTGAGGGGAAAAAAAATCCGAGGGGGAAGGGCTGTTTTTCGGCGGGTAACAAAGAAGAATAAAAAAAACTGTTTATGTATACATTGATGATTCTGTTTCATATATGTTAGATGTTTATTTGCCTTTGTTTTAGATATGGGCCTAAGCCAATCAAGCAATAGTGCATATAAGAAATCCAGTATAGACTGCACATACATTTACATATATAAGGGAGAGATGGCATCAAATACCGAAATGTGTTATGTGTGTTTATTAGAAATGTATATGTATTTGAATAATGGTGTACATGTAGTTCACAGCTTTTAAAGTGGTAGTTGATACATGTAGTATTGAATTGTTGTTCTACTTATTGACCTTAGATCTGCTACAGACACTTCAAAATATAATGTGAACAATAATATTGTTTAGAATTACTAAGGAATTGGTTTGAAAAAGGTGCATTGTTTTATTAAGTTTATCTGCTACACGATGTAAACATTTTTTCATGCAGGTCTGATTCCTTTTTATTAATCCACTTGGTTACTGTTGATTTTTTGACAGAGGCGCAAAATAAGCTTTAAACAACATGTGCTAATCTGTTATTTTTGTTATTCGAAGAAAGATTAGTAGACCTGTATTTAATAGTCATAGTCTGAAATATACTGCCAGTGTAGTAATAATAAGTTATCAAATATGTTGTTTTTGATAGTTATTTATAAAATAGATTGTCACATTTTAGTTGTGTATAGGCTGTAAATTGATCACAATTTTGAGTTCTGACCTATGTTATTACCATATGGACACAGAAAGCCTTCAGCCTAAGTTGTTTGATGTCTGCCTCTCAGATTAATAATCGTTGTGTATTTACAGATGAAGATAGATATTACACATATTTCTGCAAATAGTAGCAAAGTCATGTTAATATTTTTTTATGAATTTAAATAGCTATCTTTACACAAAAAGGGCTTTTCTACTTCCTGTTATGTTATACATCTCATGTGTGTATCAATGACACAACAAATTGGCAAGTATTTGCAAGATTTTGTTTTTATTGTCATTTTTGATCTGACCCAATTAAAACATGTGTTCATTTTAAAAGTGTTTAAAATGGAAAAAATGTGTTTTCTAAAATGATTGTTATGTTGTTGATGAAGAACCTATATTGTTCTCTGTTTTGTTATTTTATATAGTTTGTATAGGCATATACACTTTGTATAATTTACACTATGTGATCTGTCAGTTTATGTTCTATTTTGTATTCTTTTACTTTCAGTGCAATATTGCTTTATATGTGTTTGTCTAGTCAACCATTGTACACAAAGAATGAATATATAGCTGCATAGAATTATGGTTTGTTTACATGGTCAAAGCCCAGAGAAGGTTTTATACTTAAGGGAACTTTACAAAATAAACATTTGTCAAATGATATTTAACTTCCTCATCATCAGCTAAAAGGGGTATTGGAGACCTGTAAAGTGTTATTTTCTAAAGTTCAGAAAAATGTGAGCTTTAAAAGGGATTTTACTCCAATGGTATATAGTGTAAACTTATTTGATGAAAACATGCGTAAAATTTTAATTTTGTTCAGATAAAAACATTTACCAAAATGTTTTAGTTTTTAGCTCACCTGAGCAGAATGTGCTCGTAGTTAGCTTTTGCGATCATCTTTTGTCCGTTGTCCATTGTGCGTCATGCAGCATCAACATTTACCTTGTTAACACTCTTTAGGCCATATTTATTGACCAATCTTCATGAAGTTTGGTCAGAAGCTTTGTGCCAATGATATCTTGGAGAAAGTCGAAAAACATGGCCGCCATGGGGCGGGGCATTTTTCCTAATATTGTTTTTGTAAAACCTTGTTAACACCCTAGAGGCCACATTTATTGTCCGATAATCATGAAACTTGGTCAGAAGATTTGTCTTAATGATATCTTGGATGAGTTCCAAAATGGGTCTGGTTGCTTGAAAAACATGGGCGCCAGTGGACAGGGCGTTTTTCCTTATATGGCTTTAGTAAAACCTTGTTAACACTGTAGAGTGCACATTTATCATTATTCGATCATCATGAAACTTGGTCAGAAGATTTTTCACAATTATATCTTGGATGTGTTGAAAAATGGTTTCAGTTGCTTGAAAAATATGGCCACCAGGGGGCGGGGCATTTTTCCTTATATGGGTCTTTTTGGCTATAGTAAAACCTTTTTAACACTTTATAGAGTCCCCATTTATTGTCTGATCTTCATGAAACTTGGTCAGAAAATGTGTTCCAATGATATCTTGGATAAATTAAACAATGGTTCAGGTTGGTTGAAAAATATGGCTGCCAGGGGGCAGGGCATTTTTCCTTATATGGCTTTTGTAAAAACTTGTTAACTCTCTAAAAGCCACGTTTATTGTCCACTCATCATCAAACGAGGTCAGAACTTTTGTTTTAATGATATCTTGGATGTGTTCTAAAATAGTTTTGGTCTGTTGAAAAACATGGCCACCAGGGGAGAGGGAAGTTATCCTTATATGGCTATAGTAAAACCAAGTTACATTTATAGTTCGCTCTTCATGAAGCTTATTCGAAACATTTGTTCTAATGATAACTTGGGCTGCACAGAACAGGTCAGTTCCTTTGTATCTCAGGTGAGCAATTTTGGGCCTTTCAGGCCTTCTTGTTTCTCAAAATTAGCTGATGACAAGATTCGATGTTGACGACTGCAACCTTTATAATTTTCATTCTTACTTGAAACATTTTAAAGTGTAGTCACTCAAATGGTATTGTGTCGTGAGCTCTGACGCTGGTATGTATTTCTACTATACAATTATACTCTTCTTATCTCATCAAATATATTTGTTGCATTTTTATCTTTTTATTTCTTTCTATGTTTTTATAAATATTATGTATCAGATACTGAACCTAATGAATTAATATTTAAAATATTCAAAAACTTGTCAAACAATAATAATAAGGGAATTTTTAATTGTAAATTCTCCCCTCACATGATAGCCGGTTATGCCTGTGAAGTAAATTGTGTAAGTCATTGTAATGAGGTAAGAGCAAAGAATATATTCAAGTCGAACCAAGCTTTATCATTATAAATATGAAATGCATTTGTTACAAAGTATTAGTTATTTGTGGAAAAAGTGATTTACTTCCATTAAGTTGATGCTCCTTTACAATGCATTGAATAATTCTTTATGCAAGGGGTCTTCTATTTGCATGGTTTTATATATTATACAAGGTAATAAGCCATAATGTAATTTGGTAATAGTATATGTTGAAGGAACAAAAATGCTTTTATTGTTTTAAGACTGAATAAAAAACAAACAAGAATCTTGTAGATTTTATTTTTATACCATTTTGTACCATCAACATTTATCTTGTTTTAAGCTTCAGATTATGAACTTAAATAATCCATATTAGCTTTAGATGATGCAGAACATGCTTGTCTTGTTTGTTGGCGTTTTTCACATTATTTAACAATATGCCAGTCTTATGAGCCATACCATGCGGAAATGGGTCTTATGTCATGTGTCCAGCTCCAGGCCTAACTGCAGAGTCTGGATGGGTCTTATGTCATGTGTCCAGCTCCAGACCTAACTGCAGAGTCTGGACAGGAGCTGCACAGCTATAGAGTCACCAGATGCGAGAACCAGATAAAATTGTTTTGACGCAGATGATAAGCGACTTCTTATATATTTAATGCAATCAATACCTTATAGGCACTGTCAATGTGTTCACTACATGCAAATTAATAGGGCTCGTTTAATACTACAATGCATAAAGAACGTATAAGCACATGTGAATGTCAACTAGGAGCAGATTTATTGAGCTTCATTGGTTCTCGATCTCAATTTTAAAATATATAAGATATATATTATAGAAGACTTTAAAGATGCAGATGAATAGTTGTTTATAATCAATAGACATCACACAAAATGCATAGAGGTTAATAACATAATGATCAACACTGAGAAAACATGCGCCAACAATACCTTATTTCTGTTAACACAGTATAAACTGGTTTATAGTAATCAATAAATTCCATAACTCCGAGCAATATTTGCCGACTCGAATATTTCGACTATATCACATAGTCTTCATCAGCGATGTGCTGGTCAGTTGAACGAGTCACTTGACGTAGGATGGTCACGTGACACGAGGAGAGAATTGCACACAACTGACCAGCACATCGCTGATGAAAACTATGTGATGTAGTCGAAATATCCGAGTAAGCAAATATTGCTCTGAGTTATGGAATTTATTGACTTAAATAATGAATCCAGAGCAAGAGAACAACCTTCATAGTTGGTTTATAGTATGTGTGTTTTTTAATTGATAGTAAAGCAGCTATTATTGTCCAGATTTTTAGGCCTAGGCCTTCTGCATCTAAAGCAGCAATATGTGTTTACCAAGAGTGTGTCCCAGCTTTCCTATAGTAAACAAATTGGGACCAAATTATAGCTGGAGTTCATACTGAACGATTCTATTAATTGATATGGTTTTGAGCTGGCGTATCAAAAGGAAACCCCACCTGTCTCAGGTATAGTTACTGTTAACCTAACTCACATGATCTGCAACCGAGGATTGAACCTTGGCCACCTAGGTGAGTATTGAGGGTAACAATCATTGGGCTAAGAGCTCAACCTGAAAACTAATGTTAAACATGTCTGCCTAGCAACTGGGAAATTACCAGTTTGATCCCCACATTGGGAGCATTCTCTCATATCCCTTAAAAGACAACAAGTGCTGGGTTTACCTTGGAAACGGACTCATTGAATAGCCAGTGTGTTGATGCTCCACTGGAGCCCTGCACTTAATGGGAAGAATATGTAAACGTGATATTGAAAGACCGTGTGTAGCCTACAATCTTAGTTTTACAACAAAATTATTTTATTCACCACACGCGACTTTTCTTCATCCGGGCATTTCACAGAAGCCGACTTTTTTGTGCGTTTTTCAGATTTTGTATCAATTTACCCTTTGTATTATATGTACCCTATTAAGTAACGCGTGGTTTGAATCACTATGCATTCACAAATACTTGTTTGATGAGCGGATGTGTGATAATTGAGTAATGATCTTCATCCAATGTTGCTTGCATTCCAAGTGACCTGCGCCATTTTTTTACTAATTTTTAGTAAAAGTAAAATTCCAAGTTAATGGGCAAACTGCGTTTAATGGCTATATTGCAACGATAGGAAAATTAAATGTAATGCTTTCTCGGGTCTCTTTAGTGCGAATTTACTTTTATTTAAGTCCTTTATTTCATAATCAGTTGGATTGAAAGATATAGAACATATTGATTTTATTAACTTATTAAGAAACACTATTCACTGATCTTCAACAGTGGGGTTTTTATGGTCTGTGTTTACACAATCCTTAACATTGAGAACATTAACAGCTTTTGATTTCTGTTAAAAGTTTCTTCTACTTCGACTCGAAAAAAAAAAAGATTAGTCGTTCATTTAAACAAAATTACATTGCGAATGATTTTTTATTATAAATTACCTATTAATAATTAACCTATTTACAATCAAACATACTGTTTCTTTATCATTACATGCTGATTTTTTTTCACTTCACATTAAGCACTAAGTCGGTATATTTCAATGTTGCCTTATCTCTTAAGCAATAAAACTGAACACCAATTAGGGCCGTCACGCTTTACCAGTAAATCGGTATATCGCAGTACATGTTAAAAAATTGCACTGCGGTACAGTCGATTGGTGTATAGCGGATTTTAGTGAGTAACAGAGAGGTTAAACGTTTTTTGCAAAATACTTTTATTTATGTTAAGATTGATAGTTTTCTATGACTTGAATACAAAAAGCCTATCATTGTTAAGTCTATTCATGTTTTTGTTGACGTGTGTCAATGTTTACAACTGTTTCTTTTTTCGAAAGCAAAACAAGGTCACGTTATGTGCGCACTGTTTTTGTGACGACAGGAAAAGTGCAGACCAATGGTTTCTTGAATTTTGCAGATTTTGTTTGGTAAACATAATGTTTATTGATGTAATATTTTGGTATCATGTGTCCTTTACAAAAGTAAGAATGCTCAGAAACCAAATTGATGTGTACCATATAAAATTAGCATGAAAGCTGCAACTCAGGATTTAGTGAATAACGGACATGTGGTGACCCATATTCAGGAATGTGGGGATTGTCTCAAAAAAAAAAAAAACTCAATTGAAGTTGTCCAATACACATGTGGTTAGCGTGTGGCTATGATATTAATAAGTGAAAACATCATTTTTAATGAAAAATAAACAAATTATTACGAAAAATCCTGAATATAGGGTGCATCGCTTTGAAGAGCCATTACTTCATAAATTGTGCAGCGATTTCCATGAACGTGGTCTTATTAAACGCAGAAATGAATTTCCTTTCTGGAAATGTACATATATTGGAATTATTTTTTACAAATGCTGTGTCAAATTTCAAGAAATAACACGATACACATGTAATCAGATAAAGACCTAAGGGTTCTGGTAATGGCTGAATCAGTGTACCATGAAATTCGCGCTGTAAACAAATAATATTTTTTTGGAAATTTAAAACCGCTGGCATGTTTAAATAGGAAAGACGTGTCTATCTAGGTTTAATGGTTTACTTACTGAATGCATGTTGTTTACGTTGAAATGAGACTCGAAGTTAAACACCAATCAACTGTATAGCCTTGCCCAATCATTTTTTAAATCTAATTATCCCCACGTTTTTCGGAGAAAAAGTGGCGATATTGTGGTTATCTCCGTGTTCTGTCGGTCAGTCTGTCTTGGCCACTATCTCCTCCTACACTATAAGCACTAGAACCTTGAAACTTACACACATGGTAGCTATGAGCATATGTGCGACCCTGCACTATTTGGAATTTTGATCTTACCCCTGGGTCAAAAGAAATGGGGGTTGGGGTGGGGGTCGGGGATCAGAGATTTTTACTCATTTTTTAAAGTTATTTTACAAAAATTTCTTCATTTCTACACAGATTGTCTTCAAATTGATACTGAACCCCTCTTTTGACAATACTGTCACTCTCAACTATGCATGGCCCCATTACCAACCCTGGGGTACCCCGCCCACATAGGCCACGCCCACCCAAAATTGCCTTTTACTATAATTTCTTCATTTTTACACTGATTCACTTCAAATTGATACTGAACCTCTCTTATGACAACACGGTCAATCTCAGCTATGCATGGCCCCATAACCAACCCTGGGGCGCCCCGCTCACGTAGGCCACGCCCACCCTTTTACTATAATTTCTTAATTTCTATACCGATTCACTTCAAATTGATACTGAACTTCTCTTATGACAATACGGTTAATCTCAACTATGCATAGTCATTAGATTGAGTAAAAGTCCGGGCACCTTTCTGTCCTACAGAATGTCACATATATAGAAATGTATGTTTATAACAGTTAAACACAGTTGTTGTTTTTCATGAAAAATTCCCCCATTTACAAATAATTCCCCCTCCTAAAGGCTGCGGATCCCTTCCCCCAAAGTAGTGTGAGGGCGCTGATTATAGCAGTATCCCTTGCCTCACGAAAATTGATTTCATGACGACTGCTGTAAAGCAGCTGGTAAACGGAGCGTCTAATGTCATTTAAAGGAAATATTAAGCAGAAAAAATCTGGATTTTCGAAAAATGGCCATTCATGGAAATTTGTCTCCAGAATTTTTAGCTCATCTATTTTTTGAAAAAAAATTATGAGCTATTGTCATCACCTTGGCATCAGCGTCCGGTTAAGTTTTGTGTTTAGGTCCACTTTTCTCAGAAAGTATCAATGCTATTGCATTCAAACTTGTACACTTACTAACTATCATGAGGGACTGGGCAGGCAAAGTTAGATAACTCTGGCATGCATTTTGACAGAATTATGTGCCCTTTTTATACTTAGAAAATTGAAACATTTGGTTAAGTTTTGCGTTTAGGTCCACTTTTCTCAGAAAGTATCAATGCTATGGCATTCAAACTTGGTACACTTACTAACTATCAGGGGTGGCGAAATCAAATGTCCGAGTTGCCCAGGTCGTACATTTGCTTGTCTGGGCAACTGACTTTTTTCAATTAAGTTGTCCGTGGACAACAAGTTTTTTAAAAGTCGCGTCCAGGTATACAAAAATACATTGTATTAAAGCCGTAATTAAGTTTTACAAAACCGGATGTTGACACGCGATTACATTGTCAGTGCTATTTGCGGAGCAATCAAGCTAAAATACGTGCACTTTCCTGCGAAGTGATCTCCCTTATTCTATAAGAGACCGGGAGCATGCCGCATTTTCAACATTCGGCCCGACTGTTAGACAGTGTACAGACCGGTTTCTTTATTTTTACAATCAGACGGAAATAAAAAGTATCAATCTAAGATAATCAAAACACGGTCTACCTTGTTATTTAAGACGACTTTAATGGTAAAGATGAAACTTTTTTTTCAATCTTCAACAACGGAGCAGAAACCCGAAGCTTTGAGCAGCCCACCTCCCAAAAAACTAAAGAGATTATGATTAAAAATAGGATCTAAGTAAATGCACCAGAACTTTTCAAGAAACTTGGCTAACAGATTTTCAATGGTTACCAGTTTATATAATCAAATTGCTACCAGTAGCGGAGCCTCAGTCTGATGAGGTCCACATATTGGACTGGTTTAATTTGTTAAGATTACAATGTACTTATGTTTAGCACATGTTTTAATAATACTAGCTTCGCAAGTTTTAAAGTTTGAGAAAGTCTTTATATGGTTTATAATATACTGCTATAATTAATGTACCATTGAAATACAATTATAAACAAAACAAGCAAATCATACTCTTTTTGATATATTCCACATTATTTAACATTAATCAATAAATGCGTTTATAATTTATATAAACATTAACGGACAAGTGTAGTTCAGCAACGGGCAAGTTAAATTTCCTAAATGGTTGTCCGTGGACAAGTATATTTTTTTGAGATTTTGTCACCCCTGACTATCATGAGGGGACTGGGCAGGCAAAGTTAGATAACTCTGGCGTGCATTTTGACAGAATTATGTGCCCTTTTTATACTTAGAAAATTGAAACATTTGGTTAAGTTTTGCGTTTAGGTCCACTTTATTCCTACAGTATCAAAGCTATTGCTTTCATACTTGCAACACTTATTAACTATCATAAGGGGACTGTGCAGGCAAAGTAATGTAACTCTGACTGGCATTTTGACAGAATTATGTGCCCTTTTTAACCAGGTTTTCTGAAGGAAAAAACTGGTTATTAGATTGGCGAATGCGGGCGGGCGGGCGGAACAAGCTTGTCTGGGCCATAACTATGTCGTTCATTGTCATATTTTAAAATCATTTGGCACATTTGTTCACCATCATTGGACGGTGTGTCGCGCGAAATAATTACGTCAATATCTCCAAGGTCAAGGTCACACTTTGAGTTCAAAGGTCAAAATTGGCAATAAATGAGCTTGTCTGGGCCATAACTATGTCATTCATTGTGAGATTTTACAATTATTTGGCACATTTGTTCGCCATCATGGGACGGTGTGTAGCACGAAAGAATCACGTCAATATCTCCAATGTCAAGGTCACCACAACTTAAAATAGATTTATTTTGAAACAAACTTACAAAGGGGGTTAATTTTGTTTGTTCATTTCAAAAGTTCAGTTTGAGTTGTCTCCCTTAATCAGATTATTTTTCACAATGAAAACCTGGTTTTGTGACAATTTTGTCCCTTGTTATACTTAGAAAATTGAAAATTTGGTTAAGTTTTGTGTTTTGGTCCTCTTTACCCCTAAAGTATCATAGATATTGCTTTCATACTTGGAACACTCGCAAACTATCATAAGGGGACAGTAAAAGGACAAGTTGCATAACTCTGGTTGTCATTTTTACGGAATTATGGCCCTTTTTGACTTGTAACTTTGAATATATGGTCAGGGCTATAGATAATTTTTTGGGTAATTGGGTTTTTCACCCCCTGTTTTGACAACAATAGGGTTTTTGTAAATTCAATAGATTTTAGCAAAAAATTTAACCCCCTTCTGTTGAGCTTAATTGGGTTTTTTCACCCCCGTTTTTTTTAAAACTCAATTGGGTAATTTAGGGAATGACATATATAATATAATAAAAATCTACTAAGATTACTATATTATCATGTGCATGTGAAAAATAAATATAGCAACATTAGTTAGTTTTAATTTACTTTTCATGTTTGTGCATAATGTACATTTATAACTCCACTTTCCATATCAATCACCAGCCACGGGTGTTTGTTTCACCACTTTTAAAAAGTTTTTTCACTTACACTACCCATAACGTGTTTTTTTGGGTTTAACAACCTCATTCAAAATCTCCGATAATAACGGGCGAACTAAATTCTCGGGAGAAATTATCACATCTTTCAACAGATCGTTCAGCAAAGCAGCACAGAAGCTTTCGGTTTCCCCAATATTCTGGCGTAAATACCTGTCTTAGATGTTTGTTTGTGCGACGATTCTCTTTCTACGGCCACGAGTGGCCATTTTGATATTTTAAGAAAATGAAAGTAGAAATCGGACGGGTCTACGAATAAGTACGAACAGTAATTTACCCCAAAGGTTGATAACCGCTGGAAAGACTGCCTTCTTTTCTTCATAGGACAGCATATAAACTATCCGGTACATTTTTGTATGGGAAATAACCAGTCTTAAAAAATACGCCCGGTGTTTGTAAGAATTGCGTTTCGTGACGCAAGGTTTTTTACGGGAATTACGTTATTAAATTTATATTTGCGTTTTTGTACGCTTGATTTTGAATTTAATTACGTTTCTGGTTATTTTAATTGCGTAATAACGCACATACGCTTGTTATCTATAGCCCTGTATGGTTAAATTTTGTGTTTCGATCCACTTTACTTCTTAAGTATCAAGGCTATTGCTTTCAAACTTCAAATACTTTCATGCTATCATGAGGTTACTGTACCTGGCAAGTTGAATTTTACCTTGACCTTTGAATGACCTTGACTCTCAAGGTCAAATTATTAAATTTTGCTAAAATTGACATAACTTCTTTGTTTATGATATCATTTTATTGATACTTTGACAAAACTACTCTTACCTGACATACCACAATAGACTCCACCCAAACCATCCCCTGTGCCCTCCCCCCCCCCTAATTTTTTTTTTTTAAGATCATCTCACAAATGACCACCACACCCTCACACTATACCCCCCCCCCCCACCCCACCCCAAATTTTTTTTTTGAAACGGTTAAAAAACACAAATATTTATTTTTATTATTTTATGTTTGAAATACCGTCCAACCATCGCACCCAAGAATCCCCCCCCACCCCTCCCCCCACCCGAATCACCCCCCCCCCCTAAATTTTTTTTTTTTTTTAAGATCATCTCACAAATGACCACCACACCCTCACACTATACCCCCACTCCCCCCCCACCCCTCCCCCCCCCCCCGATTTTTTCTTTTTTTTTGCGTTTTTTTTTCCGCATTTTTGGAAGATAATGTAATAAATTCCACCCCCCCCCACACTATACACCCCTCTTCACTCCGCCCCTCCCTCCTTTGTGATTGAAAATGAGAGTCCCTTCACCTTTAAAAAGAAAATAGATGAGCGGTCTGCACCCGCAAGGCGGTGCTCTTGTTTTTTTGGCGCCAATGGCGATGGACACTGGTAACCCTGAAACTCGCTGGATTATTGGTTAAACCTGTTACACATGTTGATCGAATAAAAAAACCTTCCAAGATGTGTATGCATAATGTTACATACTGAGCCGATTTTAAATGTGTTTAAAAACAAATTAAATCCCTAAATATGCAGATACCCATCTTATCTGGAGCTCTGCTTGCGCCTTATCAACATTATTTTTTCACTGTTTATGTGAGACAAGTGTTTGTTTTTTTTTTTGCGTTTGGGCCTATGATTTGGTTTTCCAGATCAGTCTGTCTACCGTTAATGTCAAGCCTACCAATGCAAGTTATTAAAAATTGAAGAGAAGACTTTAAATGATTGACGTTTTCTTTGTTCAAGAAAATCTGAATAAACAAGATGGAAGTGTATTATGCACTCATTATAACAGTATACAATTAACATATTGATAAACCTATATCCATAACTTATTCAAATCATATTGAATAATTTCAGAGCTGACCATGGCTCACTATGTGTACCCGGCCAACAACGCGCCATCGGTGCCTGGTTACCCTACGGCCATGCAGACTGCCTTTGTGGCGGCCACTCCACAGGCTGCAGCCTATGCCACAGCTCCAAGACCAGGCCAGGCGTACGAGGCCTATCAGACACAACACACAGCTCCCCAGTACGCCTACGCCAGGGCTCAAGTGGCTGTTACTGTAAGAATTGAATCTGATTACAGGGCTTTTGTTCCCTCTTAGAAACTGGACGTTTTTCACAAAATAGACAAATTGCGACTCAAATTTTTACAATTCAAAGCAGTTCTCGATTAAAATGCTGATAATTTTACACAGTTTATTTTTTCATAATTTTGAACAGTTTCACAAAATGAGGGAACCATGGCCACTGCAAAAAAAATGGGGGGGGGGAGCCCTGGATTATCTGAGTACTTATTAAATTCTTCAACCATGTTTCATTGTTTTGTATTACATTATTGTAAATTGTAAGTTCTTATGTATGGAATCATTACAGGGCCCTCACACTGTTGTGGGAGATGCCACCCACAGCCCTCAGACAAGGGAATTATGGAGTCATTTTATAAAAGTGCGAAATGTTTAATTACATTAATTTTATTAATATTGTTTCAGTCATTTTTTAACTGTTAAGATATGTTTAATGATGATTATGTAAGATAAACTATCATTGTCAAGAGAAAATTACTGTATTTTGGAAAGTCCTGCTAACTCTTTTAAGTTTTTAATAGAGATAAGAGAATCAGAATGACAGACTGAGGGCCCTGCATTACTTCATGCAATTTGAAAATGTTTTCTTCATTTCTTAACTCTTACAACTGTTTAAGTTAAGGTACTTGTCATTCTAGTAGATAAAAGTCTGTAATACATTTTAATGTATCTGCCTGGTATAAGTATTTTCTTTGGTATTTATGGTCCCTGAAGTGAAAAAACTATGTTTACACAGTTGGCGTGGGACTTGTTCAACTTAATAAATGGTTTAGTCTAATTTTTCGATTCAGCCAACTACCTATGAACAGAAGACGTACTACCAACCAGCACAGGCTGCTGCTACATATTCCACAGGGGATGCCCAGTACCAGCAGCAAACAGGTACACATTCATTATGCTACATATACCACGGGATATCCAGTACCAGCAGCAAACAGGTACACATTCATTATGCTACATATACCACAGGGGATGCCCAGTACCAGAAGCAAACAGGTACACATTCATTATGCTACATATTCCACAGGGGATGCCCAGTACCAGCAGCAAACAGGTACACATTCATTATGCTACATATTCCACAGGGGATGCCCAGTACCAGCAGCAAACAGGTACACATTCATTTTGCTACATATACCACGGGATACCCAGTACTAGCAGCAAAGTACACATTCATTATGCTACATATACCACAGGGGATGCCCAGTACCAGCAGCAAACATGTACACATCAGCGTTTTTTTTCCCCAAAGGGGAAAGGTACCTGTACCCCTACAATTGGGAATTTTTCGAGTCGTGAAATCTTCAAATTGGGAAAAAACGAGTCGCGAAATCAATGAATTGGGAAAAATTTGACTCGCAAACTTGATGAATTGGGAACCTTTAAAATGCATGTTATCTATCATTAGGGGCTATATTCTGCATCACAAGCATTTTAAGATCTATGTTTTAACAAAAAACTACTAGTGATGATATTTTGACTATCATGTCATGTGAAAATTGTGTTATTGCCACTTCAGTAGGAATGTGCCTGTCAATGGAAAAAAATATCTTCCAGTGATAGGCATAAGCACTGAGGTTGCATAAAAAATAATATTAATAATTTTGTTTAAGCCCTTGAAAGTCTTACAAGCCCTGAAATGTTTCATGTGATTTAAATTAAAAACTTAAAAACAAAACAAAAACAACAACAATGGAACTTGTACCATTTAAATTCTTTTAACAATAGACAGTGAGAATAGTCACACTTAACCAAAATGAGTTTTTAGAGTGGAATGCTTTAAAGGCTCTAAAAAGGTGAAGATCCGTAATCATTTACCGATTTTTAAATATTTTTCCGTATTTTATATATAAAGGTTATCAAAAAACAATATATATATGCTATTGGACATAACCATAAAAATATGATCAATACAACTTGTTTTGAGCTCAAAATACAGTGTCCTCCAAATCAATCGTGTTTACAAACAATCAGTTTATTAACATTGCTGTTTACTCTGGAAAGTGGAAGTGACTCAGGTCACCAAAAATATATCGTTGATTTTCAATGTTTTTCGGTATCACTCACAAAGTATGTCTCTTCTAATAATGGTCAAAACATTTGTAGTGATCTAATTAGTTACTTTTTGCTGGTAAAAAATTGTTTAAAATAGAATTAAAAGTGAATGTTCTTTTGGCTATTTTTAGCAAACGTCACTGCTTTGGGGTTACACATCACGTTAGTTGCAAAGTTGTAAACATTTCTTCCAATTATGAAACGGGTATATCTTCAATACTTCTTGACAACGTTGCACCTCAGCTGTGTTATTAGCGTTTTTTATGCAAGAGTAACTAAAATCCGGTAAAAATAAGACCAGTTTATATGCATAATAATTGGATTTGTCACCTTTATAGTGCCTTTAACAACTATTTTCAAAGGTATATCTTATATTTTGTTTTGATTTTTTTTTCAAATCACCAATTAAGATATTAAGATCATCTGCCATAAAATGCTAATGTATATGTTGTAAATAACTATAGTATTTTACACCCATGTCTCATATTATTTTTAATTTTATGTTAAACTTTTATTTGTTTATATCAGACAGTATCCGAATAGTTTCTGTCCGGATTAGACACAAAACTATACATAGATCTTAAGTAAAATGCACATTCAACTCAATACGGTTACGTTTTTAGCTCCACTGGCCAGAGGACAGCGGGGCTTATGTCATGGTCCTGTGTCCGTCGTGCGTGCCTGCGTGTGTCCGTCCGTGCGTTAACTTTTTCTTTAAACATATTCTTCTCCTTAACTCCTGGTCCAATTCTGATGAAATTTCTCAGGAATGTTCCTGGGGTGAACCTCTTCCAAATTTGTTCAAATTATGCTCCTGGGGGGGTCAAAAATTGAAAATTTGCTAATATAAGGCCTATTTTGTGAAAACTTTAAAAATCTTCTCGTCCATAACCATTGGGCCTAGGGCTACCAAATTTGGTATGTAGTGACATCTTATAGTCCTCTACCAAGTTTCTTCAAATTATGCCCCTAGGGTCAAATTTGACCCTGTCCCGGGGGGTCAAAAAAATGAAAATTTGCTTATATAAGGCCTATTTTGTGAAAACTTTAAAAATCTTCTTGTCCATAGCCATTGGGCCTAGGGCTACCAAATTTAGTATGTAGTGACATCTTACAGTCCTCGACCAAGTTTCTTCAAAAAAAAATTTTTTTGAGGGGGGGGAGATTTTTCCCCCCAAAAGGAAAAAAAGTATACTTTTCAGGTGGTGGACTGCCGCGGAATTTCGTTGGCAGATTTAATAGATTGAGGGCCCTGGCTTAGGATCATGAAACTTCATAGGTACATTCAGGGATCATATTTTCCCGCAACATCAATCGGTCTGGATTTAAATGGGGAAAAAGTGTCCGAAAATTTATATCCAAAATCATGACAAATTACCTTAAAATATATACCATTGATTTTGCCATTCATGAAGGTGGTATAATAAATGTACAAGTTAAATTGCCTTGGGCATTTTTTTTAAACGGAACATACGAGTTTTCTCAATTGGTTTTATCATTTGCTATTTCATTGTTGTTTCGTGTGCTGTTTTATCTGACTTTTCATCGTTGTCGATATTATTAATCTGTGCAAATCTATGCCGATGTTTTAAATCGTTGTCGACTCGATAATAGCTTACAAACATGCACTGAACCAAACAAATGTCTGTGCCTTGGTTGGCTACTGACAATAATAAAACCAAATAGTTAGGAAATAATTTGTGTATGTTATAGTTTGTTGTCGAATAACCCATGGCCGATAGTTAAGATGCGTAGGGAGTAAATCACGAGAGCGAAGCAGAAGTGATTTGAAACCACGCATCTAAACTTTCGGTCGTGGGTTATTCAACAACAAACAATAGTACACGAATTATTTCGATTCTAAAACGATTTTTACTAAAGATTTATACTATGTATATAATTTTTCTTGGGTACTATTTTATGTGAAGTTCCACCCTGAAAAATAACTTCCGGCTGTTCTGTGTTCTGTCCATCAGATCCGCAACATTCATTCATTTATAGCCGGATTATTACGCTGGTGGTAAATGTATCGGCATGTTTTGTTTAGTTACAGCGCGTGCTTTCAGTTGATAAGGTCAGACCACATTTTTTGCAGAATATCGGATTTCTGCTTTGTTTATATGAAAGTTTACTGTATCATGCATGAAATGCACAATTTCCACAAGGCTAACATCGAGGTTTTCATCTCCGAAGTAACTGTCCATGATTTTATTGTGGACGTGTACACATTACGGACTGATTGGTGTGCTAGGTATAAGCCAGTGAAATTATCTATTGATAATGACGCGGGGTTATTCACACATGACTAATACGCAGCCGCGCGAATCTTCACTGCTGGGGGTCATATTCTGATAAACAAGTCTTCTGACGTGGTGCAATAAACTGGTCCTGACCGGTTCAAAGACTGCAGCGAATGGAGATACGAATGTAATTAGGGTGTGTTAGCATGTGCACTGTGTAATCGATTTCATTACATGGGAATTCTGACAAACAGAATCGGACCAACTGTTTGGGATTTTCAATCGGTCTTTCATGACCCCAGTAGGTCTAAGAGTAGGACGGACAAAACCGAAAAAAATATGATCCCTGGGTACATTGATCATGACTCGCAGATGACCCCTATTGATTTTCAGGTCACAAGGTCAAAGGTCAAGGTCACGGTGACTCAACTTAGAAAAATGGTTTCCGGATGATAACTCAAGAAGGCTCACGCCTAGGATCATGAAACTTAATAGGTACATTGATCATGACTCGCAGATGACCCCTATTGATGTTCAGGTCACTAGGTCAAAGGTCAAGGTCACTGTGACTTTACACAGTAAAATGGTTTCCAGATGATTACTCAAGAAAGCTTATACGCTAGGATCATGAAACTTCATAGGTACATTGATCATGACTCGCAGATGACCCCTATTGATTTTTAGGTCACTAGGTCAAAGGTCAAGGTCACAGTGCCAAATAACGTATTCACACAATGGCTGCCACTACGAATGACAGCCCATATGGGGGCATGCATGTTTTACAAACAGCCCTTGTTATATTTTGAGATGATGCTTTACAAAGAAAGATGCTACTATTGTATTTGTTATAAATGTGTGAAAGGCTCTTAAGAAGGAACCAGAGATTATTAACCCTTTGCCAAACACTAACAGGATTTTACAGGTTTGTAGCTGACGACTTTATAAATAATTGTGATAAAAGGAGAAATTGCTCAAGATGAGCAATTTTTCCTTTTATCACAATTATTTCTACCCTACCTGATCATTTCCTTCAGATTCCATTACAATTTAATTGTGGTCTGCAACCTCTTTCAAATTGGGAAAGTCCAACATGTGTCGTTTGGTAAAGGGTTAAGGCATTTTGATTCATATGGGTCTTGTAAATCTGTTTCAAATCAAATGCATAGATTTGATCTTCAGCATCTAAAAATATGTGAAATAGAAAGAACGACAATATCTTTTGGAGAGATAAATGTACCTACGTTATAAGCAAAGGACCTGTGCAACAATTCCCGGGCTTTTTAGTCTGTTTAGTTATCACGGTAGTAACTTTTTCCATATATAAAAATGCTCACCCTTCCAACTTTAAGCGCCCAGTGGGACGAGGGATAGAAAGAGAAAGTCACATGCTTGAGTACATTTCAACCCATGCGCATTGCACGTTTTTTTCGCATAAAAAAAAACAGTGGAGCGTTACAGGGCCATCATGGCCCTCTTGTTTTATAATGTCAACAAAAATTAGTGTCAAGAAAGTTTATTAATGTAAGGAAGACTGGTCTTTACGATGGAATTCTTTCACGGGAAAAATTGATCACTCGTTGCGGTTATGTAATCCAGTCACATTTTAGACAGCGGTTAGAGTTGCGCCCCTTTGAAAAGTTTTGTTTACTTTCTATGCAACAATGTCCGGCGAAAATAAATGGCCGAATATGAAAGGCTCGACGATTTCAAAAGATATTTCCAGCAAAAATAAAAGGCACTGGCGTTTGGGAACGGCACCTAGAATCAATAGAAAGGAAAAAAAACGCTGTCACATTCATTATGCTACATATACCAAAGGGGATGCCCTTTATTAACAGTAAACAGGTACACATTCATTATGCTACATATACCAAAGGGGATGCCCAGTACCAGCAGTAAACATGTTAACATTCATTATGCTACATACACCACAGGGGATAAACAAACATGGCGGTACATTTTTAGCCAATAGATAACATGATGCAGTAAAGGTTTTTCTACATATTGAAAAGGCTTCATTTGTCAAGATGGCCTTGTTTGCAGCATGAAAACGTTATGATCTCAACTTATGGTAATCAGAGATGTCTCTTCGCAAAAGAGAGCAAAACAACATTGTTTCATTGTAATCTGTCTGCAAGTATAAAGTGTATTCGTTTGTGGCTAAAAAATATAGAAAATGTCTTTAAGTTTACTTCAAATGTGAGACATTTTCCCCACCTTTTTATAATACATTGCGAGAACACTGCATTACCAGCAGCCAACACATGCACACTCATCACACAGATAAAGGGAAAAAGAATACTGAAGAATTATGATGGGAATCTTAGCCGAGCACCCCAAGCACAGCAAGGGGTTTAATTAAGATCCATGAGGTTGTTATATCACTTTGTTAGCCTTCTATTTTCAGCAAAATATGTAACACAACTTGGCTAGACTACATTTTGAAACCTAAATAGAAATTAAACTATTTACTCTACTCTAGGAAATCATCAGTTTACTTTAAAACATTATGAAAACCCTTACAGCTGAATGAGTTCTTGTTATATAATGAACACATAAAAAAATACATATATTATTTCCTTGTCACTGTTTAAACTTCAGTTATTCATTTGAAACTGAACACATGGTAATGCTCATTTTGTGAGGTTAGTTACCTAGGTCATAGTTCTGTCCTTTAATTAAGCAAAATTATGCCTCCTTTTTTTTACCTTGCTGTCAAGGATAACCCATAAAAGTGCAAGCACTTATTTCCAATGGGGTCCTTTGGTTTTGATGAAGAGATATCAAGCAGAAGAGACTATTGAGATACAAGGAATCCAGGTGTGATACCCTAGCTCTGCGAATAGATTCCTTGGTTCTTTTACTTGCTCAGTGTTAAGCACCAATGCAAGGAAGAATTACCTGGGATTCATACCAGTACGTCTCTAGTTGGGTGGGATACACTTGAAGCATTTCTGAAATTTCCAGTGCCCAGTCTGGAATTGAACCAGGGACCTCTGGAATGGAAGACCAAAGTGTTACCAATTGACTACCGCACCACCAATAATTTTTTTCACTTAGACAAGTTACGTTAGGTGTGCAACAGCTTCATAACTTTTACAGATTCTTTACAGATAGACACTGACCAAGACCTGTAATTTTTACCAGTAATTAAGGATGATTATGTACTTGTTGTACATTAAAATGTCTGCTTAAGGGCGACTGAAGTTGAAATTAATTTAAAGTTTGCATACTACTACAGATATTAAATTTAAACTTTCTAAATATCTGATGCTATGTGAATTATTGAGGTGTTCTCCATGCAGTTGTGGTAAAACCTTCCTATACGACTGGGACAACCTACACAGCCCAAAGGCAGGCCACTGTGCCCAAAGTGCAGACAGTGCAGGTGACATCCGCCCCGACCAACTATGTGTACACTACTGGAGCCTCGAGCCAGGCTGTGTCATCCTACCAACCGGCCACCACCTACCAGTCGGCAACCACTGCCTCCACCACCACATACTCTGGTAAGAACATATGCTCATTATTGTGGACTTACCCTTGACAAATTTGTATTGCTTATTTAAAATGCAGTAAAATTAATGTTTTGTTTTATCATTTTATAAATTATTTTATTTTAATTTCTATTTTGTGTTTATAAATTAATCACTATGGTAACTTGAATTAGTCTGTAAAATGTAATTAGATTAATCTTGTAAAATTGATCTATTATTATTTATAAATGTTTATATCTGAAATTCTGATTTGTTTATAAATTGTTAGAATTTATACTGAAGCATTGTGGTTCAGAATTTTTACTGAAGCATTGTGGTTCAGTTATAAAGCCATATAATATTGTAGCCGCTAAGATTTTTTGCTATTTTGCTAGTGCATGTGTTTTCTCGCTATCAATGACAGCATAAACAGTTGAGTCATTGGGATATTCTTGTATCTATTAAAACCAAATTAAAGCTTATGTAACTATCATATTAGTACTTCAAAATATTCATGCAGGTCAGGGTCAGCTTATTATTGGCGAGCTAGACTTAAACTAGTGTTTGATTTCAATGTTCATTTAGTGATAAAAAATGTTTAAAAGCAGTATGAAGGTTTGTTGTTTCCACCCACTATTAACCACCCTCTTTCACGTCCAGTACCTATCAACGCAGGTTACGATGCCGCGCTCTACTCAGCAGCCACCAGCTACTACCAGCAACAGCAGGCCGCCAAGGCTACCGGCACCTGGTCCACGATTAAGAAAGCCACCATGCCCACTATTGGGGGCAAAAATGGGGTTGCGAGCAAGCCCAAGATCTCCAAGCCTCCGCAGCTACACTATTGTGATGTATGCAAGATCAGCTGTGCTGGACCTCAGGTAGGCAAAACCATTTTTTTTTATTAACAAATTCATTTAACACAGTAGGGTTTTTATGCCCCCAAAAGGGCAGCATTATCATATAAAAGTAGAAATGTTTGTCTGAGAGTTCCTCTGTTCATCCTATTGACTCCCAGAAAATTTATTTCTGAGTTTAATATATGTATTGATTTATTTTCAAATAACTTTTAAACTTGATGAGAGGATGCCTGCAAAAATTGTGATGCCATCTCGAAGGCCAAGGTCACATGTAGAACTCAGAAGAGGTCAATTGACAGAAATGTTAACAATCAAGAATTTGTTGTTCATGTCTCAGTCATGGCTCTTGTTGTTATGGGGCTGTGCATGGGGCCAGAATTAGTTGTGGCAATATCAGAGCAGGTTTTTAAAAGGGGATAATGGTTTTGTTGTTAAAGCTTTTTTGTTGTTCAAGTTCAAAGTCTCTGTACTTCTGTAGGTTACAAAAGAAAGCATTAATTCAGATGTAAATGATATGATATCTTTTTATTTTTTATGAGTGAAAAATACACAAGTTTTAATTGTACTTCATTTTCTTTTCATTAAAAAATAACAATTGTACGGGTTATTTGTTGTGTTGTATTGGAAATCAACACAAGGGAAAATGTATGCGCTGGTCTGTTTGCAGACCTATCGGGAGCATTTGGAAGGTCAGAAGCACAAGAAGAAGGAGGCGGCGGCCAAGGTGGGCACTCCGTCATCGTCTGGACGCAGCGGTCAGAATCAGCTGCGCTGTGAGCTGTGTGATGTCACATGTACCGGCACTGATGCATATGCTGCACATGTACGAGGTGCAAAACACCAAAAGGTAAATTACTTGTTTGAAGGAATATAATTGTTAACACTTGTTAAATCAGGTAAATGCGATGTTACATTTTTGTGTTTAAAAAGTCTGCTGTATGTTTCACAGTTTGTCATTGCATGATTTTCCTTCTTTTAAGTTTTGTTTAGACCTGTAATTGTAAATACATCCATGATATATTGCCACTGCCAACAAATAAAAGTGTATTCAAGGTCTGGGTGTGAAAACATCTATTGATGGTTGTTAACAAATGTTAACATCTTGTTTAATTATGATTATGTCCTTTTTTACTGCTCTTAAGAAAAATGATGATGCCTTTTTCTATTGCTCTCAAGGGTTGGATAGTTGGACCCATTGTCTGATAGTCAGATCCTTTCCCAAATCAAAATTTGCATATATTTGATAAATTAATAGCAGAAAATGTCTTCTTTTTTCTTGCTCAAACGTGAAAGTAAAAACACAATTTATAAAATTAAGATGGTGTCTTAAAATGACAATGGGATGTCCTCAATTTTTACTGTTCACAATTTTTTATACAAAGGGAGATCTCTCATTTTAGCATGGGAATTAAACAACTTGTTTGTCAACAATAAAGAAATTCAACAAAGCCAAGAAATGAACACAAGAAATGTGAAAATATTATGACTGGTAAAGCTTTGCATTGAAATTTTCAAATGGTTGCAAGATTTCTTGGTGAAAATATAAAATCAATTTTATTAGCTCATCTATTTTTGAAAAATTTTTATAAGCTCATCTATTTTTTGAAAAAAAAAATTAGCTATTGTCATCACCTTGGCGTCGGCGTCCGGTTAAGTTTTGCGTTTAGGTCCACTTTTCTCATAAAGTATCAATGCTATTGCATTCAAACTTGGTACACTTACTTACTAGCATGAGGGGATTGGGCAGGCAAAGTTAGATAACTCTGGCTTGCATTTTGACAGATTTATGTGCCCTTTTTATACTTAGAAAATTGAAAATTTGGTTAATTTTTGTGTTTAGGTCCACTTTTTTCCTGAAGTATCAAAGCTATTGCTTTCATACTTGCAACACTTACAAACTATCGTAAGGGGACTGTGCAGGCAAAGTAATGTAACTCTGACTGGCATTTTGACGAAATTACGGGCCCTTTATACTTGAAAATTTGGTTAAGTTTTGTGTTTTGGTCCACTTTACCCCTTAAGTATCATAGATATTGCTTTCATACTTGGAACACTCGCAAACTATCATAAGGGGACAGTAAAGGACAAGTTGCATAACTCTGGTTGTCATTTTTACGAAATTATGGCCCTTTTTTGACTAAGTAACTTTGAATATATGGTTACATTTTGTGTTTAGATCTGGATACTTTACTTCTAAAGTATCAAACTATTGCTTTTAAACTTCAAATACTTTCATGCTATCATAAGGGTACTTACTGTACCTGGCAAGTTGAATTTTACCTTGACCTTCGAATGACCTTGACTCTCAAGGTCAAATCATAAAATATTGCTAAAATTGCCATAACTTCTTTATTTATGATTAGATTCGATTGATACTTTGACAAAACATCTCTAACCTGACATACCATAATTGACTCCACGCCCCCCTCCCCCCCATTTTTTTTTTAAATTAAAGATCATCTAATGAATGACCACCACACCCTCGCACTATACCCCACCCCCCACCCCAAAAAAATAATTTTTATGCCCCAAGTAGAGTGGCATATAGCAGTTGAACTGTCCGTCAGTATGTCAGTCTGTCTGTCTGTCCGTCCGAAAAAAACTTTAACATTGGCCATAACTTTTTCACTTTTTAAGATAGCAACTTGATATTTGGCATGTATGTGTATCTCATGGAGCTGCACATTTTGAGTGGTGAAAGGTCAAGGTCATCCTTCAAGGTCAAATGTCAAATTTATGGTGTCTGTCCGTCCGAAAACTTTAACATTGGCCATAACTTTTTCAATATTCAAGATAGCAACTTGATATTTGGCATGCATGTGTATCTCATGGAGCTGAACATTTTGAGTGGTGAAAGATGAAGGTGAAGGTCATCCTTCAAGGTCAAATGTCAAATATATGGCGTCTGTTCGTCCGAAAACTTTAACATTGGCCATAACTTTTTTAATATTGAAGATAGCAACTTGAAATTTGGCATGCATGTGTATCTCATGAAGCTGCACATTTTGTATGGTGGAAGGTCAAGGTCATCCTTCAAGGTCAAAAAAAAAATCAAAGCGGCGTTCTCATGAAGCTGCACATTTTGAGTGGTGGAAGTTCAAGGTCATCCTTCAAGGTCAAGGTCATCCTTCAAGGTCAAAGGTCAAAAAACAAATAAAAAATTTCAAAGCGGCGTTATTATGAAGCTGCACATTTTGAGTGGTGGAAGTTCAAGGTCAAGGTCATTCTTCAAAGTCAAGATCATCCTTCAAGGTCAAAGGTCAAAAAAAAAATTCAAAGCGGCGTTATGAAGCTGCCCATTTTGAGTGGTGTAGGTTCAAGGTCAAGGTCATCCTTCAAAGGCAGTCATCCTTCACGTTCAAAGGTCAAACAAAATATTTAAAAAATCACAGCGGCATTATCATGAAACTGCTCATTTTGAGTGGTGGAAGTTCAAGGTCAAGGTCATCCTTCAAGGTAAAAAAAAATAAAAAAATTCAAAGCAGTGTTCTCATGAAGCTGCACATTTTGAGTGGTGGAAGTTCAAGGTCATCCTTCAAGGTCAAAGGTAAAAAAAAAAATAATTCAAAGTGGCGTTCTCATGAAGCTGCACATTTTGTATGGTGGAAGTTCAAGGTCAAGGTCTTTCTTCAAGGATAAGGTCATCCTTCAAGGTCAGAGGTGGAAAAAAAATCAAAGTGGCGTTATCATGAAGCTGCACATTTTGAGTGGTGGAAGTTCAAGGTCAAGGTCATCCTTCAAGGTCAAAGGTCAAAAAAATAATATTTCAAAGCGGCGTTTTCATAAAGCTGCACATTTTGAGTGGTGCAAGGTCAAGGTCATCCTTCAAGGTCAAAGGTAAAAAAAATAAAATTCAAATCGGCACAATAGGGGACATTGTGTTTCTGACAAACACATCTCTTGTTTTTTTCAAACATGGTTAATAAACACAAATATTTATTTTTGTTATTTTATTTTTGAAATACCTTCAAACCATCCCACCCAAGAATCCCCCCCCCTCCCTAAAAATAATAATTTTTTGTGTGCATTTTTTTGCATTTTTGAAAGATAATGTAATATGACCACACCCCCACACTATACACCCCTCTCCACTCTACCCCTTCCTTCTTTGTGATTGAAATTGAGATAGGTCCCTACACCTTTACAAAGAAAAATAGATGAGCGATCTGCACCCGCAAGGCGGTGCTCTTGTTTATTTGTTTTATTATTTATTATTCTTGTTTATAATGAGTTAAAAAGCCCTGTTTAAAAAAAAATCAAGACATGGCAATTAAAAATCTTCAGTTTTTTGCAACGAATAGCACAACACTAGGCATTCATATTTCATTCACTGTTGTATCCCCTCATTCTAGGTGCTAAAGCTGCACACAAAGCTGGGCAAGCCAATCCCCTCCTCCGACCCAGTGGTGGTTGGAGCCCAGAAGGCCAGCTCCGTTAGCTCTGTGGCTGTCAGTAAGCCCGCTGTGGCGCCCGTCAAGGCTCCTGTGCCTACTGTGTCTGCTCCCACATCAGTCGCAGCCAAGAAAGTGTTAGCCACACCCAAAATCACTTTTGTCGGTTTGTGCATTATTTGTTGATGTTTGTTGGTAGCTATAAAGAAATGAAGGCATTTGCATTTGCATGAACAATAGTGTTGTATCAAGAAAAAGGAACACATTAAGTACATGAAAGAAAAAAAACTGTTAACAATAAAAAAATTTTTTTTATGTGTTTCATGTTATACCTTTTTAGAAAGAAAAACATATTATGGATATTAAGTTTGTATCATAATGATTATTCTAATTAAGATGTATAATGAGAAATGTATGAATTTACAGTCTACATCCTCACAATGACAATAGATAACGTTCATTTATTTATGTTTTGGAAAATCAAGATTGGCCTACTGTTGCTAAAATAATGCAAGCTAAATTTTCATATGATGATAAAAGTGAAGTCATCGCCAATATGTCTAGAAGCATGTTGTTCTTCACAGGAGGTAACCAGCTGAAGACCACAGGCGCCAAGATGGAGGAGGTGAAGATCACGCCCCCGCCTGTCACCAGCCAGACCTCCATGGACTGTATGTATCTACCCTTTCCCAATCAGAAGTGAAGTAGAATAGCTAATTCAACCAACAGAAAACCAGAACAGCCTACAAGTAGCTTGCAGATGATCAGATTTTATGTTGTATGCTTCTCATGAGTATCTTATGGTTTGAAATGATGCCTTTGAAACTTGAATCTAGTAAGAACGGTCTTACATTGAGATTGATTTTCTAAGGAACTACAATCACGTCAATATGCGTTGTTGTTTTTTGTGGAAAAGGTTTTTATAGTGTAGTAGGGCTGCAGAATGTACCAATTTGTGTAAAAAGTAACTGTTTGTGTATAATGATCAAACATTTACCTGACCAGATAGCTCAGTTGGTAGAGCACTAGACTGCAAAACTGATTGTGGCTTTGATTTCCAGCTGGGACTGACAGCTAGAATGGTCACGAAATTATTTTTACTGCCAATCTACCTCTTCTTACTCCGGCTGCCATGCTATGACTATGAATACTGTTTAAAAAAAGAATAATTAGCACCTTACAAACTTAATTACCTCACATTAATATCCTTTGTAAATTATTCACTTTCCACAATAAACACACAGTATAAGCTAGCTGTACAGATTCAAAGGCCTTCATAGCAGAGTGTACAACAGAGAAAAGACACTTTCATTTTTAAACTTAAAAAGTGGCTAGTTTAACCAATGGTACCAATTTAGACGTCCGTATTGATGAAAATCCTATCTGTCTGTCCAAAGAAGTAAAATATGTAGATGGTGCAACCATGAGCTGTTGTTAACCACTGAAACATTTTACTCATACTTCCATTCAGTCTATCAGTACCTAATATGATGTAGCCAATTGTTTTCAATTAATCTGTTGCCAAACTTAAATGTACAATTGCCTCATATTTTCACACACAAAAAACAACCCTGATGGCGCTAAAAGTTTGTTTGGTTTTTCTCCCCTACTGGTGAAACCGGAGGGGACTAACGGTTTGCGCTCTGTGTGTCAGTCTGTCTGTCTGTCTGTCAGTCCGTCACACTTTTCTGGATCCTGCGATAACTTAAAAAGTTCTTCATATTTTTTCATGAAAATTGAAACATGGACAGATGGCAATAAGGAGATTATGCACGTCAATTCATTTTGTTCCTAAGTCAAAAATGGTGGTTGCTATGGCAACAAATTTAAAAAATAATAATAAAAAAATTCTGACAATGGTGGAGTTTCACCGGTAGGGGACAAAATTGCTTGGCAATCTCTTGTTTGAAACAAAGTCCACCTGCTTTCCATGTAACTATTTCATTTATTGTGTAAGATTTATTCATGCATTTTGACTGAACTGTATATTTTAAAATGAGAATATTAAATTGTATTTGTGAAGATGCTCAATACTTAACCTTTTGTATTTCACTTAGCTGATGACGATGATGGGCCGCTTAACATTCTTGGAGAGAAGGATGTGGCACCAGTTGGTGAGTGATTTCTTACGTCGGTCATTGACACCTTCAGGTTGCACGATATTTGTGTTTTATTAATTTGGAAACAAAGCCTTGCAAACTGGCATGACCCGAAACCTCAAACATATTAGGCAACATGTGAACTTGCCCACCTAAATATTTTGGTTAATCTTTTTCCAACATTAGTGGAGTTTTCAAACAAAAGTGGTATGTGGGGGCAGTGTCTGCTTTGCACTCATTTCTAGTTTGACTTATGTCAAATGAAACTCAATAAGTTTTGCTATTTTAGGGCTTGAACTTTACAAACATATAAACCATATGTAAATAATGTGCGCCCTCATATGTTGGTTTAGATATTTTTGACACAAGTTAAGTTGCAGTTTCTTTTTATACAAATCATTACATTTTTATGTCCCCCACTATAGTAGTGGGGGACATATTGTTTTTGCCCTGCCTGTCTGTTGGTCTGTTTGGGCCAACTTTAACATTTTGCAATAACTTTTGCTACATTGAAGATAGCAACTTCATATTTGGCATGCATGTGTATCTCATGAAGCTGCACATTTTGAATGGTGAAAGGTCAAGGTCAAGGTCATCCTTCAAGGTCAGAGGTCAAATATATGTGGCCCAAATCGCTTATTTTATAAATACTTTTGCAATATTGAAGATAGCAACTTGATATTTGGCATGGATGTGCATCTCATGGAGCTGCACATTTTGAGTGGTGAAAGGTCAAGGTCATCCTTCAAGGTCAGAGGTCAAATATATGTGGCCGAAATCGCTTATTTTATTAATACTTTTGCAATATTGAAGATAGCAATTTGATATTTGGCATGCATGTGTATCTCATGGAGCTTCACATTTTGAGTGGTGAAAGGTCAAGGTCATCCTTCACAAGGTCAAGGTCATCCTACAAGGTCAAACGTCATATAGGGGGACATTGTGTTTCACAAACACATCTTGTTTAAGTTGTGTCGCCCATGACTAAGAAAATATTGTTTTGGGCTAGGGCTGAAACATAACAAACATATTGACTACTATTTGAAGTTACCCATCTCAATATCCATATTTTTGTTTGGATGGTTTCTTAACTTAAGTTTTGGCCTATTTTATAGCCCCAAATTACATTATGTAACTAATGGTGTGTTTCTTCCAGAGGGCTGAAACTGAAACTCAACAAACGTATAAACCAACATGTGATCTTGTGAACCAGTATATTTTGGTTCAGATTTTTCCAACTTAGTGAGGTTTCCAAGCAAAATCAGATTTGGGGTAATGTGCGTCCTATAGACACATGTTTTTTTTTAGCTCTGCTGTCATAGCCAACTCGTCGTGTTGTCCTGCTCAGACATATGTAGACAATATTTTGAGTCTGGAATGCAAGACTTCGAGCAAGCCCTGTCCAAAATGTACCAATACTTGGGTGATAGACTTTTGCCAATTTTTATCCCTACTTTAAACTGAATCTGTTCTTGTACATGTTGCCTTTAGCATTCGCTACTTCCACTCTTTAGGCCACGAGTACATTGAGGAGATCAAGAATGATGCCACGGGCAAGATCATCAGCTTCAACTGCAAGCTGTGTGAGTGCAAGTTCAATGACCCCAATGCAAAGGACATGCACATGAAGGGGCGTCGACACAGGCTTCAGTACAAGGTAATTGACTGTTTTGACTTCATTGGTGATGCTTGCAACTTATACATATTGAGTTTTAACGTCTCGTTCATAAATAGCTTCAAGTTTTGATTGATAAATATCTCATCATAGTAGCTGGAATTTAAGAAGCATTAATGTAGCAAAATTCTTGTTTACCAGAACTTGAGTTTGTTGTTCTTATGCCCCCCGTAGGGTGGCATATAGCAGTTGAACTGTCCGTCAGTATGTCGGTATGTGTGTATGTCAGTCTGTCCGTCCGTCCGTCAGAAAACTTTAATGGCCATAACTTTTTCAATATTGAAGATAGCAACTTGAAATTTGGCATGCATGTGCATCTCACGGAGCTTCAAATTTTGAGTTGTGAAAGGTCAAGGTCATCCTTCAAGGTCAAATGTCTAATATATGGCGTCTGTCCGTCAAAAACTTAAACATTTGCCATAACTTTTTCAATATTGAAGATAGCAACTTGATATTTGGCATGCATGTGAATCTCACGGAGCTGCACATTTTGAGTGGTGACAGGTGAAGGTCAAGGTCATCCTTCAAGGTCAAATGTCTAATATATGGCGTCTGTCCATTTGTCCAAAAACTTTAATATTGGCCATAACTTTTTCACTATTTAAGATAGCAACTTGATATTTGGCATGCATGTGTATCTCATGGAGCTGCACATTTTGAGTGGTTAAAGATGAAGGTCAAGGTCAAATGTCAAATATATGGCATCTGTCCGTATTTCCGAAAATTTTAACATGGCCCATAACTTTTTCAATATTGAAGATAGCAACTTGATATTTGGCATGCATGTGTATCTCATGAAGCTGAACATTTTGAGTCGTGGAAGTTCAAGGTCAAGGACATCCTTTAAGGTCAAAGGTCAACAAAAAATAATGCATTAATAATTTTGCCGTCATAATGAACCATGGATGTACTACAAATAATAATGTTGAATTAAAATGTATCATTTGTTTACTTGAACACTTTTAACAGTTTTGCAATGAGCACACGCTTTTTGATGAATAAAGCAAATACAAAAATATTGAATGTGTGATATAATGGCTTTCGGGATTTTGACAATGCAGAAAAAGGTGGACCCAAGTCTCCAGGTTGAGATCAAGCCAAGCATCCGTGTGCGCAAGATCCAAGAGGAGAAGCTGCGAAGGCAGGCTGCGAAGGAGGAGTTCTGGAGGAGGAAGGAGCAAGAACAGAGGTAGGGAGATGCCTGAGTGAGAGCCGTGTCATTAAAAAATGGATCTTACACCAAATACGGACACTGTAGCTCCTTATCAGTTTGCAAGATTATTAGGTTTAATGTAGCTCAAGGTTTCATGGCCTGATAAGCAGACAGGGAAGCTCCTGATCTTGCGGCTTAAATGCAAGGTGGTCTGGAGCCAAGCTGGTGGCAAATGGCATAAGACCAATTTCGCACAATATGCCTTATATTGAAATGAGTCTCACCTTAAAAGAGGAAAATCTAACTGTAGTATGTTAGAATAGACTGCGTTCCAAGCAATAAGATCAAAAGTACTAAAAAGTAAGGACAAGTGTAGGTAGATAAACTGTTTGTGGTGACTGATTTACTGTTGAAAACAAGGAAAAATCCTCAAGAACAACGAAACAAACATACTTGATCTCTGTTTTTTGTTGTAGGATGGAGGAGGAGTACTACTGGGAGGAGAGGCGTCGCTACCAGGAGATGGAGATGTATGAGTGGCACCGTATGGGCCGCCCTGGCATGCCCCCGCCAAGATTTGGACCCGCCCCTGTGAGTACATTGTGCACTTTGTAAGGCCAGTGATAAACGTTAAGGGCGCAGTTGCTCAAAGCTTTAAATGTCCATTGAAGCTAACAGAAGTGAACCTTTTGATCAAATAATTTGCATAAATGTAATGGTTATTTGTGTGTTTATGCGTCCAGTATTATATGTTGGCTTGCATACTTGTTCAATTTTACATAGTATTAGACAAAACACAGTAAAATAATCTGATAACATAAGTTATGTCTTTTTATCAACCCTTAAAAGTGGCCTGCTTGCATCCATTCTGGTGTCCATATCCTGAAATCTCTGAAGAAGAAAGGAAAAAGTGAATTATAGCAATGTAAACTTTGTTATAGTGGAACTGTTCTACATAAAAAGATCAGGAACACATTTATATCAGATTTGAGTACAACTAATGTTATGTTGCAGAACTTAAAATTGATTTCCACCCTATTAACTTTTCTAGGGTATCCGTAAGCCTGATTCGTCTGATGACCGCCATGTGATGGCCAAGCATGCGTCCATCTACCCTAACGAAGAGGAGCTGCAGCATGTGCAGAACATTGTGTCTGCCTGTGAGAAGGGACTCAAACTTGTCTCAGACCATATTGCTGAGAGGTATGCGATGTGAGTGCAACAGGTTTATGTCATGTCTCATATACCAGGCTCACATTTTGATGCGCCAAGTTCCCCTCTGAACCTTGCCTTGGTGATTCACACTCACCATGCTCCGCTATATTGTATACATTTACAATGTAATTAACAACTGCTTCGAACAGAAACGATGATACTTAAACAGTTATTGTAAATAACCATTCTATCCAGCCATCAATCAACCTTACTTTTACACTCACCAGTTTACACTTGTCACTGACAACAGTCTGTTTTGCCTGTTTCAGTGATGCTAAAGCCAAGCAGGGCATAGAGGTTAAGAAAGATGTTAAGGTCCCTGTAAAGCCAGTGACCCCTGCTAAGGACACCAAGGTTGCTGCTGCTACCCCTGCTGTCCCCGCCAAGAAGGATGAGGACCACAAAGAGGGGTGAGTTACTTGGAGATTACCACCTACGTGTATTTCCAAACGATATTATGATCTTAATACAGGGTTAGTGACCGATTGTGTAGAACATATGCACAACAACTTTTCACAGGTACACGTGTTTAGGATTTTATTTCTACTTAAATTCACCATATTTCCCCAATTAGATTTTCCAAATCTCTTTTTCTTATCAACCTGATACATATAAAACTTATTGCTGAGATGTTTGTGTATCCTACAGTCAGTACACCTGGCTGTTCTCACCAGGAATTTTGCCTCCTTTTCCAGCAAGAAGGAGGATGACTCTGCGGCCCCACCTCGGGTTCTCAAGGGTGTGATGAGGGTGGGAGTGCTTGCCAAGGGGCTTCTCCTGCATGGGGACCTCAACGTTCACCTGGTGGTGCTCTGCTCTGAGAAGCCTACGCGTACACTGTTGGAGCGCGTGGCTGACGGGCTGCCTAAACAGCTGGCGGTGAGTGGATTTTACAAAATGGAGCTCAGAGGTGACAAAATATTATGTGAGAAAAATTTGCATTGTGCAATAAGAGTTTGGAGTTGACAAAATATTCTGTTGAAAGAACTTGCATTTTGTCCAAAAAAAAAATGAAATAAAAATTAAGAAAAGGTTACAATACCTAAAACCTTGACAAAATTTAAATGTAGGATGATTGCTTATTTTGATCAGTGGACAATAAACAACACATTTCATCCATTCCAGACCTGCACTGAAGAGAAGTATGATGTGAAACGCTGTGTTGAGGAGGCAGCCATTGTTGTGACCAATAGCTCAGAGCCTCACGTGTCCTGTACCATTACCTTGACGTCACCCATCATGAGAGAGAGCGCCGAGGGGGGAGGTATGAACTGGGTTACCGGGTCAAGGTCTTGTATTTGTGTAGATCAAATATTGTGTTAACAGTTCCTTTTGGAGCATTCTTTGATCAAAGAATGACATGACTTGTGCAGAGTAATGCTAAGATTTTGGCATTTCATAGAGTGTTCATGGCTTAATGTTCCTGAGTAATGATTTCTTTTGGTACTTCAATATATATGCATACTGATTAGACTTTAAATTTTGGTTATCTATATATAATAACAACATGTCATGATCAGTCTACTCGAAAACAGGATGATTTAAGAAGTTAACCCAGAATATGAATGTAAAGTTGAAGGCTTTTACAGAATGTTTGTTCATGAAATGTTTATATGTAATATTTTATGTGCAACGTGTAAAGATTTGCTCTGATCTTATTGAATTTCATGCCAACATACGTTGTGAAGCCTTCTCTTTCAAGTCAGGTTCGAGCCCGGGTGTGGTATAGATGGATTTTTGACCATCGCTTAGGCTCTCAGTTGACCTGGGGATGCTTTGCACTATACAGGCCTACCTTTTGGTTCCTGGGTTCAATAGTTTGGTTGATATGTTGCATCCAAGAAGAAAAATCATTTAAATGCTAAATTGCTGTGGAGTTAAAGATTTCATCTCCTTGTGAAACTCTGCATATAACTTAGTACTTGAAAGCTTTTCATTTATTCTTTTGATTTAAGTAATTTGATTTCTTTTTTCCTTTCTATACATGTTAGCACAAAGCACTGACTTTTTGCACCTTTTTCTTTTTGGTAATGGGCATCCAATGCTACAAACTAACATATTTCTAGCTCTGTAATATAGTGTCATAGTTCAGTCATGCTCATGTAATCATATAATATAATGATTGATTAGAAATCTCTTCAATTAAAAAGATTTTTTTAAATTTATCCAGGTATCAGCAGCTTAAAAAAGCAGTATTATATTTTTAGAAATTTCTTTGATAAGAACATAGTTTTAAAAAGTCACATAGATCTATTAGCTACCTCTATGCAGAGCGTCCCTTGAGTCAAGGTAACGACACGAGCTTGGCCAGGCCTGGGTTGTTGCCTTAGAAATGAGAGCCTGGTTGCAAATGATCAAACACCCATGCAGCAACCTGTATGTTTGCTATAACAGAGTCATCAGCAGTTACTGTGAAAGACCCTCCAGATGTTTTGGATAGGCACAAATGCCTTGATGCCCTAGCTGCCCTTCGACATGCAAAATGGTTCCAGGTTTAGTAACCACTTTTATACTACTTTTCAGCCTTATGATATTATATATGTGGTATATTTATTTTACTACATTTATTACGTATGTATTTCATTGGTATGAATGATCAATCTTATGTTTGATTTATATTTGCATATATGTATTCTCCTGACCCAGCAACCTTATATACAATAGCCTGGACTTGGGCATATAGCTCATGTGTCTATATGGTTCCTCTAGCTTGACTCATGTCCATGACTATTGTGTATCAGGTTTTTTTCCCGTTGGCCCTTAGTTATATGATGTCTTAGTTCTCTGACACAATTTGTCATTCTTGTTTTATTATCTGATTTAGTATTCTAACATGGTTCTCATACATTTTGGTAAGGATGTTGAAATTCTGTAAGTGTTGGTCAGAGATCTAAAGTGCTCTATACCTACAATTAATCATCAAACTGACCGTGTAATGGCCAGGTATGTTAGGTTTTTTTTCAGATTTTATAGTGTACTTATTTGATGATTGAATGTACAGTATGGTTGCTGGCTTGGTGGAACATGGAACAGTTCTAACAATTGGGGAATTCAAATATGGTGTTTCAGTTGCTCTCAATTGTTTAACAAGATTGTGTCACTTGCAAATAACATATAATTGTTATTACACTGTTTCTTATGGATTTCCACCATGGGTGACAAACACAAGGCACACGTTGATTCTAGAGCATGAAAGAACATGCTTGATAGCACCAGACATTTCCATACAGACAAGCAAAAAATACAATTTTAATAAGAATACCCAGTAATTTATCTTCTTGAAATGAACTCATTATTAGCAACTCTGGCAATGAACTCATTTTTAGCAATTGTTCCATGGAGTGAAAGGAGGGCAGGCCTGTTTGGGGTACAAGATTGATCATTGATCGTGTCACATGAGGCTGGAAAGTTGATGAATGCACTGTGTCCGGGGGAGTGTCAGCTTGCCCCAAGTACCTACTTGGTGGAGGCTGGCATCCCGGCAAACCCTCTGTACATAATTCTCTGTCAGGAATCTGGACTCAATGCGTAGGCAATACATGCACTCACCTTGAAATCAAAACAACTGAGGTTAGGCTGGTGTATCCTAAGGGAAATGTGGTTTCGAAAATTAAGGTAGTTTGTTTTCCAAAGAAATGGGGCATGTATTTTTACATTTAAGATATACCCACTTTGATTAGATATGTTGGATTTAATGTTTGAAGAAAGAAATTTTGTTAATGGGTTTAGAGATTTGTCATATTTTGAAGTAAAAAAACATCAAAAGATACATTGGTGTGCAAACATTTTCTTTTACATACAGAATTTTGCTACCAAACTCTCAAAAGTGTTAAACTTTTGAATAATTGCCAGTATGATAAATGACATTAATCATATCTTAAAAAAAGATAACATTTGGTAATTGAATTGGATCCAAGTTGGTTATTTTTTAGTACACCATTATTTTCAATTGTGTTTTATCCTATGATTTTGAAGACCAACTGCCATAGGATTGCAACATGAAACATAAACCAGGTTTTATATCCATGATAAGATTCTTTGTGTGTCCAAAGTTTTACCTAAGTTTCCTTTCTAGGTAAGTATGAATCATTCATTTATTTATTTTACTCATCTTCCAGTTGGCAGTTGAATCTTTCATGTTAAGGATCGAACATGTACCCATAGTGATGACTCCAGATTCTTGATATATAACCCGTCTTATATGTTGCACATGTAAAGCATGCTACTCTCCCATTTTGTGCAGGCTAGGGCCAATGGTTTGCAGTCGTGCGTCATTGTTATCCGTATTCTACGAGACCTGTGCCAGCGCGTTCCCACCTGGACACCACTCAATGAATGGGTATGTATCAGGCTGTGGCTGCATCATGGACTCCTGGATAAGTTAATATGTTCTGTAAAAAGATTTAGCATGTTTACATGTACACTTCAACACCATTATTTCGAACACCGATAAATCCGAAGTCACCATTATTTCGAAGTATTTTTCCGGTCCTGATTTTGGTTCTTCTTTGTTTAATGTAAAATTTCATTGTTAATCCGAACTTCGTTAAAATGAACAAATCATTAATTTGAAGTGATTCTGTCGGTCCCAACACTAATTCGCACCTAATCATCAATCTGTAATCCGAAGTCAAAGCTGCAAAACGCTGAGCATAATTTCACACCTTTGTCGTCTGGGCGTGGCGCGTCAAAAGCTGATAATTACACCTTTGTCGTCTGCGCGTAGCGTGTTAATTTTATAATGTCATCAAAAGCTGATAATTACTATTTATGTAGTTTTGCATTCTTTAGTAACAAATCAACGTGTCACTTTAGGTCTGAGTAAATGTGGTCCAATGAAATTCATCTTATATAAACTCTACCTTCTGCGAGAAAAAACGGGCAGAAGTGAGTTCTTCAATGTCCTTGACAAATTGGAGAAATATGTTACACACAACCAGTTAAGTGCTGTTAAGGCCAGTGTTCAGAGAGACATCGCGTCTTATTAACAAAAAAATGTTAATTCATTTCGAAATTGTATTCATCTGTATTTACATGTATGACAATTTGTGCTATTTTTTATATTTTATATGGTCTGATAATTTGTGCTATTCATTATATTTAATATGCTCTGATAATTAGTGCATTCATTCATTATATTTACCGTAAATCCACGAATATAATACCCCCTCGTGCATAATAAGCAACCCCGAGTTTGGTCAAAATTTATCTGTAAAAATTGAAAATCCAAGTAAAATATGCACTAAAAAAATTAGTGTCCGAAATCGGCCATTTCCGAAAACTGTGTCAATATATTTTTGTGTTGTAAAAATAGCAAATCAATTTGGTGTTGTCAACTATTTGTTACCCCGGTATATTGATCAGGATGTGTTATAGTGCTGTTGTTATGACAGTTGCATAATAAATATCTCTGTCTATTGTTGATATTACCATTGATTGTTACCAATAACACACAGGCCCCTTGCTGACATCCGGGTCAAGCAGTCATAATTACAAAAGAAAGAAGCAGAGACGCTGTTTTTTGTTTTCACATTTAATTCAATTTGACAATATTCGGGACGATAATAATTATAATAATAATAAAGTAATAAGAAGACAAAATGGTTACTTCCTTTTTAACCAGGTTTTCCGAAGGAAAAAACTGGTTATTAGATTGGCGAATGCAGGGCGGGCTGGCTGGCTGGCGGGCTGGCGGAATAAGCTTGTCCGGGCCATAACTATGTCGTTCATTGTCAGATTTTAAAATCATTTGGCACATTTGTTCACCATCATTGGACGGTGTGTCGCGCGAAATAATTACGTCGATATCTCCAAGGTCAAGGTCACACTTTGAGTTCAAAGGTCAAAAATGGCCATAAATGAGCTTGTCCGAGCCATAACTATGTCGTTCATCGTCAGATTTTAAAATCATTTGGCACATTTGTTCACCATCATTGGACGGTGTGTCGCGCGAAATAATTACGTCGATATCTCCAAGGTCAAGGTCACACTTTGAGTTCAAAGGTCAAAAATGGCCATAAATGAGCTTGTCCTGGCCATAACTATGTCATTCATTGTGAGATTTTAAAATCATTTGGCACATTTGTTCACCATCATGGGACGGTGTGTCCCACGAAAGAATCACGTCAATATCTCCAATGTCAAGGTCGCCACGACTAAAAATAGATTTAAAAAAAAAAAAAACTTACAAAGGGGGTTAATTTTTTTTGGTCATTTCAAAAGTTCAGTTTGAGTTTTCTCCCTTTATCAGATTTTTTTTTCACAATGAAAACCTGGTTTTGTGACAATTTTGTCCCTTGTTTATAGTTGTCTAGAGGAATTACTTTTTCTTTTTTCGAGTTACAAACTCGATACTTTAATATAACTTAAAATACAATTAAACCGCTCGTGTTTTTCATGATCTCTTTAATTAAAATACGCTGCTGTCATTAAGGCTAGTTTGGGAGTAATAAACAAATTAATTATCACCTTTCAATTTAATTCGGCAATCGGCAGACAGGTGTAATAGACTCTATTAGGATCATAAAACTAATTATTTAATTACCACTCTTTACTTCAGATATGGTGAATATGCGGTAGAAAGATAAATAGTGGTCAGCTAAGAAATATTTATTTAAGGGTATTGTCAGTTTGTTTTTTTTTCATTTGCTAATCTCTTTATACGACTTAGCGTCCAGTCGCTATTTTGTAGGCAGAGGACAATATAACTGTGTATTCAAAGTATACAGTGTCTGCGCATGGATGACTCAATATTATCCGATAGCTCCTCCTGTTCTCACGTTTCATTCGACAACGTCATTTCATGTGTAAGCGAGCTCAATGTTGATTGGTCAGCTACCATGCGCACTTCAATAACAATAAGGTCAAGCGATGTCTCATAATCGGGTACAGACCAGGTTTCGTTTACTGTTCGAATTGCGAACACTTTCATTAAAACAAAGACAAATATAGAAAACCTGTCCGATATAAATGGCGGATGTTTTCAATGAAATTTTACTAGATTTTCACATTTTCACAAATAAGATTTTTATTGAGCCAAATTCTCAATATTTTCGCAAATGACTCAAATGGCGAACGACAGCGCAAGACCTGTTGCACCCCTTTGATGTAATGGTGTAGTTCAAAATGGCTGCCACGGAGCGAATAACAGCGATTAAGTTGAAAATTTGCACAGGAAAAATTTTGTTCTGCTCTAAATTCGTATATTATACGCACCCCCTACTTGAAGAAAAAATCGGCAGGTAAAAAAGTGCGTATTATATTCGTAGATTTACGGTAATATGTTCTGTACTTAAAGAAAACATACAAACAAGAACAATAATCGTTTTATTCCTTCGTTTGTAAGTAGAAATCTATTGCAATCTGACTAGTTTACGTTTTTAAGTAAAACAATTATTAATAGTAGCGTGTAGCCGAACCATGCGAATTCCACAACGTTTGATTATTACAGAATCAAAGAAGTCGTCTGTAAAATGTTTATTTCGAATTATCGTTAATCCGAAGTTTTTTTTAACGGTTCCGACGACTTCGAAATAACGGTATAAAAAGTTTTTCTTTTAGTAATTTGTGAGATTGGGGGCTGTGTCAAACACTTAATAAATTAGAAAAAAATAGCCTATATTAAAATACTTGTTACGATCTGTTATTGCACATGATAAAGCTGTCTTCAAAGATTTTGTTTCACACTATGACTTTCTAATCTTCAAGTTTCAACATGTAAAACCAGTGCACTATCAGATTCAACATGCTGAAATATTAAGCATCATCTGGCCAATATGTTGGTGGGAGCTCTAAGGTGCTATGAATAGTATTACCTTCAAAAAAACCTTTAATGTAAAAAACATTGTGACCATTTAATGTTCCCTTGTTTAACTATAGTTTTTGTTGTCATAATCGTGCTGGAAATATGCAGGCGTTCTGAGAAACTCCAGTACAAAAAAATATTTGCAGAACGATAAGATTTTTAACCCTGTGTGTGTGTAAATATTGTATCCTGTGAGCAGGCCATGGAGCTGCTGGTAGAGAAGTGTGTGAGCAGTGCCCCTGCCCCCCTCAGTCCGGGCGACGCCCTCAGACGCCTCTTTGAGTGCATCGCATCAGGTGTCCTCCTGCCTGGTGAGTATGCCTATGTAATTACCTAATAAGGGCTGAAAGACTGGCATGTCTCGGGTGAAACGCCCTCTTGAATGTTTATAGTAAAACCTTACATTTGTTCTTATACTGTCTCATGCCAAGTCTGTGTCATACGGGGTAAAAAAAACTAGATAAAAACTACCGTTATTACACAAACAATTCCAAATTTAGACAACACAGGTAAGTTTTTTTACATGTCTTAGTTGAGTGACCTCTTGTTGTGTTGAAGCAACTGACTGGCGGGTTTGTCTGTGTCATATGTGTTATTTGGGGCATCAGTGTCTGTGACTCATCTATTGTCTATGACTGACACATCTAGTTTTGTATTAAATATGCAGAAAGTGATAAATGATGATAGATAAGGGTTATTGGAAGTGATATAATAATTATAATAATTAATAGCTTGAAGGAGAATAGTTCTTGTTATGTGGCCTTAATTTCATCTGAGAGAGAAACTGTTTTCCCTGAATATTGAATCTTGGCTTACCCTTGTGAATTTGCTTGTGAGCTGCAAAAAGGGATATTCCGTTTTAATGTTAGTTATCAACATAAAGATGGTTTGCTATCTCTATTGTTTTATGATGTTGAAATAATTCCTCATACAGTATTATATTGGATAGTTTGATGTGTGAAAAATATAGGATCCATACCTTGTGCGGCTACCTTGCCTTCTTCATGTCCACTACTTCATGGATATGAATAAGGAGATTCACATGAGCTATTTGTCTCTAAACTATAGTCTGGGCTCTTAGATATTCAGAGAAAAAAAGCACAAATTAAGATAACATTTCCCATAAAGAGGCTCATTGAGTGTGTGTCTTAAATTAATTGACATTGCATCTTAGTACTGTTGTTCCAGGAGGCCCAGGGCTGTTGGACCCTTGTGAGAAAGACCCCATGGACGCTGCGGCTGGCCTTAGCAACCAGGAACGTGAGGACATCACTGCCTCCGCACAGGTAGGACTGTCCCTTAACCCTGCCCGCTCTAAGGCAAAGTGAAAATCACTATATTCAACAATCATAAAACCAGAAAAGCCTGCAAGTAACTCTCAGTCTGTTCAGGTGTTATGCTGTTTGCTGTTCATCAGTATCTTAGGGTTGGAATGAAGAGCTTAAAATTTGCATCAAGTAAGAGAGGTTAAGTCTTAAATTGATTTTTAAGGGACTTCCCGCTCGTCAAAGTGTGCATCTGAGTTGTAAAGGGTATGGCTGTTCATACAGTGGTGTTTTTTTTTTCCCAGTTATGTTTTTTCCTAATTTAAGATATAAAAATGTGTAGTGTATATGAGTCGTGTTCTGAGAAAACTAGGCATAATGCATGTGCGTAAAGTGTCATCCCAGATTAGCCTGTGCAGTCCGCACAGGCTAATCAGGGACGACACTTTCCGCCTAAATTTGATTTTAGCTAAGAGACTTCATCTAAACGAAAAATGTCATAAAAGTGGAAAGTGTCGTCCCTGATTAGCCTGTGGGAACTGCACAGGCTAATCTGGGACGACACTTAATGCACAAGCATTATGCTCAGTTTTACGAGAAGATCTTTCAAGCTTAACTGACATCAATTATAAGATCAATTTACTATTGAGAACTGATTGTAATCCAAATAAACGCAATCATCATAAGTTCTTATACCGGTTCCCTGTTTTGCAGCATGCCCTCAGACTAATTGCCTACAGGCAGATCCACAAGGTGCTGGGCATGGATGCTCTACCAGTCCCAAGATTCTCCCGCCGCCCGTTCAACTCCCGCAAGCGGCGTCGCACAGATAGTGCTCAGGCGGACGGTGATGGTGAAGGAACAGGTAGAGTAGGGATAGAGACTTGAATGCAGTTTCATAAGTTTGTGGAAATATATTTTGCACGGTCTTAATGATAAGGATAAAGACACTTATGCTTTGTTAATTATAATACATATTTAAATGTTGGTTGGAATGTAAATTATAATTGGTATTGTATTTTTGGGAGGATGTAAACATTTCTTTAGAATATTGTATGTACTAATAAAAAAATAATTAGAAGTTGTTGTTAAAAGTGGGGGGAAAGAGTCATTAAATAAGTTAAAGTAACTTTACTACTCAAAATCAAAAAAAAATTCGTATAATATTTCGTAAAATAAAGCTAAACAATTAAAAATCATTGTTCCTTATGGCAATTGCCGAAATTTCAATGCCAGATGTGGTGTGGTAAAATAGATGTTTGTGGATACAAAATGCTCGTTTTTATTATGGTTTTATCATGGTACCATTTTAGTGTTCGTGTGTTGTATGAATAGATATATTCGCAGGAAAATAACATGGAATTTATTGTGTCCACAAATAAATAAAAATGAGCATTTTGTATCTACAAAAATCTATGTAATCATACCACATCTAGCATTGAAATTTTGGCTATTGCTTTAAGGAGCTGATTGTTTAGGTGTTAACTTTATTTTACGAAATACTTCACAAAATTTTCGTTGATTTTGAGCGTTATAGAGACTTAAAGTAAAATAATTCTTATGCATGGTTATATTCACTCAGTGAATGGTTATATTCACTATATTCTTGTTATTGCAGCTGCAGAAAAGAAAGACAAGAAAGAAGATGAGAGCATGAATTGATCAGCTAGCAAGAAAGATGATAATTTGCCCTTCTAGTGTGTGTGCATTTAAAAAAAAAAAATACAGTTGACGATGCTGGATTTGTGGATGTGTTTTTGAGTATTAAATGTAAGTTGGTAGCAAAAAAGTTTTGTAATTCATATTGATATGATATGTGTGTCAAGGTTTTGAAAATATTTTTAGTAATAAAAATGTAAATTGTGCTTACTTAGATGTGTGAAACATTGATTTATGATATATTATAAGAATCATTTGTATGCCATTTTTGTTGGTCATCAGTTAATGCATGGTAAGCTCGTTTGAATTATGTGTATGCCATTTTTTTGTTGATCATCAAACATTTCTGGTCATACAATGTAGTCACATTAATCATAACTGGTATAACTGCTTTTTCCTATCAAACTATGTTCACTGAAGTCTCATGTGTACATGCCAGCCTTCAGTATTACTGGGCGTTGAACATATGTTTGTGTATTGCTGACTTTTAGTAGCCATTGTCTCATTATTTGTGTTGAATAGTGATTTAAATTGGCATATTTCTTTGGGTTATTTGTGTAATATATTTCTAACAATCCTATCACATTAGTTACAATGCTTGGTGTTTATAATGTGAAATGAGCTGTATGGTTGCTACTCTTATTACGTCGTTTTGGTACTTTCACTCATCATGTTGTTTTGACCAATCTTTCCATTTCCAGTATATGTTGTCTTATTATATGTAAATATTGTTGTAGACAGAATCTTCATAATATTAGCCTTATAACAAAAAAAAATACAAGTATTTAAAGTATTTTTTTTCAATCCAGTACTAAGTAAGCTTACGTATATTCTACCACAAAAGAAACTTTCACTTTGCTTGAAAGAACATACTGTTCTGCTTGTAAAATAGATGGTGTTAAAATATACTATTAGAATTATAAATGTGTTATTATTTAATCTACGGAGATGATCTGATCTTGATATGTAGATTTTTCTACAGCTGTAAATGTGTTTCCTAATGGTATCTTTGACTCTTTGATTCGAACTGAAAAAAAGCTGTTGTTCAGATGTAATAAAAGTTTGTGTTCAGTAATTGGTAGTTTCTTCTTTTCATCACAAGGATGAACATTATTGATTGCTTATAAAACATGATGGGTCTTCTGCCACATGCGTCCAGGGTAACACTAGATCAGTCCGCACGGTTCGGTCAGGAGCTACTATATTGGCCTTAAAGTCACGCTATCTTTCTTGGTCTTGTTAGCAGAAAGGGTAGCTCCTGACCAGATTGGTCCCATATGTCATAAGACCTTTTTTAGCGTGACTCTGTTCAAGCGGAGATAAAATGGATTTAGAACTTTAACATTTGCAATAACATTTGCTATATTTAAGATAGCAGCTTCATATTTGGCATGCATGTATCTCATGGAGTTGCACATTTTGAGTGGTGAAAGGTCAAGGTCAAATATATGGGTCAAAATCGCTCATTTAATGTTCACTTTTGCAATATTGAAGATAGCAACTTAATATTTTGCATGCATGTGTATTTCATTGAGCTACACATTTTGAGTGGTGAAAGGTCAAGGTCATCCTTCAAGATCAAAGGTCAAATATATGGGGACATAGTGTTTCACAAACACATCGCTTGTTTGTCATGTAATTCTAGGCTAGTTAAAATCGTCTCTAATTCTGCTTATGTTACAAACTAGTGCAAGATTGCGCCAACACTACGCCATTCTAAATCTGCCGAGCCTTTGGTAAAATTGTCCTACACAATTATTATGCCCCCCTTCGAAGAAGAGGGGGTATATTGTTTTGCACATGTCGGTCGGTCCGTTTGTCCACCAGATCGTTTCCGGATGATAACTTGAGAACGCTTAGTCCTAGGATCATGAAACTTCATATGTATATTGATCATGACTGGCAGATGACCCCTATTGATTTTCAGGTCACTGGGTCAAAGGTCAAGGTCACTGACTCGAAATAGTAAAATGATTTCTGGATGATAACTCAAGGATGCTTAGGCCTAGGATCATGAAACTTCATAGGTACATTGATCATGACTGGTAGATGACCCCTATTGATCTTCAGGTCACTAGGTCAAAGGTCAAGGTCACAGTGACTCGAAATAGTAAAATGGTTTCGGGATAACTCGAGAATGCTTACGCCTAGGATCAAGAATTTCATAGGAACATTGATTATGACTGGCAGATGACCCCTATTGATTTTCAGGTCAATAGGTCAAAGGTCATAGTGACTCGAAATAGTAAAATGGTTTCTGGATGATAACTCAAGAATGCTTACGCCTACTGGCAGATGACCCCTATTAATTTTCAGGGCACTAGGTCAAAGGTCAAGGTCACAATGACTTGAAACAGTAAAATGGTTTCATAATGATAACTCTAGAATAATGAGGCCTAGGATCATGAAACTTCATAGGTACTTTGATCATGACTGGCAGATGACCCCTATTTATTTTCAGGTCACTAGGTCAAAGGTCAAGGTCACAGTGACCAAAAACGTATTTACACAATGGCTGCCACTACAACTGACGGCCCATATGGGGGGCATGCATGTTTTACAAACAGCCCTTGTTTGTAATGTTAATCTTGCCTTAAAGTATGCATATTTTACACACAAATGCCACATTTTAATACATTTTTCCCATGTAGTTGAGTCTTTGTTGACGATTTCCTTACAGGTGGTTCCTATTGCGGCGTATTGCTCCACAAAGTACTAGCATCTCCCGCACAAAATGTTGTCTTGTTTTACTCCAACATAGAAGGGCCATACATTTAGTGTCATTTTGCCTCGCTATCATGCTTAGTTTAAGGCTCTCACTCAGTGCCGTATTCTATCTCCAACGTTATGGGCAATAAGGAGAAGTGGCGGGATTATCAAAGAAATTCTCTTGTTACTGCTAACACTATTTTAGTAGATAATAATACTTATTCATAGGAAAAACGATCCATTTTCATTATCTTTTGTGTTTTGGGAGAAAGCACTTCTGTGTGGGGTTAACTAAGTATGTTGTGGTATGAAGATTGCATTTTTACTGGCCATTGCAATGACATAAAATAGTTGGCGATGACCCTATTTTTTACGTTAAATTTGAACTATTTATTTATGCCGGTTCGGCATTGTAATGTCATAAATACTGACCTGCTATCTCTAGCTTTCTCCTTTCCAAGGGGAATTAAATCAACCGGAATTTTAACTGGGAATCGGCCACCCCAATACCGTTATACAGGCCAGGTTAAACATATTGCAATGCAACCTAGGCAAAAATCGGTAACCAACCTTTAATATTCTTTCCGGATCGACCAGGTGTATACGTGTCTTTTACGGCTCTGAATTGAAAATTGTTTTTTGATTTATTTCACTTGGTTGATTGGGGTTTTGAATAGATAAATTGTGTAATTTATCTTTTTACTTCTCATTAGGATTAATTTATGTGGATTTAATGGACTTTTGTTTCATTTGTAAAGGTAAGCCATGCTTGCTTTTATCGAACAATGGTTTATTTCTACCATGCTGGGTGTTTTCAGGCGCGAACGACCACGTGCAAAACATGCTCTTCTAATACATTACTAGAACATTTTTGCATGTTCTACTAATGTGTAACGAGATCGTGCAAGGTGTGTTCTTCTATTGACAGATTGTTTATCATTTGCCATTGTGTGCAATAATGATTTTAACGTTCCGTATGACAATCTAATTGTTGTCATTTTATTTGTCATCTGTTTTGAATTAAACTTTTGTTTAATATTTGATCTACGGCAGTGTTATTATACGTACAATTTACTTTCTCTTTTACAATAATAACTGAGAGAATGTTAATTATTTTCATTATTGGCAAATAATGATTTTATGTGCCGTATGATAATCTGGTCTGAGACCAGTTTATTGTTGAATATGTTTTGCTCTTCTTGAGTAGATTCTTGGACTCGGAGCCGGTTTATTTACCTTGGAATTTTCGAAGATATCACATCTTCATCAGCTGATCACTGATTTACTGACGTCACAATCACATGACCGGTAAAGGGTCACGTGATACGAGGAGACTATCATACACCCGGGGTAGCACGAGTCCCTCGTCCCTGTTAAGTTATGGCCGCCGCTTTTTTATCTCGATTGCTTCTTTCACTTTGCGTTTCCATAGATGTTCTCCGGAGGTGAGAACTTTGGTGTTGTTAGGGTTGATCTTGTGTCCATTTTGTTTACTATGTTCATATATGGCAGAAGAAGTTCGTGTAAGGTGTTCTTTCAATCTGGTGTCTAATTGTCTCGCTGTTTCACCTACATAATCATTTTCATAATTCTCACATTGGACATGATATATGACACCACATTTCTTCATTTTATCTGTTTTGTCTTTAACTTTGGTGAGGTTCTGTCTGATGGAATTGAAAGGTTTGTGGAAGATGTTTTCTGAATACTCTAGCCAATACTTCTGAAGTGCCCTGATGTAAGGTATGCCTGCCATCGGTCTCTTTTGTGTTCCCTTATTTTTGTCTACAACTTTTTCTTTCTTTTTTGGTAGTCTAAATATCAAGTCCGGGTATCCGTTAGTTCTTAAAGCGGATTTCACATGTTAGATTTCCTTTTTTTTGTCGTTTTCATCTGTTACAAGGGTTTTTGCTCTGTGGAGTAGGGTTCGTACAACCGAGCGTTTGTGTTCAAGGCGGTGGTTGGACTGAAAGTTCAGATATTGGTCAGTGTGCCTCGGTTTTCTGTAAACCGTGGTTTTTGTCGACCCATCGTCTGCCACGTAAACACATGTGTCCAAGAGGTAATACGACCTTCTTCCTCCCTTTCTGAAGTGAACTTAATATGTTCGTCAATAGAGTTGATGTGGTCCGTGAATTCTTGGATATCGTATTCATGGATTTTTGTCATTGTGTCATCCACGTACCTCAGCCAGAGGGACGGTGGGTTCCTAGCAGTTTCCAATACCTGCTTCTCAAAGTACTCCATATATACCAACTCGATCACTTGCTCAACACTGAGTTCCGATCTTTCGTTAAGCTTGGAGTCTTCCGCCAATTTTTTATTGATCACTGTGAGTGCTTTGGGTACTAGAATTGAAGTGAAAAGTGCAGAGACATCATAGGATACCAGTTTCGTCCCTGGGGGTACTTCTTGATCTTCTGGACGAAATCCACTGAATTAACTATGTGGTGTTCCGTTTTTACCGCCAAGGGGCCAATGACCGTAGCAATGTATTTAGCGGTTGCGTACAGAACACTTCCTGTGCTTGATACAATTGGTCGTAAAGGGGCATCCTTTTTGTGAATTTTGGGTAGTCCGTATAATTTTGGAACGTTCTCTGCTGTTGGATTAAGTCGATTGTACAGGTTATCTGAGAGTATATTGTCTTTCTTCCATTTTTTCAAGATTTTAACCAATTAAGTTTTCACTTGCCTGGTGGGGTCCTTTTTCAGCGGTTCATAGGTGTCCCTGACGCTCGTGAGCTTATCCATCTTGGTTACGTAATCCGTTCTGTTTAAAACAACAGCAGTACGACCATTGTCAGCGGATAAAAATAATGTCTTTCCGTTTGCCTAGGTCATGAAAGGCATTTCTTTCTTTGATGGTGATGTTGCTTTTTGGTATGGTGGCACTTTTTTAAATCTTTACAACCTCCCTCCTAAAACTTTCAGCGGCCGATTTATCCTCTAATTGATGGCACACCTGTGATGTAGAGGCAATGGTTTCATTTATGGGGATGGATGGAGGGTAACACAAAAGTTCATACCTTTCTTTAACACAGACGTTTCGTCCTGTGACAACGGCCTGTCCGATAGATTGACGACCCATTTGTCAGTGTTAATCAAGTCCCTGCCTGTTCCCGAGTTAAGATATCACATCTTCTTCATCAGCTGATCACTGATACACTGGCGTCACAATCACATGACCGGTGAAGGGTCACGTGATACGAGGAGACAGTCTCCTCGTATCACGCGACCCTTCACCGGTCATGTGATTGTGACGTCAGTGAATCTGTGATCAGCTGATGAAGAGGATGTGACAGTGATATCTTCGAAAATTCCAAGGTAAATAAACCGGCTCTGAGTCCAAGAATCTACTCAAGAATGCACCAACCAGAGCAGAGAAACCTACATGAACGTTGTTAATCATCATAGCATTATTTTTCCTCCTCTTCTTCGTTATCATCATCGGACTATTCTTCCTCCTCTTCTTCATCATCGAATGAATCTTCGTCATCTGCTTTAATGATGTCTCATCGTCATCGGATTGGATTTTTTGTTACGCTCTTCTTTTCCGAGCAGTTCTCGACATTGCTATCAGACCATATGGATTCAACCATATGTCGGTCTTTAACGGGTAACGTCACCGGTCATATTATGACTGGTCTGTTCACCTGGCTACAGTTACCGGTCATTGACCGGTCCGGTCACCAGTTACCAATCACCGGTATTGCACTGTGTTTTCATCGGTCAATTTCATAGTATCACGGGTATCTTCTACATTACCTAGTTGTATACCCCTGGCTATGATTGTATTGAATACAATATTTTATGGATTCAACAATCTACATGACATTTTGTGTATTTCAATACTGACGTTCTACTGGCGACCGTTGGTTACCAAATCATCTCCGCTGACTTGGTCTAAGGTTGATTTTCCTGACCAGCTATCCATTCGGGTGCTGGTTATGAACTACTAATACTAGAAGATTATGAAATACCTATACCTGTTATTTCTACTTCTATCTCAACCGGCTACATGCAGACTACTGGTCTTGCAGATGGTTCGGCTGAAGCGGGCTCGGAGTCTAGCATTGAGGTTGGACATTACTATTTAACCTCTATTAATTTATGTTTGAGACCCAAAGGATGAATTGTTTTGACCGCCTTAACCTGTCGACTACAGACTTTGCAGTCACTGTCATGGAATAGTTGGGACACATACGTGATTCTAGCATGATTAGCAAGACGACATTTCGTGTCGACTTCTGCTTTTCTATTTCTCCTACGACAGTGCACATTTTCAAGTTACTAGAATCAACAAGATTTCTGACATCATACTTTCGCTTCCTGTGTCAGTTGTTTCTACTACTATCTCAGTTTGTTACTCCATGTTGGAGAATTAATAACTGAGAGAGTTCTGATACATAGGATTGCCTACCAGTTGGACCACATGGCGGCCACAGTATTGTAGATGGCTTGGGAGCTATTGAACTCAGATCTTAGATGCTAAGGATCTGGAGGGACCTCATCTTCTCTTTTCATCTTCAAGATTCCCTGGTTGGAGACAATTTTATTAGAAAGAACACCTTTTCCCTCTTAAAGTTCTTCTATTTCACTTCTGGCCATAACATGCCGTCTTCCTATAACTGGTCGTATTTATTTCGGAATTCGTCTGGTGAGGAGTCTTGAAGTAAATGGATTAATCAAGCTAGATATGAAGACTTCCAAGCATTTTACCGGCAAGGGTGGACCTCTTTCAGGTTACTCCTAGGGTTTTCACCTTTTTCTGCCACCACACCTCCAATGCCGGAGGTACCACTTTCAGTCATATTTCCGTTCTTCGCAAATCGATGACTTCACGACCATTATTCTCCAGGATTTTAAAGGCGCCTTTTTTTGGTTCAAGAAAGAGGCTATTGTACATAAGTAATAAAATAATAAGTGTTCAACACTTTCCTATTCTACCAATTTTCAAGTCTGTTGGGAGTGGGAAAGTTCGGCTTACCGTGATTTCTTTCCCCACCCATCCTTGAATAATGGTTCCGGCCACCGGTTGGTATTAACTGGTCCGGTCACCGGTCTTTCTGCTGAGACGTCTCTTCGTACGTCCGTTTTAGCTTTATTTTTAAGTTCATTGGAATTAATCTTAGGATTATTCAATGACACAGATTTCCATCTTTTTGTCATTATTTCGCCTTTATTCAGTGGTGTCTTGACTAGAAGATTATCTTGGCAAGAGTATAGTTTCTTCTACCACAACTTTCCTTACATCTTATACAGATGTTAGCATGGAAGGTTATGGATGATCACCTAGAACCACTCATCCTGATATTCTCAATTATGTGGTATCCTATGAATATCACATGCACATCAACATCTTGAAAAGCGAGCATTCTTTTAGTTGTTTTTCATTTACATTTTTTTTTCACGGCTCCTTTGTGATGGTTTCAACTAACACACATCGGTCGTGGTTAACTTCCAGACACAAAGGTGAACATTTTATCACTCTTTGTGTCTGGAAACCAGGAACTGTTTCGTTCTTTGCAAGAACATCAATTTTTCTCTATCGTCTTACACATACCAGGTCGTCTCAACGCCCTGTTTGACGTTTTGTCTTGCAGTTCTTTCTGTCGAATTAGTTTTCCGTTGGGTTTAAATGAAATGTGATTTGCGCATGCGCGGCAGCGTTTTTGCTAATGGCGTCGATGTAGATGCAAAGTAAATCGAGAAACATTGTTTCTCATCTTACGCTAGTTATGAGCGTAATGCGATCGTAGATCGCAGTGTAAATGCTGAACAACGTCAATGCAGTTCATAGAAATCGATCCAGCAGTGTGTGCGATTGTTATACATTCGTCCACTTGACATAAACTGGATACTTACGTGTATTCTTTTTTTGTTTGGAATATCTTGGTGAGTTTTTGCCATATTTTTAAATAAATAAACGATGGGATTATGGTTCTACGACCTTTTTAAGTCTCCTGTACAATTATTTTCAGGAAACTTCTTCACATGTCCAAATATATCTCAGAGAGACATTATTTTATTGATCCAAACATGTGCCACTACATCTCTGGCCATTATTTAGTTATCTCTACAGAAGAACGTTTTTCTGTTAGAGTTTCAATCCTCGTTACTTTTGCAAGGATAATTGCATCAGAACTGTATAAAGGTTCTATGGAAAAAAATGACTGGGTATTCGAGAGCATAGTTATTACCTTAATCACTCTGCTAGATGGATAGAGGTTGTGTTTTTTTTCATCTTTTTCTTTGATGAAAAGAAATTTGTTCTTCTCTCCATCAAAGGATAGAGATAATGTTTTCGTATACCTTGTTGTGTGTAAGTCACCACAACTCTGTGCTGTCTTACCTATTTTGGAACTGATCCAAGCTATGGAACGTCAACACTATGTTTTATCGTTCTTTTACCTTCTTAAGCGGTTTTGGCTAGTGTTATTATGTTGCTTAATTAGCTTCCAATGAACCTTTTTCACCAGGCTTATTAACAGTTCCTATATAATTTTAAGACGGTTTTCCTTCTTATTATGGCTTTTACCATACGGAGAAGTGAAATTCATGCTTTTTCTGTTGAATACGACCAATTCCAGTTGGATCTAATGTCGTCTTCACTTTGTTGTGTCAGCCAGGATTCCTTGCTTAATATCAAGTCCTCTATATGGATTCTAAAAATCTTCAAGTTTCCAAGTTTTTCTTAAACTGGTAGACATGAAGATGAGGATAAACTTCTATGGCCAATTGGGGCTTTGAAGTTCTATTTCAGCAGTGTTAGTCCATTCGCAGTTCTCAAAAGACACTCTTCATTTTCCTAAAAAAAAGGGGGGGGGGGAGATGTGTCTGCGGCTTCTATTTCTCGGGGTTAGACCTCGACTAAGGAAGGTTACTCTTATATCTATCTAAGGATTCATTCCTTTTTAGGATCTGACCGCATGAATTAAGAGCTCTGTCTGTTTTGTGGGCATATATTAATCACACCCCACTTTTTGACGTGCTCTAAGCTGTTTTCTGGAGGAATCCGACCACCTTTTTCATCTTTTTATCGTCGTTTTCTGAAGTGCCAACAAAACAATTTGTATATGTTTGGTCTTGTTGTGGTTTCACTAACGGTAGTGTCTTCTTTACGACATAGACATTTTTACTTTGTCCGAAAAGTCATAATTAATACCGTTTTAACGAAGATTACCTGATAACCCGTGTATTGGGTTTTGCTATCATTAGCTAATAACGCTGTGTATGGGTTCTACTGTGATGGGAAAATATATACGAACCTTCCCACCGCTGCTGCAAAATCAGCTAGAGATAGCAGGTCAGTATTTATGACATTAAAACAAAAATTTTAAAGTAAAATTCATTTGAATTTTTAAATACTTACCTGCTATCGGTAAGTCCCACCTCACACCCCGCTATTCGATTTATATTTGTGTATATATATATTGAAAGAATATTGAGGGTTGGTTACCGATTTTTGTCTAGGTTGCATTGCACTATGTTTAACCTGGCCTGTATTACGGTATTGAGATGGCCGATTCCCAGTTAAAATTCCCCTTGGAAAGGAGAAAGCTAGAGATAGCAGGTAAGTAATTAATAATTAAAATTAAAATTGTTAACATATCCAACAGTTCAAATGTACTGCCAAAATTTAGCCAATAACTCCTTTTGATTTACACAGATACAGGAATTGCGTATTGTTATAATTTGAATGGCCGCTTGGTGTATATGGAGAAAGAAATATGATGCCCAATCATCAAAATGCATGTCATGCGACGAAATGAAGTCACAGGGATTCTAATGGATTCCTGCCATGAACAAGTCGTAAAACAGCGCTAGGACCTGTTTCTGTAGAAATCAAATTGAAACCAATTTTACGAGTCTTAAATTGCGCGCACGATGGGGAACACTCATAAATTTTATGAGATAAAAGCTGTTCGTAAAAAATCAAAACTGTTTTGAATATCAAATACCGAAGACATGTTCTGCGATTTTTCGAGCGTTTCATATTTTCAAGGCAGCTGCCAAAGCGCTGGAACATGATTTAAATGGAGCCTGAGCAGTAAAATGTATTTCTTGGTGCGTCAGCAGGTGTTCAACCAGACACACACTTAGCGTTTTCGCAATTTCGCCTGTATCGTGAACATTTGAAAACAATTTTCAGTTGTTGAATGTGCCGCGTTAAATGTTTTATGAACATGCGTATATTGTTGTCTCAGATTATCCTGTGCACTGTAAAGTCCACATAGGTTCTCGTTTAGAAGAGACTTTTTCAACAAAAACTTCCATGATGGCGGAAAATTTCATCCCACATTTGCCAGTGCAGACTTTTCTGGGAAGATACTTAACGCAAATGCATAAAGCCCTCTTATCCCAGAACGAGTTTTAAATGGAGATCAAACAAGTCAAAAATAAGATATTCAATAAGAATATATTATGTCTATCGCTAACAATAAGCATTAATGAGTATTTCTAGATTAACAACCAACGATCGAACAATATCAAAAATTAACAAAATCATTATCCAATATTTTAATTCTTGAAGAACACCTTACTTCGTTATGCAAATATCTATTGTTTTTTTTTAAGACATTCCATATTAAGTTCGATCAAATGCTAATTGGCGTTACTGAATCAGCAAAAGCCCAGAATTCAGTTATTTCGTAATTAAGACATGTTTAAAAAGCAACTTACTATATGCAGTCATATCATACATGTAATTCGATGAATGACTCTGACTGCTTTAAATCCACAGTTCTTGCGCGCTCCATGACAATACAGCAGCAGTCGACACATGTCTTGAAAAATAGTTCTTCACAGTAACTGTCACAAACAAGACAGTCTTTGAAGTGAAATAATTCTGAGTTGGTATTATTCAGGGGTGTACGGTGGCATAGAGGTGACATTCATTCCTCTTTTTGTAAATTGCACTCCTCTATTTTCTATCTCGGATATAAAAGAAGAGGAGCGCAACATTAAATAAAAGAAGAGTTTAATGAATAAAGGAGCGGTGCATTAAACAAAAGAGAGAGAATTTTAGCTGAGGACACGGAGTGTGTTCCATCACTCCTACCTAATTAACTATTTGACAAACGAAAGTTGGGAATAATTTTGAATTACAGCTGAAATTTCCACCTTTTTCCGAAAGATATTTTAAATTATGGTGTGGTCTTGTGCTTTTTTTTTGGGGGGGGGGGGGCAGAATGCCCGTAGGAAACCCCACCTGTCTGGTATGGTGACCACCAACCAAACTCACATTATACCACGCCAGCTGTATATATGCGTACAGAATATTTGCACAAATTACGCACAATTAGATTGTCTGACTAACTCGTTCCCTCGAGATAGCTAAAATTCTCTCCTCGTTTGTTTCATGCACCTCTTTTTTATTAACTGCATCGCTCATTTTTGATTGCACTCATATTTTATGTAGTTTTGCACTCTTTTTTCTATCTCGTTCCCTCGACTTAGTAAGTCGTTCCCACGACATAGTTGACTCATTCCCACGAGTTAGTAAGTCGTTCCCTTGAGTAAGTATGTCGTGGGAACGAGATAAAAAGAGCAGTACATTAAAAAAATGGAGTGCATGTCACCTCTATGCCACCGTAGGGGTGTGATTATTGCAACCTTCAGCCAATGTATCACTTTTGAATGTCAAGAATGCTTTACGAACATTTCTTTCCTTTAATACATCAGTTAAATAAGACCTTTGCTGATTCTACTAATGGGTGTTGCAGCGGCAGTGTTGCATTATCGTCCTCTGGAGTATTTAGAACATCACACGCATAGTAATTGTTGCATATTTTGTTGTTAAATGTAAAATCCAGAAAAATGTATGTTTGCCTCTGCCTGCAAACACTCTGAAACTCGACTGTCTACATCATGTCGCGTAATGTGAAGTGTAAAGCGTATCCGTTGAGTAAATAAATGTACTAATTGTTAACTGATTGATTTTGCGTTAAAAGACTGTCTTTGTATTTTTCTTTGGTGTTTGTTTCTTTGAATGACGATGAAACTATCAGCTGAAGAACCATCTAAAAAGTGGACACCTGCCTTAAGCTGCTTCTTTGACAACTTCGCTTGACTGGCTGCTTAAAACAGGTTTGACTGTATTCTCAACGAACGAATTTTGCAAAGAACATCAACAGCACGACAAAAAAGCATGTATTTTATTGCTTTGTAATAAGAATTGCAATTTTATGAGCTTAATATATATAAACTTCATTTTCACGTGTACGTTACTCATTTTGCGCTAAGTGTGAGTTTTTGCCCACCATCCAGAGAGTTCAAACCCCCCAGAGCTTTGTATTGACCGTTCCAAGTCGGTAACGCAAGCTTTAGTAATTGTAATGTTTGATTGTACAGAACTGTAATGTCTTTTTTCGTAGATTTATATAAATGATTAGCGGATGATAACACAGATTTCTTCCCTGGCGAGTCTATAGGTTCATTATTAAGTAATATAATATAACAAAACCAGAATCCCCCCGACTGCTATTCAACGTGTCGCTAGTTTGTACATGTATAAGTTTCAATATACTTAAATGCCAAAATCGAATATTCTCCATTTTAGAGGAATGCGTTTTAAGACAGAAACATTTTCAAGTATTTTTTGTATCTAAAATCCTATCCGTCAAGCAGCCAGAATGTGTTCAGATATCTTTAAAATCTGATAATTCTGTTCGCGAGTCAGTATCTTTTTTAAAACTTCACAAAAGCGACTTTACGAAATCGATTCAGCGCCTTGAAAAGAAAAGCTTTCTCCAAAGAAAATTATATGTAATATAGTACACCGGAAATTAATTTTAAAATGGAATAAATTAGTAAATAAGTATGTTAAAATAAATCTTAATTCTGCATACTTTAAGATGATCGAAACATGCCACCAATAATGCGAATCCAAAGTTGGTATTAATGTTTCTTCAGTTTTGTTAGAATGCGCATATTAACGTTACATAGGTAACATTGAGAATCAAACGTATTATCCGTGACATACACAACACACAGGTAAGAGACGGCTGGAGTCAAAATCGTATTACAAAATTCGACAAACTTAAAAATGACTTAAGAACGTTTTTGGAAGCCATTATTTTCAAAACCTGTGAATTTAACTCGTATTTGTTTCATCATTGTTCTTACCGTAAGTATTTTTAAGACGTCACATTAGTTTAAAAAGGGTCAAGTACATATTTCAGAGGCCAAAGGTTCGTTGACTGTTGCTCAATCCCTACTGTTTGTATACTTCTCACATTTAATAAAAAAGCGATGTACGGTTTAGCGTGGTAACTTAATGAAGCCTACTGTTATCGTATGTCAACCCGCAACGGGTAAGGATACTTTGAGTATCTCTAGCGTTTTGTAGCATTCACCAGCGTGTATGCACACTTGATGGCTTGACGACATACGTCAGTAACATTCAATATAGTTCTAGTGCCAGCCAGTAATTGTTCCATAACCCAGTAGTATCCGATTATATTAACGTGATATTATGGGCATCTAACAGTTTATAGGTGTCTATCGCAACCGTTGTTTATTTTTGATGTGTTCACTTCATATATACTTATATTTGTTAATGCAGCATCAACATACTAAACAATATCCCGGAAAGAGTAAAATAATGCATTTGAATATCAACAGTACTTTCGTTTGACAACTGATCATGCATGTACGATTTGAACATAAATTTAGTTTTAGTGCAGATTCGTTCATGCGACACAAAGACACAATTTTGTTTTTCGAATCATTTCGGCTTACAGGACTGGGTGGGTCACGTAAGAATATCGAATATAAAATATATTTTTATAAACAACTGGTAGCAAGATGAGTTGCAGAAAATTGTATTGTATAATTGCACATTTTAACTAACTCTTTTGACCTGTTAATTCTTTTCAGCTCAATTCAACAGTGCAAAATGCCCATAATATCACTTTAATTGATAAGTGTAACAAAATAACATGGCGCTACATTTATGACTTACTACATCAAGTTTACGAGTTTCTTAATAGGAATAACCATCAAGCAAATCATAAAAATAATTGAACCAAAGCTTTCTCACTTACTTAAAGCCCAGTACCGCAATGTCGGCTAAATTAATTTGCAAATAACTTAGAAATATGTGCATCATTGGGTATGTCAAATATGTCTTGCAAATCTACACTTAACTATGATGACCTATTTGAGGTACTAATGTAATCGCTTAAGAACGGTGGTAATAGTGCTGTCTTTATACTTAACGCTTTATGCAGACTGACCGACCGACCGACAAAGCGACTCTGGTATGCTATCTCTTTGTCAAACTTCTTTTTGCAGTGGTTTAATTGACTATGAGGAACAAGTTCACAAAATATACGTAGAATACGAACGGATTAAAACCACACAGCAAAACTGAAGCTCCAATAAAGACAATTCATACAACTCGACATTAAACATACACATGATGAATGGTGGTATTACCGCTAACTAAAAAGCTTAAAGGTAAAGGACACTGTGTGAGAGACAATAACATTTTTGAAACTTGATATATAGAGCCTTTACTTAAGAAAAGTTTTCTTTCATCATGTTTCTTACCAGGGTGCAGGACTAACGGGTTTACACACAGGCTGGACAGAATGAAAACACACCGTTAAAAACTTTATTTTTGCAAATATTTGGAGTAATTAAACTATTTTTCCAAATTCTTTAGTGCATAAAAGACAGTTGTTCTTGCAGTTTGTGTCGATATCTTTAGATTTAAGAATTTATTATTAAACACGTTTGAAATCGGTGCCAAAATGACCGTGTATATGAATGGCTGTCAACATCGAATTTTTGTCCAAGACCACAGGCTTATTAAATAAAGTTATAATGACGTATTTCACATGACCATAAGCCGCATAGCAACTGTCTTGTATGCTGTAGTTGAAATTCTTAAGTAAAATTGTTAAAATAAAAGTTATTTGAAAAAAGCACCACCAACCGGTGTGTTTACAAGTATTAACATCCATTTGCAAACCCCACAAAGTCACGTGATCCTGCACCCTGTTACAAAAAGACAAGCGGACACAACGGCAGCATTTATCATGCTTAATCTATAACTGTACATGGGTTTATGGTCAAGCCGATTTTAAAGTATAAAATCATGTTGGTTTCAACGAATAGGGCAGAATATTCGAGTTCCGCATGTTTTCATGTTTGGTTCTCGTTTAAGGTGTTAATAAAACAAGACGACAATTAAGTAAATCTTCAATAAGTAAGACAATGATATTTTAAAAGAAAAGTGTTAGTAATTTCTGTTTGTTGTAGTCTTTTCTCTGACATATTAATGAACATGTTATTTACATATGTTTCACATTTACTGGCTAGTGAGAGCGCAAAATTGCATTTAACATGTTCGGACGGAAGTAGAGAGCCATTTGCAATTCATTTCTTCACGAAATAGTCTGAGGATGTCTTACACTTTCAATAAAAAGACCATTATTTGAAGTCTTCAGCCGACCTCTGTCGTTCATCGGGACGCTGTTTAAGACAAAGCGTCTGATTGCATTGATGGATTTGTTGCAGACGACACACCGTAAGACACGTTTTATGTTTATTCGTCTGAAGTTTTGACACTTTAATGTATTTCGAGACTCCAGTGCTCGTGTTGGAAACATTTAATTATATGACTAACTATTCTTCAAAAGTGTTAGAGACTTTACTCAGACCAATTAGCTGCAGGTTCCAGCTACGTAAGTATGACTCTAATTTACCTTTTGTCTGTTATTTACCACTTGTTTTTCTTCAATAAGGTTGAAGGCACTTAGTCTAGAAAGTTGGAACATATCTGAATGACTATCACAATAACACATTGTGCCATTCAACTGGAGCAAGAGAAAATAAATTATTGTTAAATACAAATTGACGATTGATATACTTTCTAAGCCCCCAAGTAAGTCTAAGGTGATTGAACATTTTTTTCATGGTCTTTGACAATTTTTTGGTTTTGTATACATATTTTTATACGGGCAAAAGCCCGCGAAGCGGGCGTTGACCGTTCATACATATGTAAATTTACACATAAAATTACATAAGAATACCACGTATGAATGCGTCTCAAAAAATTTGCCACGCGACATATATTTTCGCGATGCTATTTATGACCTTGAACAAATAAAAAACACTTTGACATATGCTAAATCACATGTAAATACATACCTCAGGAAAAATTATCTCAATGACATCATAATTGTGTAGCGAATCGCACTAAATATTCTCGCATTATTTGTTTTTCTTCGCAACCGTTCCAGAATTAAATCATTACTCAATTATCTCCCCTGAATACTAATCTTCAGTGGGAATAAGCCGAATACTGGTTCACTACATATAGGGACAGTCTTTACCAAACACAATTTACGTGAACATAACCCGTCTTAAATATATTGCCGAATCTCAGATTTCTGTCGAATTTATTTGCTTTGATCTTTTCGATATCTTATTGTTATTATTATCCTGACAAATCAAAAACGCTTGTTAAAAAATTATTTGTTTTAAACATTATAGTTGGCATCTCTATTCTTCCAGTATTGTCGCGGTATTTCAATGACGACACCCTACTGTTTATTTGTCAGAATTCGTGACGCATTTTTCATTCGCTCTCAGAAAGAAGTTGTACGTGTGATCATGAGCAATATTCTGGTAAGTTGTCCTTGTTATCCATTAGAAACACATTTATTCACAAAATTTAAAGATATTCCGATCTAACTTTTTAGTCTTTTAGCTTTAATTTTTAACGTGTTTACACCTCGTCTGCTCGCACTTTACCGATATCCCGAAAGGTTACATATCACTATAATTAGTTTAGGCCTAAAACCACAAAATCTGATACCTTTGGATTTTCGTACCACAATTTTACGTAAAAAATCTTCCAGATTCGAAGTCAACAAAAAACAAGACATTTATAAATTGTCTGCATTATTGATCAGATTTTTTAAAGATATTTGTTGGTTTTCCGTCTTTAGAAGCCGTTCTGACAAGGCAAAAGCTGGGCATCACACAAACCATTCTATCCAGCAAAACTGACAGTTTGGGTTTACAGAAATCAACAAAGGAGGAATTCCTGAACTATCAAAGTTTCCAAGCTATACACACAGTTATTATCTGTGGTGATTTTTATTGGTTCTGTTGGTTTACTTGGATGGAACTTATGTGAACTTTTATAGAATTTTGGAAAGTCTATATATGTCTATCTATAAACAAAAATCAGCTATGGTATAATAAGATCAGATGTGCAAACAATGTCAAAGGGTTGTTAGATTAACAATTTGAAGGCAATTATGCTGAAAAAATATGAAAGTTCCCATGCAAATTTAGTCTGTATATCGACAAGTGTCTGCCAATAAATGTCAAACTAGTAATACAAAACTTACCACAAGTATGTAAAAGCACTGAGTACCTGTTGTGATCATTTTTAGTAAGATAGTGTAATTCTAAACAGTAGCAAATAGCTTGTTAAGTAAATGCATAATGCAATTAATATGATTCCCTTTATATTGTGTAATTAATAAATTGGTGGTTACTTGTTAATCCATGATAAATGTTTTATGGCTAGTACAAAACCAGCATTGTTAATTTTGTAAAAGGTAATAAAATAACACCACTTTGTAATTTCATATACGTAAATATTCGTGTACTGTAGGTTGATGACAGTGTTTTAGTATTACTTATTATGTAACTATTATTTTGTGTGCAAATAAATTATGTGAAGTGTTTTGTATCTCCACACAATACCACATACCTTTTTATATATGTACTGTGTTATGTGTTATTTGAATGTTTAAATTAAAAAAATATGGATGATATAACATGATGCATTCTAATATGTGCATTCAAATTGTAACTATAGAGCTAAGTGTATGCAGTTTAGACTGTGATTTAAGAATTGCTACAAAATGGCTAGTTTTTTAGTGGCGACAAAATTTAAACTACTCAACAATAGTTGCGAAAGAAAATTAGAAACCTGCCAGATACCTGTATTTATTGAATATTTTAATTGCGAAACAAGTATGTTGTTATGCTGTTTCACATAATTATACATTGATAATAAATAAGAAGACAATTAGCGGTGTTAACGTTTCCCAACAGTAGAAATCATTCTTCTGATGAAGTCAGTGGTATACAGACGAAAGCTCCAGGTATGGCTTTCAATACGTAGTGTGTGTTATTTGACAGTCTAAAACTTATTGGATTAAAAAAAAATCCTGTCAAATTTGTCAATCAAAATTGATTTGACACATCACATGATTTTGATTATGTTAAATCAGTGTACTGTATGCTAAACGCAACGGCTTTAGCAAGCTGTCAAGTTGATTGAGACATTTGATGAAACAAATTGTTTCCGGGGTAGGACCAGTACTTAGTGTCTATACATGTATGACGTATCATGACGTCGAAAGTCTACAAGACCTACTAGATAGAACGAGAAATGTACTTCAACGTACAATTTTCACCGACCCTTGAGTGTTAGCCAATCAGAAGACACCTTACATCTGTTGCTTTTAGAGATATTTGACATTGAACATTGTTATTATTATTATTATTTATACCAAATTATGCGACTATCGACCGCTTACTCATAGATATTGTGCGTATTTATTGACCTGGCGTCGCGAAAGTAACCTCTGACTTGTGCAAGTTATGGTTATTACAAAATACGACCAACGAGGAGGTTATTATACATTATTTATCCCGTTAATGTTTGGTAACTGTTTGGTTACCGTTGGGAATTTCCTACACAGTCATGCGCTGGACGGTCGTGATACTCCGCTCCGCATGAATAAATACTCACAATATGCCGAATAATTTTAATTTTAAAAAGGTAACAATTGAATCTTCTTCAAATGTGTATACAATCTATTTCAATGCATTAAATACTTGAAACTTCTGTGTGTGTTTTTGCCATTCTGATATTTTTATTCTTTTTGTCCTTAATTAAAAAGAGATTTTAAACATTTATAATGAATAAATAAATGTATGTTGAAGTACAAATTGTACTTTGACGTACAAACATATACTTTGAAGTGTATTTAATATTTGTATGTCGACGTACAATTGTTGTACTTCGACGTACATTTCTCTTTTTACCTAGTAGGTCTTCTTGACTTTCAATCCTAATGGTACGCCATCGTATGTCTTTAGGGTTATCTAAAGAATGCTCCCACTTAAGGGATCAATACAGAAACCTCCCAGTGACTAAGTCAGTTAGCAGACACCCCATCCATTATACCACAGCCACCGAACCAGCTTTAAATTCCTTTGGCTAGAAAACAAAAAAATAAGATGCTAGATCTTTAAGCTAGGAACATGTTACTCGTTTTAAGATTGATTTTTTAAGATGCATTACCTAATTATTGCAACAATTATAATATTTTGAACACAATCGTGTCCATATATTTATTAAAAATACATGGTTATCAAAAAAAACTTAAAAAGCTTTTGCCCGTAAATTAAGTAGCACCTATAATCATATAAGCAGATATAGTTTTTTCATGTTCAGTGATTGTGTGCAAATATGCATATTTGTATCTACAATATAGATCCATATATAAACAATAAGGAATGGTATTTAAAATTTATTTTCATTAATTATTATTACATGTGCAAAATAATGCATAAACAATCATATACAATAGCATGTTACGCCAAGACATAAATGAACATACACACAATACTTGTAAATAAATAATGCTGAACTATGTGTGCAACTTTATACAAACAGTTAAAAAATGGATAAATCTGCATAATATCCGATAGTTATATTTATCGCTACGGACATATGGTTACTTAACACCAGTTGTTTGCTAAATTTGTTCTGGGCACTTGTCTTCAAATCTATTCAGTTCTAAAATCATTTCATATGTATGATTATTTAAATAATTAACCCAATGAAAGGTTTAAACAATATATGCGCATCATTATCCCGTGCCATTTCATGTACATCTAAAATTTAAACAACAGTTTTATTTGTAGAGAAAAAAAGTTGAACATTTTTATAAACAACACTAAAACATAATGACAAAACAACATTACCTAAAACTTAGTCTCATCTTACGATCGAAAGAGAACAAATGAGCCTCGTTCTGAGAAAATTGGGTAAAATGCATGTGCGTAAAGTGTCGTCCCAGATTAGCCTGTGCAGTCCGCACAGGCTAATCAGGGACGACACTTTCCGCTTTTATGACATTTTTCGTTTAAATGGATTCTCTTCTTAGCAAAAATCCAATATTTGCGAAAAGTGTCGTCCCTGATCAGCCTGTGCGTACTGCACAGGCTAATCTTGGACGACACTTTACGCACAAGCATGAAGCCCAGTTTTCTCAGAACGCGACTCAAATAATTTGACTATAAATTCAGCCTTCATTTCAAGAATAACTATACCGATACCATCATTTTTAGAACAAATACTTAGAACAAATTATAGTAATATTTGCAAGACGTTCTGTTGACAGCATGCTCCGATAATTCAAAATGAAACATGCATCAATCTTCGGCATGCAAACTAAAACCACGCCTTACATTCTAACCAATTTTGAATAAACACTTGGAATACACGACGTTGATACTGTTTTTACAACCTTTAAACTTGTTAATGTCATATATAAAGTCTTATATACAGTGATCATACTAAAAATGTAATACCCACACAGACATCAACTTATTTCTTTCGTATTTCATCAAAAATATGGAAATTTACGACACTCGCATTTTAATAGTGCATGCATTCAGGATATTTACACATTGTATCCTAATAGATACTATAGTTGTAACTTTTAAAGAGTGCACACAATTGTTTTTAATGTGAAACAACAATTCAATAATTAAAAAGTACGTGAATTACACTTTTTGACAGAAAACATTCTTTGGCAATATTAATTTGTATCAAAGCAATCGTGTATCATCGCAACACATTCTGCAATATACAGTTCAAGTGATTTAATTAATTTATTAATTTATAGTTCACGTGACGCAATCAAGTTTTAACAAACTATATCTCACACGCTCACAACGTACAATAGTACGAATCGATTTCGGATCTGTTCTCAGATTTTACTCTTTTGTTAATGCACGGGGAATTAAAAAATTGTTCATTTGATGTATCATAAAACATTCAACTAACCACAAGCATCCGTTGGAAAATCTGCAAATCTTCATACGGTCTCGATACAAGAGAGCGCTTCAAAAGCATATACATCCTCATGACATGACGCTGCATAAATATAAAGCGTACTTTATGATCGCTAACGCAATTGTCGTCTGCATGTGTCCGGAAAATGTCGTATGGTGCAGATATTTGGCGCCATTTGATGGACGGATACTATCACTGGCCCCTACGAAACCTGAAAAGAGACATCCAATAAACCAGATGAAATTACATAGAAACTATTGATTGTTTTGCAAGAACTACAACTGCAAAAATTCGGTTTAAATATGTTGCCATATCACTCTTCCATAAATATTTATAAGAAATACAACTCCGATTTTCGTTTGTTTCCTGATTTTTAATGTTTCATTGTTATTTTCAGTATCTAAAATATGGCCATGTTCATTTATTGAGTCTTATGATTAAGCAATGTAAAAGAAAATTCCAGAGGTCCACTTAAAATTATATCAATGAAGATTTCGACTACTCTACCCACCGGATATGTGCGAGGTTCCACTCACGGCGTGTGGTCGCTCACCCGTATTGATTTCCGTCCGACCGACGTGCCAGTTTTGCTCGTAGCGAGGAACCGCGAGATCCGGTGACCGGGGAGTCATCCGTGTCGTCGACGGCTGCGGCGTCGGCTTCACGTATTCTGGGGATAAGATTTAGGCAGGATGAATATTACACGAACGAGATGCTTCTTTTACTTAAATTTACAGTTTTATTTTTATTTTGGTTATTTTGATATAAAAATGTTGTCGACACAAACATACATGGTGCGAAAAATGACTAAAATAGCATTAGAAAAAAATGCTGTTATGAAAGTAAAATATCTATTTTTATTGCACATTCCATCAGCGACGATGTCAGGCCGTTCCAGATTTCTAGGTTGAATGAAAGTAAACACAGATATCAGGAACTAACATGAAATACTTTGTTTTAACGAAAAATGAGATAAAGCGAAATAAATAAAATTATTATAAATCATTGCATTACAAATTGAACAAACACATATTATTGTAAAGTAATTGATTTACAAATAACTCAATTACACAAGCACTTACTTACAAAAATACTAGATTATTGCGATTTTTAATATTTTTTAAATTTACTTTTCAATGTAAACAGAGATATCAGTTTGTTTTCCTGTTTAGAAAACACAACACCGGCATGTAACGAATGGGAGATGAAAGACGCCTCTCTAATACTTAGTCTAAACATTCGCCTCGGCTCTAATTTCGTATTCGAGGGACGCTAATAAGAAACCATACGCATTTTATCAGGAGTAAAAAGTCGCCACAAAACGGCCGCCGAATGTCCAATAACGCACACTCACCCCTGGCTTCGACTTGTTGTTTATGCACCGTTTGTTCCCGTGGGTCTATAGAATGTGACATGATATGAATAGTTATGGAAACGTGCGATGCTAATAATCCACATGCGATTGTACGGAGCGTATGACAAATTTCGTTTATCGCGAGAGACATGGCAGAAAGTCAATATGTGATTTCGGAATACTCACTTTAGATGACCATATATGTCAACTGTGTCGAAGTACGGGACTTGAATATCTTTGTGCTGTCTTTTTTGTATATAGAATAACATAATTTGAATACCATTTGCTTTTACCGAAAAATGTTCGTGTAATTGTGATTTATTATGTTACAAAAATTATCCGAAAAAATCCTGTTATTATACATATACACCAATATTTTTTTTTTCAGTATATTTTGTTAGTTTTTATTTTTCTTACTTTGAACAATTCGAAAAAGTCCTCTATAAAATACTCGACACATGTTTTTATACTAAATGTCCACCGATACAACAAATTGATAGAATTTCCGTAAACACGACGTAACATTATTTCCACGTATGTGCCATAAGCCAATGTCGATATCAGTGCTTTTTAGACATGCATAACTGCTTCTTTTAGTTCTTTAAGTCATTCGTTATATACACGACAACTATGCGTTCCATGTATTGACTAACTATAACGTCAAATAAATTCGAAATGCCTATCCTAAATTAAAACAGGGATGGAAAAACAAACACCGAAACGACAGAAAACGCGCGATAAACTCGTTTACAGAAGCCCTTCACTGTTGCTGAACAATTTGTCTTAAAAAGTCATCGAATTAAAACGCACTCTTGAAAGCATTTGGTCCCAGTATTAATACCGCTACTTTTCAGGCTCTCTTCAGACATTTTTATCAAACTATAACGCGGTAATTTTCACAACTCTTGTCGGCAAAGCAAGCGCCCAGAACGTAGAGCTGTCTATAAAATTGTTATTTAATGAAGCCATGTTTGCATATGGGAATATATGAGTATACATTACATTAACAGTTCCGTAAAGCTTTTAAATCTAAACAAAAACGATGCATTGGGTATAATTTCTCACGAAAGTCGCAATATCAAGTTAAAATGCGCGAATATCCTTTTAGTGTAGAATATTTAATTCATAAATATTATTTAATCGTCATACATGATTTTTTGCACGGCATTTATGAAACGTTAGAAGACACGAAACTATGAAATTCAATAAATAAACGATAATTTAGTTGACAATAATGGAAATTGATAACTACAAAATAGTTTACTGATACAAGTCAAATGCTGTTATCAAAATAAATGACATGTATCTGTTACCGTAAAAAACACATTGTATTTATTTTACCGCATGTCATGTGACGAGCCACGTCATCCGAAAATGGGTATCATGCCATATTCGACCAGCCTAGATTCATTCCAGCATGCACATCCGCGCACATTTTCGCATGACATGGCTCATATGTCATTAAAATGACAGATAATGACAAACTAAATAGTTTTGTTTACACCATCATAAAACACATTCACACCTTTGTATTTCCCGTTTTCAATATTTAAATATTAATTATTAATGTTCGTTTTCCAAAACGCAATTATTTCACAATAAGATTGCAACATGAGTGCACGTATGCCTTTTACGTGAAAAAAAACTTTAAAAACTATGACCGTGGTGCTTCTAGGCACACAATACATATGTACTGTTGCCGTTATATGGCATGATTCTTTTTAATTGTCGGCTTTATATCACACAGAGGTATAACGCCTACATATTTTCTAACTCTCTAGCACTACCGATCTATACCTACCATATAATAGTATAGTGTCCTTGTCGCTTCCGAGAGAATTGGATGCCTCACAGGAGTACGTTCCGAAATCTTCCGGCTCCAGGTTAAGGATCCTCAGGTAAAGTGCGATGGTGAACGTGTCCTCTTGGTAGACCTCGGTCCGGTACTTCCAGCGCGACTCGTCCGCGCCAATCAACTGGTGAATGCAGTGAAACGGGGCAAAATGTCTCATTGAAGATGTTTGGGCATGAAATTGTACTACATACGATTTTGTAAGGAAGAAGAAAAAACTCGTTATGTTATAAATATTTTAATGAAACTTCTAAATATTTGTTTTGTTTTTTTTAATTATCGATAAATATATACTTATTAAGAAAACTGTATAAACGGAACATATGAATGCATGGTTTTGTGTTAACGAATATAAGTTTAAATGATACACGAACTTCTTTGCCTTGTTAATATGTGGTTTACCATTAAACGTGTGAAATAACATAACAAATCACGAATGTTCAAGCACAATACTCGAGACAAATTCGAGTTTCATTATCGACGACAAAACGCTAGATGTGTATATGATTGCCTGCACCACCACGGTATGATCAAAGTTCTGGTTCTGCCTCCTGGCACCAGGCATAATGTTGCAATTGAAGTCATCACTGTTAATTAGGTGTGGCTTAATTGGTCGTTGTCGGCAACTTTAAAGTGCCCCGGGTACTCTTTAGTATAATGCAATCTTCCCCGGGACAGCAGATACACTTTAAGGCTTACGGCAATAATCTGTGGTACTTTTAAGCATACATGTATTTGCCGTACCCAGGGTACTTTGTAGTATATTTACGAGTACACGGGGTATTTTTAGGTAGTAGACAATGAGTCGACAATGACCAATCGAGATCAGCTTGAAATAGTCTCTGCATGAGATTTTGCATCATTATGCAGGCCTTGACGACGAGCTTCACTGTCTCCACGTGCAGCTGCATGTGGTGAGAAAAGCCGGAAACGGTGTGCGAGAACAACGAAAGCATTTTCAACTACCTTTCTTGTTCCAGATATACTTAAACAAAATTCTTATGACCTCTGCATTTTGCTCACCTCGTCGCCGTTCTTGGTCCAGGTGCTGACGCCGTGTGGGAATGCCGCCACAAAACACTCGAGCAGCGCCTCCTTGCCTACTTCCTGGCTGATGCGCCGCGGAGTCTTGAACCGTACTTCTGGTGCAACTTTGGGGAGGGTATTTAAAATACCATGTTATTGTACACGAATATATGTTTTAATATAAGAAAAACGGTAAAGCCTCTTATCAGTATGACCGCTGGCATTTGCTAAATTCAGATAAGTTTAATGAATATTTATAAAATATGTATACATCAGAGTTCTTACCAGTAAGAACGCTCTCGGGACATTCAGAAAGAATAATGCCTCTATAATAGTCTCTGCTGTTTTTCATTGTGTATTTATTGTTTACTTATGAGACCTTTGCGTTTATTATTTTCAAAGATGCATTACCAATACACCAATAGCCGTACGAGAACTTTTATGTACAATGGGGCGTTCGCGCACATTATTACAGGCACTCAAACCCCACATCCAGACGAACATTGCGCATATATGTGTACACCACGAATACATACATTTTACGTAGTGTTTTTTATTGAAAAATACAAGCTTCATTTAATGTTTCATTTATATAAAATTTATTAAGTATCATGGTTAAACGTATCCGCCTTTTATTGGGTACCTACATTCGACCTGAATATGCATGACCTTGCGGGAGGGCGGGGCTATGTTGTTGCTCGCCTCGCACTCGTACACGCCCCCGCAGTAGCGTGAGATGTTATGAATGCGAAGTAGTTCCCCGGTGGTACCCACGTCTGAAACAAACCATGCCGTGAACATGATGTTCCTTCAGTTACTGTCGAGCCCGCTTACCTTACACTCGCTACAGCTAAGACAATGGTTGATTGCATATGCATACTAATATGGTGCAGGCAGCTCAAGCTAAAGTGGGACGATGCTGTGCGCATATGCATATGTTGACTTTTGCAACACGTTTCTATTAATGGCACACGCACACACACGATTTTCTGCATATGTGCTATACACGGTGAGCATACAAACCAATTTAAGGGGACTAATTTATTTGTGGAGTTCATCACTATATCCGTTTGCATCCTTATGTAACTAGACATATGAGGCTTAAATTTTACAAATCTTCATAACAATGATGCTACTTTTACGGAATACCAATAGGGCCATTGTGGTTACACATCAACATCTAGAGGGCGACAATGCGATAGTCCGATGGCGACAATGCTGATAGTACGACGGCGACAATGCATTAGTACGATGGCGACAATGCGACAACGCGAAAGTACGTTGTCGATAATGCGATATTACGATGGCGACAATGCGAAACGCGATAGTACGATGGCGACAATGCGATAGTCAATATCGTAATGTCGCCATCGTATCATCGCATTGTCGCCATTGTACTATCGCATTGTCGCCATCGTACTATCGCTTTGTCGTTCTGTCGTCATCGTATTTTCGCATTGTCGCCATCGTACTGTCGCCATCGTATTGCTGCACTGTCGTCATCGTATAATCGCACTATCGCACTGTCGCCATCGTACTATCGCACTGTCGCCATCGTATTGTCGCACTGTCGTCATCAAATTATCGCACTATCGCAGTGTCGCCATCGTACTATCGCACTGGCGCCATCGTATTGTCGCACTGTAGCCACCGTACTATCGCAGTTTCGCCATCGTACTACCGCATTGTCGCCATCGTACTATCGTGGCAAAACCCAGATCCGCCAATATTTTTTCTTTCAGAAATGGCTAACATCAATTATAGTCGTTATGTGTTGAAGACGGACCAAGGTTTTGAACACGAACACATGTAAACTCTATCTCAGCTATAGTTAAAGGATTAATTTATATTAATTGAAACGTGGAATCGTGTGTTCTAACAAGGAGAGAAAAGTGTGGGATACATGGTCACGATTGACTGAACAACTTATGACGCTTTTAGTCCACATAACTTTTTTTCAAACATCCGTAGTAAGTTGAATAAGTAAAAATAAAACGCGTACGCCTGCTTTCAATATTTAAACCGTTTTTTTAGAATTAGTGTTCAAACGTCTGCGTTTTTTAATCAAAGAATTATATGTGACAACACATAAAAAACAACTAAAGACGCTACCACAGGGGTTTGAACATTGGACCCATGGATTAATGTTTATCTTACTGCGTTTAAGATACTCGGATTACCTTTACTTATGCATTTACCGGAAATAACAAATGTATTGTAACTATCTTAAGACGGGGATACAAACTACCCGAACATTCGTTTTGATGATTGCATAAGCCAGGGCGATTGATTGCTGCGTATTTTTTATATATAAGTTCAGTAGCTTTTCATAGGAGATCAGTACTGTCACGAAATTGAACCATATAATGTTATGAAAGACAAGAGCAATCAAATCCGGTTACAGTCGACTCCGGTGTACCACAGGTCACAGTCTTTGGCCCCCTGCTATTCCTCTGCTACATCAACGACCTACCCAATAAAGTCCTCGGTCCGCCTACTTGCAGATTATTGTGTACTATACCGCACCATCAGAAGAGTACAGGAACATGGAATCCTACAGCAAGATCTGAATGAACTAGAAACCTGGGCCAACACACGCGGCATGCGATTCAACGTCAAAAAATACTATATCCTTACCATAAACCAGAAAACCTCAACATTTTACCAGCTCGAAAACCACATCCTTCAACAAGTCCCAGAAAACCCATACCTTGGAGTGATATTATCCAAAGACCTAACTCGGAGCTCACATATAAATAAGATCACCAAACAGCAAATTTTACACTTGGCTTCCCTAGACGTAATCTGAAACACTGTCATGAATCATGCCGCAAAACAGCCTACTTTTCCTAAGGTCTACTTTAGAATATAGCTCTATTGTCTGGGATCCACACCTTTAAAAAACGTAGACACAGTTGAAAGGATCCAAAAAACTATCGTCGAGATTCATTACCGGATACCATACCACGAAAACACCAGGCTGCGTGTCAAATATGCTGACACGTTTGAAGATCCCACCTCTCCAGGAAAGAAGAAACGCCAATAGACTGATCTTCTTCTATAAGGTGGTGGAGGTGCTGGTACCAGCCATGCCAAGCCAAGACTTCCTCACCCCCAGTCCGGCTATCTAAACGTAGAGTTACCCCTTATAGACCTTTCAGTCTATATAGCAGATAACATTGTTTACAAATATATAAGAGCTCTTTTTCAGTTTACAGTTTCAGGTCAACTGTCCTACACTGGCACTAACCACCCTCGCTACCGGTGTGCCGACGCTGAAAGGTCCTGAAGCGTATCTATCCAGATCAAGACCCAGATCCAGATGAAATACCGTGTATCACACTATTCTCCTGTTATTACGTTGATGCTGGGTAAAGAAAGGTGGCCCGGATGGTGTTGAAGCAGGCTTGCTTGGCTTTGCGGCGTTCTAAAAATCTTCCAAAGCTCTGTATCTTTGCCGCAAAACATGTAAACATATGTTGTGAATTGTATTCTATGGCGATCATACAGCGTCCTCACCACGCGGCGCTCTCACGGCGGTTTTGGCGTCAGTAACATTGTTTATAATCGCCCGGTGTGACTTGGGTTTAAGATAAATCGTTTACATGACATCTCACTGACCAAAATCGTTGTGCTTCAGGGCAGCAAATCTGTATTAGGCTCGATCGTGTTGCGTATAACCTATAGTTTTGCTCGCATTACATGCACTGAATACCAATTGCCTGAACCAACAATTTGTATATATATACAATTATATCATCGATGTTAAGAGGATGTTTAAATGATTCATAACACTACATGTCGTAATCTACTCTATCAGTAAGTTTGTCGGTTAACATATAGTAATGGCATATTCTGTGAAGACTATTGGGAAGGGGGGGGGTCAAATATATCTTTTAGATTTTAATCTAATTAGTGATTCATAATAGAGATCTTGCCTGTCCTTAATGTAATATCGACTTGCCCGTAATAAAAGTGACAGAATTCTATGACTTCTGACAAACGAAGCAATTAATCAGACCTCATAGATCCCTCGCCATCGTAAATCACAACTGCCAGATTTTCTTAAGATGTTTCTACAGAGACAGAGCCGTATAATTGCTTATTCGAATACGCGACTAAATTGGAGCAACCACTGTTTGACGTTTTTTAATAGATGACTAATATGGATTTGGCATTCCAATGTCACGAGGAATTATGTGTAATCCAGTTGGCCATTTTCTATCATGTCATAAATGTCGCGCTGATACTGCTGGAAAAACTGGTAAGAACCGTCTGAGTCACAGTAAGTGATCACACTTGAATAACAATATTTGTTACTATTTAAACTTGAAATAAAAAGAAAACTTGTATCAAGATTTGTGTGCACGAACAACAGCAGCGTCGATACTTTGAACTACTACAAGTCAATCTACCACTGCTGAGATCGAACAACAGCAGCGTCGATACTTTGAACTACTACAAGTCAATCTACCACTGCCACGAACAACAGCAGCGTCGATACTTTGAACTACTACAAGTCAATCTACCACTGCTGAGATGTATCTACACTTGCTGAGGATGCTTTTAACAATACATCTGATTTGAAATGCAAATTTGGTTAATGCTGTGGCTTTACTGAGATTTTAATATTAAAATGCGAATTTTAGCATGCGCTTTTATTCATTTGATGTTGATTTTGTCTCAAGATTTTTTTTGAAAAGCAATTTTTTTTATAAAGGCTTCATTTCTTACATCTTATTTCTGGCACATGTCCATACTGAACGAGCTTTTATAAATGATAGGAAATAACGACTGTTTAACGTATTTACAAGAAAGGGCTGTAAGATTCAAAGTTGAAGTAAAAATAATCGCGGTTTGAAAAGCGTATTATCTTATTGTTTTGATGGGTTTCTTTCGTTGTGTATTTTTTCTGTGACTGCGAATAATTATTTCGCACACGGAGATTGATATGACGTGGTTATCATGTTAAATGGCTCAATATGATACGACCGGAATATGTAGAAATCTTCGAGCATATTTTTTATTTAAATTATGGCGTATTATTACTGAACATCTATTAATCATGTTAAAACATTCTAAGTAATTTGCACGAATTAGGAAGATAACTGAATATTTGAGTAAATAACCACTGGGCTTTTTATCTTATGTGACGTCACGGTCACTCATGAGCGGTCACGTGCTCTGCTTACGTTCTCGTGCGTTGTTTGTCTGCGCGGTTTTCCTGTACCACGTGATCGAGGGGTCCGGAATCCCAGTCGCCTGACACGTAAGTTCAACTTTCTGACCCTCGTTGACCCGAATATCACCAGGTGTAGCGTTGACGATTTCAGCAGGAACTACAAACGACAAATAAATAACCTCAAGCACATCAATTAAAAATGAAGACAATTCTGAATGTTCATAGTCTAGCCACAAGTCTTTTAACATCAATAGTCTGATCACAGGTGTACACTGATCAAGAGGTAAATAACTTTGACAACCATTTCAGAAAATCGTAATCAGTGTTACAAATCTCCAAAATCAAATTAAAAAAACACAACACAAAACGAATTGCATTAAAACAACGCATTTTGTTATGACGAAACATTGTTTTCAACCTGACATAACATTTCCCAATAATAACAAGCACATCAACAATTATCTTTTCACATGCCGATCAAATGGGCCCTGTTCTGAGAAAACTGGGCTTAACGCATGTGCGTAAAGTGACGTCCCAGATTAGCCTGTGCAGTTCGCACAGGCTAATCAGGGAAGACACTTTCCGCCCAAACTTGATTTTTGGTAAAGAAGGACTTCCTTGAAAACAAAAATACTATAACAGCGGAAAGTGTCGTCCCTGATTAGCCTGTGCGGACTGCACAGGCTAATCTGGGATGACACTTTACGCAGATGCATTAAGCCCAGTTTTCTCATATCACATTCCGATCAAATACCAACTGCACCTTGCACTTTGAGTCGAATTCGTTTGATCTGTATGGGGTCTGTGTTGATCTGGCAAGTGTATTCTCCGTCGTCGTAGACCTGCACGCTACGGATATGGAGGTTCCAGTCCTGCACGTACGGACGCTCGATGCTCATACGGGTGTCGTCGATGACACGCCGGTCTTCCGTACTGATGAGAATGCGCCGAGGATTCATCCATATTATCTTAGAAAAATGGTATACAATAGTGAACAAATACTGCATCCTTGCTTATCAGCCAATCAACAAGTAGTTTGAATTCTTTCATTGGAGGTACACGGCGAAGGTATTAAAACGGACGAAAACGATTGCATGCAGTGTAAAACCTTAACTGTTAAGGCACGCTTGCAGTCACATAGTTGTCGACGAGTAATGCTAATGAAATTGTTAAATGTTACATAATGTAATATTACAAATGTATATTTCACTACACTGCACTGAATATCTTTGTGTCTTGTTTATGAAGCTTTTCAACAACGATAATAACGTGTTCGTTCCTTGAACATTCAGAAAGTTTCATATAAGAACTAAGGATAAAAATTAATATGCACATTATCCACATATCCTTTGAAACAACGTCGCATGAGCCATTCTAATTACAAAAATATGTAATTGCCTATCCTTTCCTATCATTCTAAATATGTCACCAGCATTTGACATATGCCGATACTCAATTATCTCGTAGGATTCACATGGCGGCAATTAAATTAAGTCTACTGTTTATTTCACTTTACTTACAATTGCTTTCCTCATAAGAAATAAGTGTGTTCCATTTGTCCAAATCTCTTTAAAATCGCAACAATAATAATACATGGCAGGCTATAGCCCAACCAACAGGACCTGTATTAACCAACCAAATCTTATACTTTGAGGGGCCTTTTCACGTTTTTGTAAATTAATAAAAATGAAAAAAAAAATGTTTTTGATTTTCAATTTTCGTTATTTTATGATATTTTCTTGGAAACATTAATACTGAACATTTACCATGCTGTTAAATATCCATAAAATGCATCTTTTGACGAATTCACAACCTGAACATTATAAAGCGTTACAAACGCGAAACGATTTAATAATTTGGAGAGCTCTGAGGTTTTCGTTATATTTTGTGACTTTACGAGGCTTGCTTTTATTAAGTATAAAGTACACGAATCACTATTAGAGAACGGATGGCCGGATGGTGTAAGTGTTACATTTTTACTCCAATGGTCAGCGGTTCGAGCGCTGTTGAGGATTACTTGTTTCCTTTCTTTACAGTTATTATTGTTTTATACTTGAGCTGATTAGTTCCAATGAGTACATTTATCAACTTAAAGTATTTAACGACAAACTTCAATACAAGCCAAAATCTGAAAAAAGGTCCCACTTTAAGTCTAGAAATAAATAATATTCTGCAAATAAAATGTTGTGTAATAGTATAATACAGTTCAATCTAACATGGAATTTAACAATTTTCTTTATCTCAAAAAACTATGCAGCCTGTTTAAATGCAATATGTTCTCTCGCGTCTAAGTATATAATTTATTGTTTTGTCAAATAATGGATTGGTGAAAACATGTCTAAATTAATATTTTTAATAAATTTCCACATAGATAATTGACCGTTTAAGACGAAATAAAACACATTTAAAAATTGTTAGTATGTAAAATGGTAAATAAAAGTAAAAGTATATGCAAATGACATTAAAACTTTAAAACACGTGTTGTTTTGTGCACGAGATTCGTGATTATTTATGGTTGTTCCATGAAATATTTAGATTTCTGTAGGATTTAGCTTGTTTAATAGCAACTGTTCTGAAATATGCCAAAAATTATGATGCTCGCAACGTTACATCGTATTTTTATTGAAAATATTTAAATCTATATCACCACACAAACAAATGAAGTTAAACATAGAATTTAATATAGTCTTTTTTTATCGTTGCGATTTAACACCTATAGCATTTGCGTGTTTATTGTTGGTTTTATTTAATATATGTTCTCTTTTTTTACAATTACTAAGGCCCCTACAATACACGGTAATTTATATAGCACTACATGAAAAACTTGATGAAACTGTCGATTGATATTTTTATTAAAGATTTGATTGACCTTAAAATAATTTTTTATTTACCTGTTTATCAAGCTTGTTGTTAACGGCACATGGTAATATGGTGGATTGTCCTTTTACGGCCGTAATGTTCACGGAGCGGCTGTCGAAGTCCACGCCTTGCACAGCCAGCTGCCACGTGACTGGAAAAACAGATAGTAAATTGATACACTTCAAATACATTCGATTGTATGATCGGCCCATATTTTATGTAAATATTTGTTGTGTTGTTTTTTTCTTAATAATTATGTTTGTTTTTACCTGACATTAGTACACATAGCATTATAAGCAAGCATAACAATTTGCATCATGTGTGTTAATGATAAAGTGTGTACCAAAAAGTAAATAAAAAATGAAGTTATTATGTAATCGATATCAACCTAAAAAATGCCCATTATGTACACATTGGATGGTACGAGGCGACTAGCACCATTTACTGTTTAGGCATTGTTCATAATGAAAAGTTTTGCCTTATATCTAATTTAAACTGTTTATTTCCGTATTCCCGCTTTGCACGTGATGGTCTTTATTAACACTTCACGCTAATATAACGAAAACAAACACACTAAAATTGGGCGGCTACTACCATTATTAAAATAAGGAAACAAAAAGATCAATTCTATGTCGTCACTGCAATTTCTTAATTCTTACATAATATAGTATAATTCATGTTTTATTTCATGCATATGTATCTGTTTTCTATAACGTGTGCACCATGTTTTAATTTTGAATATTCCGTATCATTTTATGCAAATATAGTTCTGCATGCCAGTAAATATATAATTCAAATAACGATCGTCTCTGTCGTTGAAAAAAACGACACGTTCGTGTTATTTATAGCAATCCATATCATACACCAAAACAAAATATAAATTGTGTTTGAAGAAGAAAATAATTAGTTAAATAATGTTAAAAGTTGAGTAAAATGCATAAATGACGGTATAACTCATTTAAAACGACATACGTACTATTAAAAGTAGTTTGGACAGAGATTCGATAAAAGATCATCATTTGTTAACGTCTCAGCGTACCACCGAAAAATTTCTTACGTAACTAGTAAACACCGATCCCTACCAAACTTCGGTGCCAAAGATGAGTCACACAGAACTTCAGCCAAATAAGATATTATTTTAGGGAAACGCATTAATTTATACGAAGAAAGCTATGACAACACATCAACATCTCATATAAATATCGTTACCATGATTTAAATATTTTCAAAACGTAGACGCTATTCTAGGCGTCCGACTTAATGTTCTAAACATATTTTAGGCAACAATATCATCATCAGGAACGGAAGCCATTTGCATGAAATCTCTTTTCATCTTTCGTTTGCAATTTGCTGACAACGTTAGCAAACAATAAAAATTAATAGAACACAATCCCCGAACTAGATAACTGTATCGCATCTTCTACAATAGCAACAAATTGCTTCATATGTCCCTCCAGACACGATAGAAGATTGGGAAGGCTAGAAAGGGATTTACAAGTCTATCAGAAATTTACCGACGTCTGAACAGCACACAGTGGCCTGTCACTCAACATATAGATGCATTCATGGAGCATTTCCTGGAACTATTGACTGGAAATCAGAGTATGCTATAGACATCAAGTGTTTTATTGTATTTGAATTGCGGTATAGTAAATGCCTAGTATGGTATTGAACACATACGCGTCACTTACAATTTAGGCGAATATATAATTGTATGATGTTTTACAATCGTTTCTGAATCATTGGGATGAGATAGCCGAGTCATAGGACTAAGTCAAACTTCGATATTAAGACTTGCGGACAGTCAGGGAGCGTATGTCATATCTTGGATGAATCTAAGTGTTAATATATATTGGAATAGTTAAACCTAAAAAAATTCTTAGCAAAGTGTGGGCATCCGCCCAAATAAAGTTTGAACTAGGAATAATTGGTCAGTGATAAGTTTCCTTCGTGTGCACTACTTGTCAATAATAATTACTTCTTGCTCTTGACAATTTCTCGATCCAGACACAATCCTTTTTTAATTGGTACTTTTCCAACGTTCACAGAAAACCTTAGCCACTCCAGTAACAATGTTTCATATAGAACTAACAAGAACACATGCTGTCAAACAGTAAAACTACGTCTTTTGTAGAGTCTGTAGAAGCTCATTCTACGATAACAATGACACAAATATATTTTTTTCATATAATAAATCTTGTGATACAGGGTTTTATTTAAATCAAGGGTCAAAAGTACTAACAATGGACTATACGCGTTTCCGTTCACAGCATATTAGCATACTTGACATGTACGTTTGATGATCGATATCAATAGAGTTGGGACACTATTAGGGTGTTGCTAATTAATTAAATCCCCATTAAGCAAGTAACGGCTGGTATGGGAAATAACGCATCAACAGCATTATTGCAATACGAATATACGTGATAGCAATGATGGGTCAAACGCGACGAAAGATACTTTATGTATATGTATTGGTTATCTACTGAATGAATGAATAAATAAATGAGATTATGAGCGAATAAATGAATGAATGAATGAATGTTTTATTCAGACTTAACATCGTAAACGACAACATTCATATGATAGTATGAATTGATACTTTAATTAACGCGCTTACAAATGACTCAGTGAAGAATAACATAAATTAAAAAAAATTAATGAAAGAATGCATAAATTAATGAATGAATGAATGACTGAAGGAGGGAATGAACGAATGTCTTAATAAAAGCACGCATCAATTAAAGGGGACATACAAGACCTCGAGAGCGCTTTCGAACAGACTAACGACCGAACGAACAAACGAACTATTGAATGAATGCATATTTGAAGTATCGTAGATTGGTTTTCAAAACTGCATAATTTATAAATTATCCAGAAGACAATAGTTGTCAGTAAATAAATTGTTTGTTCAAATATAAATCTGTGCAATTCACAAAATGTGTTTTTCTGAAACATAAGTATCAAACGAGTATGATATACATTTCATAATCTTTTACTTATTATCTTTTCAGTAGTTAAAACCTGCATTTTTTTATTTACGAATGTTTATGTCACTCACCCATGATTAACATTTTTTTCACTGTCTTTGATTTTTTATTAATGATTTAAAATGTACAATAGAGCTATGATCTACTTTTCTTTACTTTACGTACGTTGTTTTTGCTATTACATCACAAATCTTTATATTGTTCCGGAACGTTCACTACGGCATTTAAGAACCGGAACATATAATTTTTGTAAAATATTCGATATGATTTCCTGTACATCAGACGTTGATAGAAACGTCAATATGTCAGTGAGGTGCACACTTTTTCATGTCGACTTGCACAATGAAGAGAGTTAAACGGGAAGTGTTTATAACTATATAATGGTACACACTTGACAAGCTGGTCAATACTGCGAATGCCTGTCATATTATCTGCTTCATGCGGTGTAGTGTTCAGTCATACAAGTTGACGAATGATATATATTTTATATGAACTCTTTAATCGAATACCTCTTTAATTGCTGACGCTCATATTTTCATCAATGCAAAGCTGCACATTTCCATTGACAAGAACTCTTCTTTTACAGCAGAAGGATTCATTGCGACTGGGATTGACTTCATTTTACACAACCCTTTTCTAATATTCCAACTACAGGTTAAAATGTCATATATCCAAACTGAATGGTGAACTGTACTATTAAGCTGTCCGAATGCATTCAAAATGTAATTCAAAATTAATATAAAACAAGCTATGCATTTACTGGTTTATTTTGTTTGATTTAAATAAACGGTCGTTATGTTTCGTATCAAGTTCTTTCCCTCCCACATCTAAATGGACAATCAACTATACCAGTACGCTAAACACAGCACCGCACACCTTTTCCTAATACCATTTGGTTAAGGATGTCGAGTGAGTCAATAATCTGTTCTTACAATAGATTGCCCCTAACATTTTTCTTTGCAATACCACACTATAGAAAAAAATATTCGCATTTCTTCCTATACAGTCATATACAGTCGTCAAATTACTCATTAAACAAAGATAGATTGATTGTGTACTTCACAGATTTGCAAAGTTCGTCATGATCCGAGCGTGAATGGCAACAAAACAACAACATACATTGCATTATAGATGGCACCGTAAACTGTTTCCTGTAAGTTTGCCTTGGCTCCTCAGTCAATATGTAAGCTAAATCAACGATAAGGCAAATATATTGCGTAATGCTGCAAAACTATACACATCCAGCAGCGCATATTAAATGGTATTGGTGTGAAGAAGTGCTGAGTAAATCACGTGGTAATATTTCGGAATAACACAAACAACTTGTACTCGTACAATTGGTCGACCAGCTGTAATTTGATGTAAAATGACTTTCGTTGGCATCTAGCCAAACTTAGTCTTCTGACGAAACTCATGTTGCTCTTTTAAGCGTATGCTACTTATCAAAAATGAAACAAGTATTTAAATTGGATGGTATTTATTGAATAGTCTAATTCAAGATAGCAAAGCACTAATCAATTAGCACAATTCCTTGTTACTATACATGTAATATGTTCGTTTCAAAAGCCTCATTATGTAATGGGTGTTTTGACACGTAAACTTACACAGAACTTACACGTTATCCCCTCCGGAAACTGAATTTGAGTCAAAGAATTAATTAACGACAAATAAGCGAAACATAAGCGTCGAGGAGGAACAGTTAAAACATGCATCGACAAATAAGCCTATTCATAACTAAGGTATATTCCTTATGCATTTGACAATCAAAGGAAGATCACTGTATTTACTTGGGAAACGTCATTGCTTAAAACGGTCGCCAATGGAATAAAAAAAATCATATTTCACTAGCTCTGCAAACACATCATTATGAGCAACTGGAGGAATCCGCGGGCGATTGTAACATATATTTGAAGTCGATCGTGAGTTAATCTAAAAATAACGTCCTTGGTTGCCCAACATTAGACATTTAATGTAAGAAACGTGTTTAATAGTTAATTCCCTATACTAACCAGATACTAACTAGTTAATACGTTTGCTGAGTTTGAGTAACTTTATTTCGATCACTCAACTCAATGTTTTTCTAAAACAATCACAATCCATGCGACAAATATGGAAAAGCCTACTCAATAACTCAATAAAAACAACTCAAAACATGTCAAATGTTAAATATCTAATTGTATAAAATTTCTAACAGATGCTTGCTCATAATTGACCTATTGCAAGGACTTGCTTTTGATGTTTGTCTAGGCCAATGCATATGATGATCAAATATCCAGCAGATTGTTGGTTCACGAATAAACGTTTGTTTGTTGACGGAAAAACGTGGGAAAGTTATCAATATGTGTGCTTCCGAGCGTCACAGATCAGTTGCAAGTCAAACACTCCTGCGAGCCCTGGATGTATTTATCTGGTACTTAATTCATTGCACAGTTACAGACTAAATGCATGAGAATAATGTTCTGAGAGCAACGTTTACCACGTGAAATCGGAATACAGGAATACGTCACAACAATCAAAATAATAAACGTTATTTTTGCACTGAATGCACATCAACAAGGGATATGCCAATACTATTAATGAATGCGTTGCTATATAAATTCGTCCTTTCGGATATGGTCAAACAAGTCGACATGACAGAAACCATGCACATGAAGAACATTACTATGTCATTACTATGTGTAATTCTTACATAATGTGTAGTTATTACATGCAATTTGATTGTCAAACGAATGAAAGTTGACTAAGGTTATATTTGTTACCTGCTGATAATAAGCAAGGTGTTTGTAATGTAATACTATGGCAATCTTGTTTAATCAGGAGACAGTGATTACGACACAAACGCAATTATTTACAAAATATTACATGTAATTCTTAACAATGTGCGCACAAGAATTCAGCATTAACATAACTGCATACTGAAGGTCTTTACGGATTTTTAAAATGCAACCAATGATAAAGCAGTTGTATGAATATGTTCGTCTACTTACAGTAACATACACCGGCAAATATGATGATTTTAATATAAACAAACGTGTACGTGAGTATAAACCAGTGAATAACATTATTCGTTTCACGTTTTTTAAATTAAATATATTTATAAATTCTCTTGAATGAAGAACATTATTGCATTAATGTATTGAATGTTTAGAGAAAAAATCTCTCCTATTCACAGTGAAGCATCATATCTTATTGCCGACATTTGTAATTATTTGGCTACTTGTAAAAATGGTAGACCGTAATTATCCCACCGAAACGACTTAGCTACACAGAAATTATTGTAATCGTCTTGTTTTATGTGTCTTCTTTGAGTTGAGATAAATAGCATTGGCAACATAAGAACTATTTAGCTTAGAAACAGTGGCACATTTCGATAAATCGTCTTTCTTCTAGAGAGTAAAACAGCTAATATAGGGAAAGACATCTTTTATAGCACAATCACATAAGAGAAGGCACTGTCAAAGTATTGTTTATTTTGGGTTTTTGCACGATGGAAATAATAAAACCTCAACCCGCAAAACAGGCAACCACATTAGAAATGTCTATACGAAACAACATTCAGTAAGATTTGGGTAACGTACGAAGTTTATAGTTGATCGCAATTAAATCGTTATAAATTTTACAGAAATAACGATTTATTTATTATGCAAATGTCTTGACAACGCCCCAAAAAAAAGCCGTCTTATATTTTGTTATAAAATAGAGTGTTATTAGGCTGCTGTCCTTAAACATAATTTTAAGCCCCGCACACATTTTAATAAATCATGCAATGTTTACTGATTCTTAAGTCACACCTACATTGACGCTTTTGTTTGAAAGAATGTCGTCAAAAAGCAAACAAAATGGATCAGAATCAGAAGTTTAAATAGCGTTTATGAACATGGTACATCGTGATGTGAACATTTTTACAAGAAAACACACAAATAGTACATACAATTAACATAGTTGATATAATATCAGAATGAATAGCAAATCATCATTGTAAAAAAAATCCATAAATACAATTTTACGTTCAACAATTAACAGTTTAACAGGTGACTGTGATCGATAGTTTAATTGCATGTTTACTTGTCTAATAATTTACGTTTATATCCACAATATTAAATAATTAGCTACGATATTTCAAGTGTCAATTATTTTAGGTTGTCTGTCTGCTGTGTTTACAACAGAGTAATACATCTTACTGTACTAAACAATTGTAATAAACAGGTTGCTTGCAACCATTAGTGCGGTTAAATTCCGAAACTAAGAGTTTCGCAATACATCTTCGTCATAGCTTTTGAATATGTCCTGCAAGTAATCTAATTCGTAATTGTTTCAAAATTAAATAATTTTATTGTTCAAAGCATAACATTTATTTTTTTTAAATATCGTGCTTTTTGCCTATATTTCAATGCAAAGGCACATCAAATCCGCGTCAACAGTTTAAATTGCAACTCGTAATTGTTTGCTTTTCCAACACGGCTTACCATTCCAGTTTTTGCAAGAAGTATTGTCATTATTTCAGTACTTAAATCAGTGTTTCATTGCGTAAAATGTAAATGAAACACTCGACTTAGAATAAATCCACTGTTTGTAATTAAGAGGCCGTGTAATTGACTATTTTATGTTTTTGTTTTGTGTGTACATGTGAGTTGTGTTTTGTGAACACAACTGTTCATGTAAGCTGCAGTATGCTGTCTCAGGGTATTACTGTATCAAATGTCTTAATTTATTTTTTATTATTCTTAATCTCACGACATATAGCACTTTCTAACTTCCATGTTTTGTGTATTGGTTTAATTTGTGCTAAAATGTTCTTAAATATAACTATATATACACATGTAGAACTATTTCGCACGTGTCATGTTCATTACACAACGATCTATGTGGACTTGATCATGCTGACTAATTTTAACATTTTGCAGTACTGTAAATCGCGCATTGCTTACAGGGTTTGACATTTACTTATTTCGGTTAATCAATATTTCCGAAAATTCAAGGGTATTTATTGGTTTTGCTTTTGTAGCATATTTCGTGCATAGAGAAATTGCATTATAAATTGAATAAATGGTAACTGTCCCATGAAAAAATATTAAAATCGCAAAGAAATCCTCGGCAAACATCGGCATCCCTCGTCGTCCGATATTAGTTTGGTATCAGACGACAGTAGCCGTGTACTCTCTTGTTCACACTAGACCTTGATACACATATTCAACCTATGATATATCATGAATAGAGCTAGTCGCCTGTTTCATTTATAACTTTTAATCATGGTACTAAAATATGGGTGCAATACAAAAAGAATGACATACTATTTTAAGAATATAAATTATCTATCATGGACACATTCATACCAATTCTCAAAGTGAAGAAAGTGACGACCGACTGCTAATACCAATTAGACATATTATCAAGTGTACCAATATTTAGAATATCCAATCTAACCCCTTCTAGATTATCGATGCTTGCTGTCACAGTATTTCTGTAGCAAACCATTAAGGAATGAGGAATGGATTTTCCGGTCAGAGTTCCCCGATGAAAGAACCATTTATTGCCAATTGTGCTGCCCTGTTCATTACCCAATAGTTAATTTTCATCTCAGGTTTTGGTTTCCTATTCTTTTGAATGTATCGCATTTCAATAGAACTATAAACATGAACTTAAGATTATATAATAAACATAATTTTTAGCGTGTGACAGGATTAACATATTAACTCAGTTAATTGCTGAATATCTTGTAACACAATTTTATTAGAAACGCAAATAGAATGTTGAACAGACAAACATTTTTCTTTCGGTACGTTTTGTTTATGGTATATAGCATGTTTATAAATGTACATTAAGATACATAAAAAGATCAATATATATATATATTACAATTACACGGCCTCTTAATTACAAACAGTGGATTTATTCTAAGTCGAGTGTTTCATTTACATTTTACGCAATGAAACACTGATTTAAGTACTGAAATAATGACAATACTTCTTGCAAAAACTGGAATGGTAAGCCGTGTTGGAAAAGCAAACAATTACGAGTTGCAATTTAAACTGTTGACGCGGATTTGATGTGCCTTTGCATTGAAATATAGGCAAAAAGCACGATATTTAAAAAAAAAAAATGTTATGCTTTGAACAATAAAATTATTTAATTTTGAAACAATATATATATATATATATATATATATATATATATATATATATATACCAGCATGTTTTTTTGTGTAAACCTGCAATACTGGAAGAAAGGCAATTGACTATAATTTAAAATTATCGATAAACTAAGTGTATTTTTTAGTCCTTTTAAGGCTAACGTATTCAAAATTGTGTTACTATACGCGCTCAGTTATTTCCCCGTGGAACAATAACACACTAGGTAATACTCTTGAAAAAGAAAATTAGATTCTTGGTGACAGTGATGTCTGTTTTTTTTATTTTATGAGACTATGCAAACATCTGCCATCTAAGAGCCAAAAGTGAACTTATCGTGTCGTACAACAACGGGTAGAGGACAACGACAACGAGCGAGGCCTGGTATAGGGGAGATAACCCTGGGTTATGGTAAGGGTTAGGGTTAAGGGTAGGGGTTGGGTTAGGGTTAAGGTTAGGGCTAATGCTAACTCTAACCCGAACCCGACCCCTAACCGTAACCATAACCAAATCCCTAACCCTCTAACCCCCCCTCCCCATGCAAATTACAATACCATGCCTCGCTCGTAGTCGTTGTGCCATTGCATACATTTTAGCAGTTTCAAATTTTGTATTAATTTATATCTTATAAATTTATTACCTATAGCTTTGGTTTACATTTGTTAAACTACAAAGTTTATACACATACACGGTGAACTTTTTAAAATAAAGGTAAACACGTGGTTGTTGTAACTTAAGCATGCATCACGTTGTACGTTTTACTTGTGTATAATAATTACTGTTATAATGTATCGATCAAGCTAAATACGCAATTAAATATAACTCACATATTTATAAAATCCGGAAGGAATTGCTTTAAAAATAAGTTATTATACATGTGATAAATACATAATTATGTTATTGTATGTAGGTTAAAATGCGGGTATGGAAATAAGGCTGTTTTGTTTTACAAAAAGCACGCGGGTATATTGATTGATTACATTTTTTCAAAATACGAACATAATGTGCACATTCACATATATACGTTTACCATCACGAAATATAATTATTTGTTTATTGACATACAACCCTTGAACTTGAGAATTATGAATTTAACTTGACGCTCTTGGTTATTTTTAGAGAAAGATTTTTATCATTAAATGCAAATTGTCATCGTTGAACGTTTTTGTCATGATACATTTACACAAATATATTGGCATTGTAATAAATGAAACGTGTGATCAATCTGGATGTGTTTGAAAGAAGAAACACTATACTTTAACTTAACGGCATTGTTCGTTCATGAATAGTCACAGTTGAATTTGTTTAAAGGAAACGTAATCATGTTACAGAAAAGAAATTTAAATGAAGAATCTAAAACAAAATCCTGTGCAGAACATACAATAACATATTTTAACGACATCGAGTCGAGAATGAACAACTTTTATTATTTTTGCAATGTTTGTATTTGGTATGAACACTGTTATACCCCAACAACATACTGGACACACATATACGCCACAATAAGCTGAGCAAAAAATATTAAAAATATGTGTTTTGTCATTCAAAATCCAATTTTAGATGGCTTTGTTTGATTAAATTAACACATCAATAATAAAAACATATATATCTTATCAATATGCTCAATTTTATTTTATTCGATTTACAATATAAAACTTGTTTATTCTATTAAATTTCATAATGTTTAGTTGTTTTGATATATTAATCAATGAATTTAAGAAAAGGCATACAGAAAACCCATCCTGCATCATTTATTTTGAAATAATGTGTGCACAAAGTTGTTAAATCATTAGCAATTAATGCGATCGTCAATATGTCACAATATGTGTGCACGTGTTTCATGACAACTTACACACTGACCAGGGCAAACCTGGAAATGTGTATAACTTTAAAATGGCTCACACGTGTCAAACTGGTCGAAAAAGCGAATGTCTGTCATATAGTCCGCTGCATACTTATTTGTGTTCATCATAATTAAGAAACAGTTCTAATTAATGGCTTGATGAAATACACATTATTATGAAATATTCAATCGTCGACTTCACGGATTTCTGACACCTTTGCTGTCAATAATTCAATCTTTCAAAATTAATTCGAGAAGAATAATCACCAGAGACTGGGATTGAACTTGTTTTACATAGCTATTTACTAATACTTCAACTTTAGTTAGAACCGTGCAATGGTACTGTAATTTTACACAATCATATAACCATACTTAAGATGAAACTGTACATTTATACTCTTATACTTAACTGTGTAATCAATAAAAAAAAAGTTATCCGAACAAATATGGGACAAAATTATAAACAATTGTTGTAATGTGCTTTATCATTTTTGCTTAAAGGAGAGTATGCACGATATTTATATATATATATATATTATATATATATGTGTGTGTTAAATTATAATATATTGATACAAATATGTTACAATAAAACAAAAAGGCAAGAACATTTTTTAATTTGAGACGAATGTCATAAAATGCAGCAAAGACAAATAAGCGCCCCGAGCCGATTGTGACGAAGATATTTCGTACATATTTTCCTACAATAACCGCAGCATTCGTCTTTTTATTAGGATCGGAGTAAGGGTTCGTGTGTCGTATGAATACATATCGTTGCAGCAAAATAAAATCCGTAAAATAAAATTGTGTCTTTGTGTCGTATTAACGAATCTGTACTAAAACTAAATTAAGTTTCACATCGTTGGCGTCGCTCTGGAAAGCGGCGACTAGTATGTAATGCATTTATTCCTTATGGGAGGAGCATTTATTGTACGGATCAATGTATATATTTTTGTTTTAAGAATATCTTGCATAGTGGTGATTTTTTGTGTAAATTAGTGTAAATAAGTACTGCATTTGTGCCTATTATATTAATTACAACATTTATTGCCAATAATGCAAAGTTAATTCTTTTAATTAATAGCTGAACACAGGGACTGGGCACTAATAAAAGATCACAGGGACTGGGCAATTACGCGAACCGGTGAAACTTTAAATGAATAGTCAACATTTTTGACTGAAACTTTCAACAGTCGCCGTGGTGTAGTGGATGAGGTGTCCGCCTAGCGATATATATATATATATATATATATATATATATATATATATATATATATATATATATATATATATATATATATTGATATATTATTTTAAAATTTTAAATATAATTAAAAAATACTGCGTTTTAATGCGACCTAAATACAACGTTGGACATTTTTATTAAAATTAATGGATGCCGCGTGGTGACAACGTTATTAAAATTTCTTACATCTCTTAAATATCTTATAAAAAATACACGTGTTTTTATATTAACAAATAAATGAAAACAACACATCTATTTTGCATGTATTTTTGTTGTTGTTTATGGTTGTCTTTCATAGGCCCTAAGTACTATCCCTACCACATATAGAGCGCGAAGCGCGATACGTATTATTGATTGTAACAATGAGTTGTGATAAAGGAAGCAGCCGCTTATCAAGGAGGACCTGTGTCCCAGCAACCCGTTTCCCTAGAGTGAAGCACTTATCGGAGTTTTTTTTTAATGCCACATATAGAGCGCGAAGCGCGACACGTATTACTATTCAGGTGGTATGGACCCTTTGCTATGGATTTTTTTAGGTGACACTATCAATGCGCATTTGTGAGATGAAGCAGATTTTTTAAAACCTACACAGTTCTGTTCCATTAATGAAAATTCCACACGGATGCCAGTAAAAAAAGGAAACCAATGTTAATAAAATGAACTATGGAATATTTGGGGGTTACAACACAAAATCATAGATAATGGTTATATGGGGGTTATAGCACAACATCATAGATAATGGTTATTTGGGGGTTATAACACAAAATCATAGATAATGGTTATACCAGTATCTTTTTCTTTTTTTATTAAAATAATCGGCCACTATATTAATATTTACAGTAGAAAAAGAAATCGTTCCATGTAACTGCATTGAGTGCCTTTTACACTGAAATTCCCGACGCCCTTTGATGCTTTGCATCAATACTTATCTTGTACATGCATGCTATACATGCTGGCGATTTCGACTGTACAGGCATTTTCGATTTCAGAATTAAATATCTGGCTCATTTTGTATTTTTCGACACATGTTCTTCTTGACTTTTATTTTAATTTAAATTGAAATATATGTTTTTTTACACGTCTTATATAAATTAATAAATATTTGACAAAATCGTGCATTCTCTCTTTAAGCTGAAGAGTATTTTGTAAATATTGTATCATGTAAACGATAGTTAAAAAGAGATCACACTTCAGGAGTCGAAATGGAATGTTCGAATTAATAAAAAAAACAATTTATAAGAGCAATTCTTCATATTCTTATGTTCATTCAGTTATGATAAAACATGCTTCAATAATTAACAGTTGTTTTCGAAAAACTACATTCTTGTCGTGGAGGTAAGTTATATAAACACTTGCGTTTAAGTTCAATTTATTTGCAATACACGATCAACTCATTATACTAAAATACATACATAGCAATACTAACGGTCTTGAAAATATTGAACTCAGAATAAAACGGATTGTGATTGTTATTTACCGTTTTGATACTTAATACGTTCATTAACGTATTTATAGTACTGGCTACCTTGGTCAAAAGACATATATGGCACCATAGCGTACTAACAGTTAGTTTGCATTATATTTCAACACATGCACAAAGCTATAAATCTGGAGACTTATTCGCTCGAACTACAATAACAAGTGAGATTTGTTCTTGACAATACTTGCAATTTTAAGATGAACAGAAATTGAAGATTGTAGTAAGAACATTTTTATCGCTTGTGGAATCAAATTAAGTTAACTGGAATAAGTGTCAAATCGCCTCCTTCAGATATTATTCATTTCGAGTAATACTTCCTAAAATAAATGCAACATTTAACATACGAACAATACATACATCTTGAACCAGTACCGAGATGTTTCGCAGGGCTATACTAAACGGATCCTAGAATTATATACAGCTATTGTGTTCCTATACGAAAATGGAAAATCAACCAATATATTACGCTAACATACCGCAGTTCATTCAACTGTTTGGTAAATGATGCAGGCAAAACCTTTTTATTTTTGCACTCTTTTGAATCATATAAATATGTTAATTGAATGATTCTCGTAATTTTTTATGAACGACATACCTTATTTTAGGAATGGGTCTTACCTAATTCAGATTAAATTTGCCATTAAAAGTGTTATACTTATTTTTTAAACAAGGAAAACTTTTAGAAAATAAAATTCAATAATAGTATATATTTATATTGTCGCGACTTTTAATCAAACATGCGCTTAGCTAAGCAGGCATCATCATCATTATCATCATCATCATCATCATCATCATCATCATAATCATCATCATCATCATCATCATCATCATCATCATCATCATCATCATCATCATCATCATCATCATCATCATCATCATCATCATCATCATCATCCTCATCATCATCATCCTCATCATCCTCCTCCTCCTCCTCCTCCTCCTCATCATCATCATCCTCATCATCATCATCATCATCATCATAAACAACAGCAGCAGCAGCCGCAGAAGCAGCAGAAGTAGCAGCAGCAGCATCTTAACAAATCACCATTTAAATGATAATTTTTGTAGTGCATTAACACAGTATTCTTAATAAGCATTGAATTGTCTTCAAATAAAGTACTTAATGACAAGCCACGAGAGGTTAGCTTGGATGTAGAACTCTGCAATTCAGAAAAACAGAAAACAGATAAAATCATAGCAAAGTTACATTGGCTATGTATCTTAAAGGGATCTTTTCACGCTTTGTTAAATTGACAAAATTGAAAAAAGTTGTTTCAGATTCGTAAGTTTTCGTTTTAGTTATGATATTTGTGAGGAAACAGTAATACTGAACATTAACCATGCTCTAATATAGCCATTCTATGCATCTTTTGACGATTTTAAAACCTAAACATTATAAAGCGTTGCAACGCGAAATGATTGAATAATTTGGAGAGTTCTATTTTTGTCGTTAAATTTTGTGAAACAACGAAGATTGCTTATATAAGGTATAAAATACGTCATGAATGTGTACTCGGCGGAATAGCTCAGTAGGCTAAAGCGTTTTTACTTCATGACTCTGGCAGGACTCCAGGGGTCACTGGTTCGAAACCTGCTCCGGGCAATGTTCTTTTCCTTTTTTTTTTATTTTTTTCTTGATTTTTTACTGGAGCTTTTACGATCCAATGTTTACATTTATCAATATAAAGCATTTAATGAATAAGTTAAAAAAATGCCAAAATCTGTGAAAATGCCCCTTTAAAGCAGCTGAACATATCTGATTGTATTAACTAGGAAAACGTTCGTGCTTAAATCAGTCTTCAATATTATGATCAAGGAAGTCATATTTCAATGGCTCTGCAAACAAACGGTAATGAGCAACTTTAGGAAGCCGCGCGCGATTTTAAACAGCTCTTTTAGGTCGAGCGTTCGTCAATCTCAGAATAGAGCGTCTTAGGTTACCCCGCTTTGGAAATGAGGTGCTAGAGAAAGCTTCAGAGGTCTTGATTTATTTAAGGTACGACAGTAATGATCTGAAAAAGAACACTTGTTATAATTCAGTTGTGTTTGTCAAAAAAATAAAAACAAGACTAAATACAGCGATTGATAAAATTCCCTAATAACATACTGAACATTTAACTCCAAATTATACAATGGCTTCTTTGATGTTTTTTTTTCAACGATTTAGCATGTTTATATAACAAATATTTTTTTATTGATATTTTCGGATAAACATAGGGAGATCAAATGTTCCGCATTTTCTTTTAGAATGAACGTTTGTTTGTTGACGGAAGAACATGAGGCAATTATCCATATGCGCGCTTCCGAGCGTCGTAGCTCAGTAGCAAGTCAAACATTATTGTGAGCCCTGTGTGACTTTATCTGGTACTCAATACATCACGTAGTGGCAGAATAAATAAACGGTAATTAGCGTGCACCATGTGAGATCGATCAACAAACAAACGTCACACAAATCAAAGTAATGGAAAGTTATATTGCACTGATTATACATCTTAGTTATATATTTACCATGCATGTTGTTTTAACTATTTGACCTTTCGTTTAGGGCAAGTGACTCATACTGATATTATACTTGACAATTAAGAATATTTCACGTCGACATTTGTATAATAAATATGGTTATTTGATGAAAGTTGAATGACAGCTGGCACAGGTCATATTTATAAAAAGAATCTGCTCAAAGAGAACTTAATAGTAAAATACTTACTGATACTATAATCTGAAGGTCTTAGACGCAGGAAAGACCAAACGTAAGAGTTGATCCCATTTTATGTAATAATTCAACTTTTTATTATCAATTATGTGTTACATTCACACAAATATTGCATGCAACTATGTAAAATGCATTACATACTTACGTTTATTAAATTATTGAATACATATAGCGAAACAAGTTTTATTCACATTATAATGCATGCTTAAAAGCCGTTATATGAATATAAATAAAGAAGTTATACAAATATCAAAGGCTTCATCATGGTCCTCATCAATTCGAGTTACAGTGTTATTATGTTTATTTTTGTTGGCATGGCTATCTACAAAAGTGTGTGTCAATAAGATTGACTTCACGTTATTCATCTGATATAAGAAATAGCCACACACTATCACATGATAACAAATGCAATAGTAGTCAAGTATTTAGATTGAAAAGTCTATGAACACATATATGTAGAACCAATTTAACAAACCAAAAGGACCGCATTTCAGAATATCACAAGTAACCCCTCCCTGGTTATAGATGCTTGCTGTCACAGTATTTCTGTAGCAAACCATTAAGGAATGAGGAATGGTTTTCCCGGTCAGAGTTCTCCGATGAAATAAACATTTATTGCCAATTGTGCTGCCCTGTTCATAACAGAAGAGTTAATTTGAAGATCTTTTTTTGTGCCCTATTCTTTCGCATAATACCGGTACAATATTTCAACTGAGTTTTGAATGTCAGAAGAATGAAACTAAACTTACACAATGTATTACTATTTTAGCGCATTACGGGATTAAATCTCAGTTCGTTTCAAATCAATTTTGGACATAATCCATTCCGAAAATTACTAAGTTAACAATATCAAATTGCATAGTATAACTTATTTCTATACAAAAGGCATACGACAACACAAGGTAAGTTAATGAACATTTTTGTCCATGTACATTTGTTGTAACTCAAATGCTTCATACGAATACATGATAATTATTATTCATATAAGATTACTATCTTTAGAGTTTGTTACTCAAGACCTAAATAAAGATAACACAGATATATAGTCTATCGCTAAAGCGTATTGACACATTAAGTATATTTGTAAGGCATATTAAAGAGAAATTAAGCAGTAAAGAATTTCTAATACGTGCTAATTTATTTCCCTGTGGAACAATAACAGACTAGACAATATTCTTATATGCTTTTCCCATGAGAAAAATACCATTGGAAAAAACACATAATACGTGAATATTAAATTAAAACACAATGTGTGTGTGTGCTTTAGTGATACATGTAAAAGTTAGCTACGAATTACTTTGAACTCACATGATCGTTCATGCAAATGTGTTTCTTATTTCACGGTTTATACCTTGTGCGTCTTACTTATTTCAATCCAAATTGACAATCTTCTTCTTGTACTTTTTCATCTTAGACTGACGACTTGATCTTTAAAACCGCCGAAATTAGATCCCGGTTAAACGTAAAGACAATAGCCACTATGTATGGTTACGAAATAGTTTATATCTGTGACATTAAGGATATGGCCTCTGTTATCAGTTTTTACAATTCGCCACTGTTATATTGTATATATGAACATTCTGACTACACACTGTAACTTGTTTTGTGCGTGTAAAATATCAAACTCCACGAAAACGATAGATATCATGTGGACTCTTGTTGCACGGAATTTTGTAAAAATTGTATTATTTCTTTTTTGAGTTTGTTCGCATTGGAACCCTTTCTACGATCAAAATAGTAAGTTTTAGAAAAACACCCATACTAGAAGGAAGGCACATTTCTTTAAAAAACATACTTCACCAAGCATCAATCCGGGAGTACTGCTGTACAATGTGTACGCGGCGTTATCAACACGGGCTTTGAGTTTTCACTCCGTTTATACTGCAATACCTCTGCGTCAAGGTCGCACTCGCAATTATATACATATAGTAGCAGTGGCAGACTCATAGAAAGTCAAACTAAGGCGAAAATCAAAAAATCTCTTCAGAATCGACCTGAACGTAAACAATGGAGAATCTATGGTGAAAGAAAATTATCTTTATAACGCACTATGAAAAGCTGTCTACGATCATAGACACAACAGATGCCTTTAGGGTCGAGAAGGCCAGAGTTCTTCACACGGACTTTTCTGTACACCTGGTTTTGTATCGGTCGATCCGCATAAGATATAAAAAGTTTTCACGACGTCGTTGGCTTTCCTCGGTCGCCTTAAGATGGAAGTAAGAATTCCAACCCGGTGTCAGGTGGTATCAAATATATAGTCTTAGAAAACATTTTTAAATCTTCGTTTCATAAATTGCAAAGACGCAAACATCATTATTTCTCTGCCATATAGCAATCTAAGCCAAATCATCATATTCTGTGCCAAATATCTACCCTTAAAAATATTTTCCAACCAGGCTGTATGTAAACAAAAAAATCAGGACCGTATTAGGTTATCGCATATTTTGCATACTGTCAACTAATTCGACACGTCCATAAGTTTCAAAGCGAGATAGATCGCGTACTTGAAGATTTATCCTCATTATCAGAGTTTTCGAACTGCTTCAAGATAAAGAGGTCAGGAAACTGAAATACACACGTTTGAGAATCATTTTCGAAACACTGAACATATTGCGGGTCTTTATTGTAATTGTTCATCGCGAACAGTTCGATAACCGTACTCCTAGTTTATTGAACAGCTAATTGTTCATTGAAGATAATTCATACATGTTAATAACGGAAATATATTTAACTTGTGAAACATGTGGTTTGATTTAAATAGAAACAAATGTGTATTTTTTAAAGATATTCGTCATAAATTTTGATCGAAGCTATCTTTTAAATGAAAGCACACATACGCTATTGTAAATCATACATAACTGTTGGGAAAAGTAGTTAAACTTCGAACTAAATCAGCGATAAGGCAAATAACGTTTACTTAGAAATGAAAATAGCGGGTTTGAAATGATATTTGCGTCAACAAATATGGACCAACACGCGTCGCAAATTTCGAAACAATCGACTAAAACTTAATAAAACCAAAGGTTATGTTAAATAAAACGTTCATTTATCAAGGAAAAGAACTTTAAAAACAGGAGTTTATTTATCTCGTATATGTATAAGTATGTATTTTGCATTTATTATACTTGTTTGCCACTTCAAAACTAAATTTGCAGTGAATATGCGTCAAAATGCAATATGGTGTATCATATTGAACAAGTTATTTACATATTTATCAAATAGAGAGAAATAGAGAAATAAAATAACAATACAGAACTAATCAAAACAACATTCCAAGTTACGAAGTGTTGATTTGAATACACCTTTAGAACACAACTCAGCACAAAAACAACAACAACAATAGAACAAATTCGTCTCAATATTTAGTGACATGCTGTTTTACAGAAACAATTACATCACAATTAAAGGTGGCTCGAAACTGCAATCTGATCAATACATGGCTTAATTAAGAAAGACGTTTAGGGCTTTTTAACCAATACGAAGGATCAAGGCAGTCATATTACAATTGCTCTGCAAATACACGGTAATGAGCAACTTCAGGACGCCGCGCGCGATTTTAAACAGTTCTTCGCGGTCAAACATATGTCATTCTCAGAATAGAGCATCTCTGGTTACTCCATCTTGAAAATACAATTTTCAAAAGTTGTTTGATGTCGCCTGATTAAGTACATATAATAACGAACTTATCACGGCAGTAACAACTAATATTTTCATCATAGGTATCGTCTCTTTGCAAATACGAGACTGTCTTGTGTTCGTGTTGAAACAAATCGTGTATTTCTCGTCAAACATATTCACCTAAAATCAATGTATGTACAAGAATACAATTTTGTAACGTTTTCTTACAAATAAAACGTCTTTTAGACACGACACTAAACTTAAGTTAAATAAATTGAATATGTTTTACAAACACTCACACAAATCTTGTCCCCAGTCCCAGTAATTTAATATGTGAAGGACTTAATATCGAGCATTTTATTAAGTTAGCAATATACTTCATGATTATGTTTTTCCGATGGTTTGTATCGCAGTCGTTGCCTGTGTGAAATTGTATGGCGCTTGCACTTCGGGCTTGAGAAATATAACACAATCAACTCGTCCGATACAGCCAATCGGAACACGACAGCCACGTCATATTCCTTATTTTTAAGTTCAGCAACAGTCAATGTTTGGAGGCACGTCACATTATTTATGAGCAACAATTGAGTCACACACAAAAATCTTAAAATGAATCAGATTATTCAAGACAAAAATATTGAGATCAGGACATATTATATTTTAGACAACAACACATAAAAACGTATTTCACAAATATTAATTGCACGTGATCATGACGTCTTCAATGTCACGTTCAACGTCAAATAACATATTAATTCCCACTGAAATACAGATTCGTATCTTTACTGATCTATGTTCTAAGTAATCTATAAGGTTCCACACGAATAACAACGGCTAGCCCAAACTGCTCGTTATTTGATGTTAAGCTTCACATGACATTTTACGAAACGATAGGACAGTAACATGTTGTTTTGTATCTATCAAGCGACTTTGTATCCGGCCGATATTAGTGGCATGATAAACAAAAATACAACGTATGAAATATATGTGAAAAGGTCCATTAGACATAAAAAATGCATATTCATAATGTGGAGTAACATACCGCAAAAAGTGTTTTCTTTACTAATGCTTTGAATATATTATATACGACTACATGTTTTTATAAATAATAACTTGTTTCCTAAATACGTATGTGCATCCCAATTTATAATATGTTTAGATTGTCTATAATTTTGTTTATATAAGTGATATTCATCACTGAATTACTTAATCATTCATGTTATTTTTGGATTATGTACTCTAGTATATTCCAATAAAATTGTTTTCAATTGATTGGGGTTGATGTAAGAAATCGCCTCATCTTATCAGGTATAAATGAGAATACGTCTTGTCGTACTAACGATTGTACTACTCAATAGTTTGGTGCAAACAGAATGGCCATGTGTATGTACATACCTAAGGTGAAAAAGAGATACACGACCGATAACACCAATTAACCCTTTGCATGCTGGGAAATTTGTCGTCTGCTAAAATGTCGTCTGCTGAATTTCTAAAATTAGCATTTTCTTCGATTTTTTTTCAAAGAATACTATCAGAATAGCAAACAGTTTGGTTCCTGATGAGACGCCACGTTCTGTGGCGTCTCATCTGGATCCAAACGGTTTGCAAAGGCCTTCAAAATTCGGTTCCAGCACTGAAAGAGTTAACTAAACTAAAAGAAGCGAATGTCGACATATCCAATCTAACCCCTTCCAGATTATCGATGCTTCAAACTATTTCTGTAGCGAATCGTTAAAGAATGAGAAATGAGAAATGGATTTCACGGTCAGGGTTCCCTGATGAAAGAAACATTTATTACCTATTGCATTGCCCTCTTCATAATAAATGCGTACATTTTAGTTAAGCTTTTGTGTGTCCTATGTAATTTTTATATATCACATTTGAACTGAATTATGAATATAAGAAGAAGTATCGTTCGTATATTTGAACTGAATTATGAATATAAGAAGAAGTATCGTTCGTATATTTGAACTGAATTATGAATATAAGAAGAAGTATCGTTCGTATATTTGAACTGAATTATGAATATAAGAAGAAGTATCGTTCGTATATTTGAACTGAATTATGAATATAAGAAGAAGTATCGTTCGTATATTTTGACAATTATTGTGCTTACGAGCCATACAAATAAGCGTAGACAGATGTAATTTCCTTCTGCAATAATAACTTCGACACCGTTCAATAGGACATTTAACATGTATTCATTCTTATTTGTCGTCCCTAGTATGTACTTATTAGCTCTATCGCGAACTAACTTTTGTCCTTTATCATCTAACATGGACGAATCGACATCTTTCTAGTCGTTCGTATAATTATGTAAGCAAAATTGCTGACCATGTTCGTGATTTGTTAATGGTAATTTTTATTTTTTCAAGAAACTGGTGTGTTTGCGTTTTGTTTTCAAATATATCATAATTTGTACTGTTATTCGAACACAATAATATTACGTGTTGCATTACAAATTATAAACTCGACGAAAACCATAAATGTCTGACCTATTTGTATTTACTTTATATTCAGCGAGGCTACTAGCAATGGTTTATTTGGAAGGGCTGAACCATGAAAGCTTGTATAATGAATAACCATTATCGATCAGTAATTCGACACAACAATGTGTCAATTTGAAATTTTAATTATTTTAAAACACATCCAGCAATCAGCAAACGAATGTTTATAATGGACTAAATACCTTCTTTATTTCAGCATATGCATGTCATTAAAAACAATTTATTGTTTAGTATCGGTATTGTCTGTAAAATTTCTTCTACTGGCGTTCTTCCAAAAAAAAAACGAGGAGTAAAAAAGAAGCTGTACATAATATAACAACCGTTATTGTCCGTGTAAAACTTATTTATTATTTGTATGTTACTCCTATCTGGATTTAACAGTTTATTATCTCCGACATTTCTAACAGAAATGTATATTTCATCTACTAATGGCACTAATTTGGTATTACAAAATAATATATTCATAAGTAACATTAAACATTCGTGCGCCTCTTCACACGTATTTGTCTCTTTCATGATATGATATCAGTTTGTATAACGTACAATTGTGTCACAATTATATAATACATACCAGGAATTCTATAAAAATACATTACATAATCGAAAATAAATATTGATAGAATTTAATACTGGGTCAAAATAGTGTATAAGCATCCTTATGCATTCGGAAAAGAACATAAGTAGGTCATCTGCTCCTTTTTTCGTCGAAAAATAATTCTCTTCATACGTGTTATCACAAAAGGCCATTCCTTATTTGTTATTACACGTACTCAGGCATGATATATGAAATCGAGTATATTCCTTAATTTAGAAATATCATTACTAAATATTTCAAATAAAGTAAAATGACACAATTCTTAAGTCAAGTTACATTGTTATAAATCTTTAAATAGGTATGCATAGCAAACTTTAGACATTTTAATTGTGTCATCAGTTTTGTTTCAAATCCATTTATACTAACCATTACTTTTCAGTACTATCCTCGTTTAGAAGTGAGCAGATATCACCGTACATGTAATTATAAACATATGCAAAATCAAGCAAGAGTGACTCTTCTGGTATACATAGTGATCTCCACGAAATAATTTTCTCAGCAGCCAGAATAAAATAACACAATCTTGAACGGATTAGTTTATCGCATTTTCTCCTATACTGTCAAATAACTCCACATGTCCATAAGTGGCAAAGCAAGATTGATCGCTTACTAAAAGATTTCTCCACTATCAGAGTGTATTAGAGTTCACGGAAATGCTTCCATAGCTTTGTAACCATGTCAATCAAGTAAAGGAACTATACAAATATGTAAAATTCAAGATTTTACCTACACCACCTACTAAGGTTCTTTCTGAAGTTAGTCCAATTTATCCGCCTGTTCATTCTTAAAGTTATTTAAACACGAAAATGGTCTAGATTTTCCTAAATCTGGTTTAAACCCCCAATTCTTTGAATGCATGCTTTATATGGGATGCCTATAAGTAATAATGATATGTTTATCAGATTGATCAAGTAAATATTGTTTTAACCAAAAAAATGTCCATATGTTATATATGTTTTATACGGACAGAAGCAGCAGCTTCAAATGAAATAGTTATGGTTACTATTACTTATGACACAGTTTCAAACGGTATGAACGATGAGTTAGGTGTTTCAAAATGAATAAATAACACCAAGTCCAGTCATTGGTTAAACACCAACACGCTTAGATATTTAAAAATAAAAACCCTCATTGATGAAAAATGTTGTTTTACTGACAAACATTTCACTAATAAATAAAATGATTTAATTTGTGTATAATGCTCGATCTGAGCTGGCTCTAAGCAATGCATATTGTCATAACATGAGCTCAAAGGTTGAGTGATAAGCCATTGATGATCAGAACTTACTGTGTGAAAACAAGTAATGACTCAACAGCCAATAATTAACCTCATTTAACGATAGGGCATATCGTCCCATTGGTGCAAAATGGTACCATTTGCCTTCCAATTTCAATGTCACATGGTATCTTTTTGCGACAAGGGGGCGATATAGACTCATACCACACAGATTAGTTGTGAAGTGGTATTGGCGTCGAAGATTAATTAATATATATTTGAATGGCTTTTTGTATTTTTTGTCGTATCCACTGAACCATGAAATAAGAACAAACGAGCAATATCTCGTTTGAAACAAACGTCAAACGACACTTTATTTAAAAAAATCATTTTAAGTCAAAATAATTTAAGCGTTTAAAAATAAACAAAATTCTTAAAATAAAAACCCGTTTTGGTTGAAGCCTAATGGCAATTCGAACAGAACATATTGGAACTATATTTAAGGGTGAGGACAACCTATTGTTGGTAAATATTAAATAAATATGTTAAAATAACAAGAAAATGGCACAAAACCATTTACTGACACAATTTAATTTAGAAAATATAAATATTGCTGTACTGATAAAATAATAATACGTCTGAAGGCGATTTAACACTAGAATCTAGCAAACGGTTGGCGTGTGGCTTGATTAAGAAAGACGTTCAGGTCTTTAACCCTTATGAAAGTTCATGGAAGGCGCATTGCAATGGCATAGAAATAAACGGTAATGAGTAACATGCATCGATCTCACAATAGAAAATATCCATCTCCTCCGCAATTAAATGTTGAAGAGTGCTTAGACGACTTGATTTATTTCAGATACTAACGAATATATAACATAACAAAACAGAGAACCAGTCCCGTGAGTACATATATTCTCTTCCCGGTAACCACGAAATGCTCAGACTGAAATTTGTACTGATTTATTTAATAGAACAATTGTTCTGAAAATGTTAGCATAGACACACACAAAAGACAGTTAAATGTATCTTCGCGTGCCTGTAAATTTGTCAATATTGCCAATGGGCAATTATTCATAGGTGTATGGTTGAGAAACGGTGCCAAAATTATTCTCTTTTGAAACGAGATTTCTAAAACAAACACATGTTAAGCATTATTCATTATAAAACATTCGCCCGGTTGTGTCCGGAAGAGCATGAACAGTTACCTATGTGCGCCTTCTCGGGTGTCATAACCGAATTAAAAGTTAAATTTTCCTGCGGCGAGTCCGGCATATGGTAATTAAAATATCAACAAATGTTGTTGTTGTTTTTTTTTGAAGGATTTTTAGTGCATATTACTTTCTAATAATGTGCGTTTTTGTATTTAATACATATCGGTTAGATTAGTCGTCACTGAATGAAAACATGTAAATGTTTGTTAAGATTTAAGATTTCATTCACAAGTGTTGTATTCAGGCATTGATCTTTGAACTATAAAGTGAACGAATAGGTTATGGCACTAAGATGAATCAAATACAGTATAGCCATAATACAACGTGCAACATTTCATGTGTATCGGGTATTCGTTACACACATTTCAAGACATTGTGAATTTTATGAAAGTTTTCCACGAAATTTTCATTGTTAATGTTTGATTGATGAACAGTACCGTAAATGTCAAACCATAATCGAAAATGTCAAAAAATTATTGATACACGACACATATTAATGCGTCTGGTGTTTTAACTCAGGAAAATAATTTAATGTCACCAAACGGCACTCACTTCAAACGCGTTCCGATTTTAATGCACTTCCTATTATGTAAACGCATATACGTTAAGAGACATACAATGAAGGAACGTGTTTTTTTTAAATAAAACAACGAGCGCAATGGTTTAGTATTATGGGTAAAATAGGTAATAGAGGAGGAATCAAATACGCATATATTTAAAAGCAAAACCATAAAAGCTCTTGTTTGATTTTTAATTATATGTATGGCAAAAAATATATCATGTACAGTAGCAATCGCAATGGAACGAACAGCGCAACGACACAAACAACATCATATCGTATTGCCGTCATTTGTAATTAATGGCTACCAATAGGCCGTTATCATGGTTATGATTCCACTGACACGACGGAGTCACACATAATCTAGTCTAATCGTTTTTATTTATAAGTATTAAGTTCAGATAAATTGCACTAGGCAACCTTAACACTGAATAGCTTAGAAACAGTGACAAGTTTCGGGCCGACGGCTTTCTTTCTGAAAGCAAAACTACTTAGAGATTCAACAGTCATCCACTCTTTTTGAAATAATAGAACATATAAAAAGTAAGAATCCAGTTGCAACAAGCCTGTTTTAAAATTGTTTTATTTGTTTTGTTATGTTTTATTTAAAATAAATCATTTATCTATATAGCTTGTATGTTTTATTCGACTGGGTGGAAGACCAAGAGGACAAAGAGGCCACAGGTCACTCCGATGAGTGATGATGTAAAAGACGATTAAGAGAAGACACGTACATTTGCAAAAAAAACTATACTCAATACCTGGAGCTTGGACGATTTTTATAAAAGTGGTACTATTTAAAACAGACTCAGTGGATAACCACAAGAAAATGTTACAAAGCAAATGTTGGCCTCGCGTTTTTTAAAAACAGACAACGCGTGTAACAAATACAGTTTAATATGTACTTGAACAAAAGGAAACTGCTTTAATACAGTTTGATATTTTGTTTCTTTAAAACTACACAAACAGACGTTTTTAAAGATCCATACAAATTGTACCAAAGTTCGGAAAATTCAAACGAACCACATGCCGATTAGCCATTCTTGGTGTTGTAATTTTTCTGAAGGAAAACAATTGCGGGTTGGGTACTCGGTTTCCCGGTGACTTAAAGGAGTAATGCTTGGCAAATGACTTACCTTGTTCAGTGCCCAATAGTTAATTTTCTTCTAAAGTTTGTGTGATCCATTTCATTCAATAAAATAAAGAATTTCAGCAGCATAAAAGTGTAATTATAAACTGTAATAACATGTTACTGTATTACACATAAGTTTGTTGTTATATACGGCATGTAAACGCTCGTTATGGTTAGTTCATAACAAATATATAATTGGTTTTTCGCAGAATAGTTTTCGTGTCTTGGAAAAAAGGCATCACAAAAAATAATTAAAAATAGTGTGTCTAAGTTAAAATCATTAAATTGCAAATCACATGTATCCAGCACAGTACAAAAAAGTAATGTGTTGATGAATTGAATACAAAAGAAGAATATCCATTTGTGTCCAACCTCTTTAAGTAGAATTAAATTAATGTACATGTTCATGAATGTAATTACAACGTCCTGCATCCAAATCTGATAAGGAACACTATTGAGTTTAACTACAGAGGTCTACCAACCATTTGCATTTTTTTGCATATTATTTCTGCTTACAAGGAAGTTAAAAAACAATACAGTACAAGTCTAAATAATCTCACAATTCACTTTCACATGGAACATACAAAACAGTGAACACAAACAGCAAAGGACGTTTGTATATGTCAAGGTGTAATAAAACTCTCCAGGTTACGCATCTGTAAGGGACTTTTCAATTATTTCCACGTCGGCTATAGCTGATTGCACGCAATAAATAAGGACTCGAACATATAATTGCAACTGCATATCATAGCAAATATTTTACTCTGCGTGCTTGATGTCTGTACATCAGCATTCAAGATTGACCTTTGCGTTTTTAGGTCACCATTGTCCGAGCTATATAACCCAAACAAAGGTCGGCGTCGGTGGAATTGCATTTGGGGCCAGTTGAGTCAAGGTTATTTTCACTGAAAAAAGTTTCCGCTTATTATCTTAAAAATGAATGGAGGTGTTGCGCTTGTAATGTGTGCGTACGTAGTTAAGCTTTCAATGTTAATTAAACTTAGCAAAAAACTATTCGGTAAAAAAATGTTTACCGTTCTTGTTTTAATAAATACATATTCAGCCTTTCGTTTACATAGACTATATAAATACTGCATGTATTCAACATCAAATATGTTTTGTGGTCGTACTATCAGGCGACTTACAGAAAATAGACATAGTCCTTTCAAAACAAGAGACTAGCCAAGCGTCTCAGAGCAGCTCTAGTTATATAAGCAATATTTCATTCATAGGGCATGACACAACAACCAAACTGTAAATATATTTAAAATGAAGCTTAAGAAACATTAACAGAAGTGTTACCGTTAGCTATCTGTATCAAATTGACATGACGCCTTATCTATGATCGCCCCGCCCACTAGAATTGATCCACCAATCAGCGATCGATTAATCGGGCGCAGTCGTTAGCAACGACCTGTCCGCCATTTTCTAGACAAGCTACATGTTTAGGTTCACTTTTATTCCAACGAGTTTCTTTTGTTTTCCTCTTTAAAAAAACGATTAAAAATGGTTAAACGGTGTCAATGGGGATTATGTAACTCGGACAATCGATATCCTGACAGATTAGTTGGTGACATTGAATTTATTTCGAGAAATTCACGGTATGGGGATCCTCTCCCTTTCGTTGACTTCTGAAAATACGGGATTTGACGTCGATTTCATCGTTATTTCCCCTAAAATTTCGGACAGAGTCAATGTACGACTCATTAGCAAATTTTCTTCCTTGAATTCGTTGACGTAGAGAGCATCTATACGGCAAAAAATGTTCACCAAAGTCATCGGGTATATCGCTTAACCGTATCATAGACATGTTCATCTGCATTACTTTACGAGAACTGAAACCCAGCATGAAGCCTAATTCATGCTGTGTTTTATTACTCTGATAGTAATGCACTTAATTGACATCATACATGTTATTTGAAGGTGACATGTGATATATTATCTTATTAACGGTATCTACACATTTGAAGTCATATGGTGTCACCAATAAACGCTTTTAATCCACACTAGGAGCTCGAATGCCTAGATCTCATTTTTTAAACGAGTTTCGTTTATTTTGTTCGGATTAAAAAACGGAAATGAAATATGGCAAAAACGGTGTAAAAAGGTTAATGCAACTCTGACATTTGGTATCCAGAAATATAAGTTAGATGAATTAAATTTATATCATTTCCAACGCGGCAATGCGGTCTTGACAAGAGCGAGTGGAAGCTTCAAGAATTACTGAGATCCCCTTTATAGAACATTAATTTATTTCACAAACTTGAAATGTCATATAAGCAATAACTAAGCATTATTAAGTATGTATTATGTCACGTGTGCATGTAAAATAATTGAGAATTTTGGTACCCAATTCGTGTAACTTTACGAAATCCCCGTTAAAAATCGCGTGTCTGTGTGTGTCAGAAACAAGTGAAAACCATTTTGTTATTATTTTAATAAAGACGTATCGATAAATGCTATTGTAAAAGAGTTATTATTACTGATATTAGTTAACCAATAAATGCAGTAACTTCGGGGAAGTCGGTACCTGCGCGAGCGTCTGATATTGGTAGCCTTATAAATTTATAATAGCCTGACCGTATTCCATTTCGTACAACGCTAATTTTATATTAGTCCAAACTTACTGTGTTGTTTTTGCACTTTAAATTATAGTGATTGATAAATGTCCCATAAGCAATGTTTAATATGATCAATATCACTTTTATACGCAATAACATGTGGGATTGAGGTACCCACCCGGCGTCAGAAAGCGCGTAAAAATTGACCGAATTCCCAGTTATAAAGCGCTATTTCGTGTCAAATACACGGGAAGGGGGAGTGTTTCGGTAATAATTTTGTTAATAACACGGGTAAATACCGGTGAAGTGTTAATTTATTGCAAATACCACCATTACACGTAATAACGGGTTCGATTTCGGTAAGCGCGCAAGCGTTTGAGAGCGTGTTTAATGTACCGATTTACCCGTTATAAATAGCTGATGTTTTCTTTAATAGCATATTTTTTTTGCATTTGCAGAATAACTTAATGGCATCAACCTCTTTACAAGTGTAATATGGTGTTAAACAAGTCCATAAATCATCCGGAATATCGCGTAAATCTATATGCAGTCTATAGGCAAAGAAGCCATTTTGGTGTTAGCTTGTCTAGGTTTTCTTCCCGCTGAGCCACGTGATTAAGTGGGCGGAGCGATCACTGATAAGGCGTCATGTCAATTAAGAATATTCAGTTTACACATTTACAAATGCAAAGTATAAGCAGAATAGTTCAAGTTAACAGTGTTTTATGCTAAAGATGCCCACATATTATGATCTATTAGTTAATAAGATGTGTTCCGCGTTGAAAAAGTCTATTACATTTATTGTTATCGACAATGCACACGTTCAAGTTTATGTATACGAATTTCACCAACATATATTCAAAGTATGAACTTTCAAACTATGAACCAATATGTAGGCATTGCTGCTTTTTTAAAGTTATAGACATAATTTGGCATACGATATATCATGTGAATATTTTTTTTAATAATAAGTAAAAGCGTAGTTTTGTGGTATTGCTTGACCGATAATTTCATTTGCTTTCACTTAATATACAAGAAATGTTGGTTTGTAGCTTTTAACGTAGACACCGACATGTAAATATCATCCACAAATGTCACATTGAACTATTATCTTAATGCAAAAGTTTTTTTCCAAATTTCGATTTTCCCCATTTTGCGGTCTGTAATGCGTCATACTTATTTTCATCAAGACTTGACATTCTTCTTTTTGTACCATGTCATCTAGCACTGACGACTCGCGAACTTTCTAGCCGCCGGTATTATATTCCTCGAAAATTACAGATAATTGCGATATTTATTGTCGTTGTTTGTAGTGTATATATGTAACACGATTTCGAGAAACGCGCCACACATACGGTTTAAATGTCATGCGTTTTCATGACATACTTCTAGTATTTGAATTACGTATATAGTTTGCTCAACGAAGTCCATCAGTGTACTGGCAAATATTGTTTTATAAGTATTCCAATGACGTTCCAAACTAATTATGCACGGCCGCTCCCATGAGAAATTAACAACGCTGCTGGAATGGTATTTGTAAAATCGAATCATAAAGCTTGAAAAATATCACCTATATCCATCAGAGGGACCCTAACCACCTGCCAAACTTTATATTAGATATTGGGGCGAGAAGCACCCATGCATAATTTATATACATTCGCTATTATTCTAGTTTTGAACTGTTCTCTTTCATATTTAATTATCCATTTGTCTTAAATAATACAGGCCGGAAGATAAGCGGTACGCGGACATATGAAGCCGATTTCATCATCGAAAGTGCTGCCAAATTATATAAAATTAACGTTTGAACATATAAACGCAAATACGATAGGCCAATTGTATTTTACTGTTCTTTTGTGTGACCTTTGTAGGCTCTGAAAATTTTGAATTATCTTTAAACAACATTGTAACGTTTAAAGATTTGGTATTTTTTTCGTTGTCAACACTTTAAAAAAGCATGTTTATAGATGGTCAACTAAATTGTTTAATATGACAAACACAAAAGAAAACATACAAATCTGAAATAATACAATCAACTGATAATAATTCACTAAACTAAAACATTAAACATACGTCAGTATTATCCACATAATTGCAAATAAAATGAGTACCTAAACACACGAATGGTAATAAAGTTAAAAGTGTAAGACATAAGTATGTGCATTTTTAGTGACATTATAGACGATTTATAGAGATTATTTATCAATACAAATTGAATCATGCACGAGCATCATTATTTGGTTTACGATTCATTTTAATTCATTTAAAAACAAACACATATTTGTCAAGGAACTTATTTGTGTTTCTTGCGTTTCGTGTAGACTTCCTATTTCTCTTATTTTTGTAATACGTGATTGGTGTTTTGAACAAAATTATATACCAACACATGTACGTAATAACATTACTTACAAAAACCGGCTATAAAACAAGTATTATACAAGTATATAATTTCATGTACCTAATTGATCTTTTGATTTGTTGATGTTTTACAAAAGCACGGAAATGAACCCAATTAATAATCAATATGTCGAAAATAATCCGACTAAATCCAAGTTCATATAATACCTTCCGGCAAAATTTGCTTTGCTTAAAATAAATCAATTGTTTTATTTGCTTCAGAATACAGCTTTATATGTTGATTGGCACTGTACCACGCCCTTTTTAACAATTACATATTTTGACCTTTTACCGGTAAGCTTGACATTTTTCTTAAAGCTAGCCGTCTGATTCTTGCACACGACTTTACTTGGGAATTGTTTGCATTTTTCTTTCTTAATGATCTCATAAAACATTTTATCAGATAAATATCTTATGAAAAAGAGGGAATTTGCATTAATTGAATGAGTTTATGTTTTCAGTGGAAAATACCGTCGATATTTCTATATACGGAGATAAGTCTTATTTTTGCAATAAAAAATGTGCAATGTTGACACCTGAAATGCTGAACTTGACCGTATAAGTAGGTTATCCATTTTATGTCGGACGGTCAGATTAACAGACGTACGGGCCCGGGATAAGCCTATAGTATAGGGGACTAATTAACAATTTTATGGATAATCCGTTTACTCAGACAAATACTTTTTCGGGCTGAAACTCATATTATGCGCGTTAAAATGTTCTTAACTTTTATTCCGTAAAATCGGATTACATGTTGTTTGGTACCTTTCATTTTTGCAAATTTGTATGTGATGATGATCCAAGCAATCATTTTGTTTGAGTGTACAAATTTAGAGTACGGAGATTTTATCATTTTTATATCGTTGTATCCACATAAAACATGTCATTATACAATGATAAAATGAATTGTTTTGAGCGCTCAAGACTTTAAAGTTTTCAGTGTCAAAATAATAACAGTTATAATTTTAAGCACTCGCTGAATTGTTTAGATTCTTTCTGATTTTCTATTTAACATACGTAATACATGCTATTTGACGTTATAAATGTCTACTACATAACGAATGTAAGAAATAAACTCATTCAAGTATAACGAACAGTGAACTGCCTCTGGCTTTATTGTCAACCATTATTCCTCTTATATTCGATCATGGCTGTTGCTTATTTTCTCTTAAATATAAAAAGCGATATTTTCTTTTTCAAAACGAACAGAGTGAACATTACTGATGGATGTCGCATTTCGTGAGAGAAAGACACAATACATTTGATGATATTAAGTTACTAATAGTCGGGCATCGACACACGCGTTGAATGGAAACTTGATATGAAACAAAATTATCCAAGACTTAATTTGCCACTTTTGGTAGTGAAGGCAAAGATCCATTATGAAGCCAACATGAAACATATCAACTTATGTGTAAAAGCAACGCGGTATAATCCGTTTGTTCAAACATCAAGATAAATACGCTTCTCAACATCTTGAAAGTATTGATATTGTGGAAATCATATTTACTTTGTAGAAAACATTATTATTTCGTTAAAATCCAGGTCATTAAAGGTACCACAACATCATAAATTTTATCAATCTAATCTATTAAATAAAAAACGCGCACTTCTTTTAATAACGTGTACAAAATATACTACTGTTAACGTACAACAAATATTGACTTACGTTACAATTATTACTGCTAATTACAAACTATTTTTCTCCCGTCATATACGTAACACATATAAGAGAATGCTTGTATATTTATATCAGATATTTGATGAGTTTAATTTTACCAAAACGTCAAGAGAAACACAAAATTAGATTATAAATAAATACTATTAAACATAAAATGAAAAATATGCAAAATAGGAACGTTATTTTCAAATAACAAACAAAAGTTCAGCATATCATGCAGCATCATTATTGGTGTTAGATTTTTCTGTAATTACATTAAAAGTCGTCGTCAGCACCATCGACCTGCTGTTAAAGGACCTTTTTCAGACGTGTGGATAATAACCGTCAAGTGACACATAGAAAGTAAAGGTAGCAATCGATTCCTGTGCAAAGCTAATAATATCGTACAAATCCAGAATTGCCAGAATCGTCCAAATATTTACACGGCTCTTTATTAAACAAGTTCCGTTTGGCGCAATAATTACCCGGAGCCCGTTGTGTAAACATGTCGGCAAGAAATATAACAATGAAGCATACGTATCAAAGTGTTTGCAAATATCACTTTATAAGCCGTTCAACGTTTTTACTTTCTGGCATATTAACGTTGTTAATGAACAATAATTTGATATTAATGTCCTTTCAAAACGCAGAAAAATATTTACAACAAGTGCAATTTGGGCACTTTTTTTTCAATTGAATATCCAATAATTATAAAATAATGTTACTATTTTGAAGTTCTATTATTGTAATTGCTAACTTATTATTCTCAGGCATGACACGTTTAACTGTATTTGTTACCAAAGAACGTGTATTGTTATACAACACTAATGTACATTTTCTGTATTTTAAATCAATGATAAAATGACATTTGCGATTTCAATTACAAAAACAAAATAAACGAATTTAAAAATACTTATCTGCGAAGTGCAAGTGTTGTCTATAGCTTCCGTTACATAATATAGGAGATAATGGTCAGTTATTCAGCATAGCATTAAAATAGCATTTCTGTCTTATTACATATCACCAATGGATATGCATACGCGCTTCTTTTCTAAAGAGATAATTTGCTTTTTTTCAATTTTCTTTTGTGCTCGGATATCATATTCTTTAAACCTACAAAAGAAATGATGCTGTGTAAATCGAACACAACTTAATTTGATGAATTGAACACTTTTCGTATCTTTGTAAGTTTTGGTTCAACTATTTTTTAAACAGCCCATCAATATTGAATTTAAATCAAGTTATATTGTATGTAATTATGGGCATTAACGACCTGTGTTTCGTCACTACCGCATTAGTTGAATAGCAATTGCCACAATGATCAAGAACGTGACATTAAAACTAACTGTAAATTTCGCAGTACGTCCCAAAGGTACACACATTCCATGGAAGCGTTAACCTTAACTTTATGGTTTATTGCAAATGATTGTTTTGTTATTCAAAAGGGCAAGAAAATGAATCGTGACATTTAAGTTTGAAAAAGAACGATCATTGCTTTGCGGCTTACAGTAAGCGCATTATTTTGAACACGCGTTTTTTCACTTAATCGAACCGAGGTTCAATCCCCGCAGCCTGCGCACGTGAGTATGGAAGGTTGTCACAATATCGAACAGGTGTGTTTCCTCCGAGAGCTCCGGTTTTCACTTCACAGAACAAAATCTCATAAACAATTGGACAGCTTTAAGTGAGAACTTAATAGCTGGAAAATGGAGACCCACACCTACGCAATCTTTGCTAAATATGTTACTGTGTTAATAATAAAAAATACGTATGTTCCGATTTGGATATATTTTTAAATATTTTTTTATATACGCATAATTATTTTGCATGCAAGAGGGCACATAATGATGAAAAGTCTGCATATCAACACTGTGAACAGCTACCCTTCATAGACAAGTATCACAAACAAACTCGTTAAAAATCACGATACAATTAGCGTTCGAGTATATTTCGTCGGGGATATATCGAAAACCTAGTTTAAAGTCACTTTCCTATATGTTTTCCCCACATTATCAGGACTATCAAATATTAGAAATTGTTTAAAATGCATTCATAGAGAAAAAAGACAATACACGTGTTAAACATTAACTTAAATTAAAAAGGCATACAATTTAAAACTATTATTGGCATGTGTCATACTTACCAGGAAAGATCGCCAATAAGGAAATAAACTGCATTTTGTAAATGGTTTATCAACACAAACTTAATCTCATACTCTGTATAGTTTTACATGGCCATGACATAAACAGTCTGTGTCACAATAATTTCCTTTCTATTATAATTCTATTGTTGATTCAATTATAATAAGTGTATGCGTTTGA